>NW_028263390.1:2004733-2314019 GCF_051168715.1 Poecilia mexicana | reverse complement strand
TTCTATTTAATAATGTGAGTAGGGCTGCATCTAAGGTCAGAGAGAGGCTTGGAGAAAAAGTCGGAGGCGAGGCAGAGATGGTTTAGACGTGCAGAGGAAGTAAGCTGCTCACTTTGTATAGTTTTGTCCAGTTAAACTAATTGGTTGATGTCTCCCTAATATTTCCATAAAATTGTCTTTCATTATGAGACCATTGTGAAAGAACATTATGTCATCATTATGGTATCGGACATTAAATGTGAAGATGCCAGATGGGATGAGGAAGATGACAGAATTCCTGGGGGTAGTGATGAAGAACATGAAGGAGTCTGGTGTGACAGAGGAAGATGTTTGGGACATGATTGGATGGAAACAGATGATCCACTGTGGGAGGCAGAAAGAAGAAGTTGGGGTTATGTCAGAAGCCTCAGAGCGATCTGTGGGGTTTATTGCACATTCAGTCTGATGTTTTTCAAATAAAAAAAAAAGTAAGTAAAATCCCACCCCACATTCCAGACTTCCCGGTGGAATCCGGTTAGAAAGAGACAAAACATGGAAAAACAAAAATCTCATTTCAAGACTTATTTAATAAAAGAGTAAAATTCAACAGGTATTATTTCCAGTTTTCCATTTACTATCAAAGGAAATTCTCTCCTTTGTTTCTGCCTTGGATGTGGTTCCTGTGCAGTAATTCTCCCTCGGCCTCCTGAGCTGCAGATGTTCAGAGGTACAGCATGCACCCTGTGAAGCATCCATGCAGGCTTTTAATTTGAAATGTGGTTAACTGGAATGTTTTAAAGCCAGAAACAAGAACTAGCTGTAGATGTTAGTGAACGGGGAGAGATTTTACCCTCCTGATGTTTGGTTGTTGCAGTAATCCGGGAGTCCAAAGAATCTGTTTTCCTTTATCTTGATTTAGTCTTTTGTTTTAAACAAAAATAATAAGGGAAAAAAATGAAATGAAGATATCCCTATTTGTGACTTGGAGGACTCCAAACCATTAACTGGTACTGTTTTATTAGCGATTCCCCCCCACAAAGAAGAAATATGTCTGTCAAAATAAGTTACAGTACTGTGGGAATCTAAAGTTATTCTCATGTGGAGATGATATCATGAGAGGAAGCACTGCCTCTCCCCCTTTTAATGTAATGCTCCAAACTCCCACAGATGGTTTCGCGTTTCTGTTCTCACCGCTTAAAAACATGAGGACCAGACCGCCCAGACATCCATGACCGAGTCCAAAATCAAGATAAGAATCAGCAGACGCCACCTGGAGCAGCTTCATGTTGGAACCTTTTCTAACGGCGGGCTTTTGGGGAATTGGTTCCACCAGTGCATTCTGATCAAAAAGTAACAACAAAGTGTGGTTCCAAGAGCACAAGGTTGGGGAAATCACCTCTTTCCTCTGGAATTTGAGGAGGTTGGCTCTGTTCTTGTCTTCTGCTTCCTGCACGGTGTCGGCTGCGCTCAGCAGAAAGTCCCGGGCCTCAGAGAGTCTGGAGGAGAAACGGGACAGGATCTCCTGGACAGACGGGACTCGGCCCTGTGAGATCATCAGCTTCTTCTCCAACTGACGGACGCGCGTCAGCACTGGAAACAAGAATCAAATGTTGATTCGTTACGACTAGAGGTGGTAATGACCTCATAGTTTTGAATTTCACAGGCACTGTGTGCTTTCATAGCAAGCTGTTGAGACCGGGGAGCCAAAGGGGCGTGGCTTAGACCATACAGCGTTCACCTGAGCAACGGGAAATGTGATGGTTTTCCTGAGGGGAAGGTATGATTTAGGTGTTACTAGTTACATCAACCAGCGTTGATAGACAACCTTCATCTGAGCAATGTTCATCAAGCGTAATTTATCAATTAATAAATAAATGTAAATACATTAACCAGTATTTTACACTGTTAGTTGCTACTGCACAGTTAGAACAGTTTCCTTGTGAAAATAAAAATATTAGCATTTATTTTTAAGCTACATTCACACAGCAGGTTTTGATGCTTAATTCAGATTTTTAGCTGAAATCAGATATTTTTGTGTGTTGTCATTGATACTACTAATTTCTCAATCAGACTGCTGTGAGAACAGTTTACAACCCCAAAGTAACCTGCATGAACAGAGGAACACTGTAGACGTCACACAGCATTATTACTTCTGATTACATTAGTAATAATAGGTATAGCGGGAAAGGGTCAATTTTAAAGTTATTCCATAAGGGGAGTCAACAGTACTGTTACAAGATCATAACACAAAGGAAGCTACTGAAAAGAAAGCACAACTAATAGCAATGCTAGTTTATGGAGCATTGACTGCAGCTCCTGTAGAGAGTTCAGTTTGGACACGTAGTTGGAACCAGAACTGGTGGGATGTGATGAGCTTCATGTCGAACCTCTGCTGATGCAGAATTATGATCCATGTACCACATCCACAATGTAGATATTAGATAAAATGCTACATGACCATTCTAACTACAGACTTTGAAAACAATTATTACCACATATGGCATTGGGACAGATCAGAAATTTCTTTTGGCCTGAGCAGTTTTTCTTACACCTTAACCTTTGATATAATAGTGATATAAATGACAGAAAAAAAATAAAAATTACGAGACTCATATATTCATATTTTAAAGTCTCAGTATGAGTTTCTCTGCCCTCTGTTTGACTGGGAAGTTACCAGGCAGAAGAGGATCTGGTTTAATAAATAAACCAATGCTGAGCAGAACCAATCACAGCTCGGCTTAAGGAAGTCATCACTGTATATGTGCAGAATCCTGCTTTGCAATGAATAAATAGTTTTTCTCACAGTCGTGAGCTTCGGTTGTTTCGTCCGTGGCGATGGGTTCCCGTGGTGACAAGTCGAGCTGTCTCATCCATGACACCATTTCCTGTGCGACCTCTGTGTTACGCCCGACGGTCTCTGGGTCCATCTCCTGCTGGACGTTGTACAGTTCCCAGTCGTGGATCATATCTGTGGACACACACACATGGGCGCCAATGAGAACTCTATGGGCCTTGGTCTAATCAAGTTAACAGACATCCAAGTACCTGCAAAGGAAGTTATTAGAAACTTTTATTTCAATATTTGTCTGTACAGCCGGTGTTTGATTTTGAACTTCATGATTTACAGAAAATCCCCCAAAATTCAAACTTGTACAAACAGTTTAAATCAGAACCATGACGGATGTTAACCTTTGGCTAGAGCATCAAATTCAACAACCCACAAAAAAAATAGGATTTATTTCTTCTCAGTTGGTTGGCAGACTGTTGTTCAGTCTGCTTTGACACATTCATAGGTGGTGATATCTTCAACTTGTCCTTTTTCATTTCAAATCATTGTTTATCACCTGTAAGTTCAGTTTTTATGAAAGCTCCACTAATTAAAAATGTTTCTCATCCACCAAAACTGCCAGAATATATCTGGAGACTGAACAGCCCATGTTGGTACCTTCGATGCGTTTGTTGAGATTTGTGAGGTTGGTGCTGAGCTGCTCAGCCACGGCCAACATGTCCACTGTCTCGGTTTCCAACTGAACCCCCCGTCTGTTCATCTGGCCCTCCTGAACACAAACACACAGCAGATTATACAGGAGCCCATTAGGTCAATTCATGTCCTGTCAGGGCTAAGGAAACTGGATTTGAGTTGTCTTTTTTTTTTTTTTTTAATATTTACAATATTTGGACAGCGCCATCTACTAATTATCAAACAGCTCGTCTTCTGCACTGACCCACAGATGCCGTCATATTGCTTTTTGTTTTTGACCTGCAGTGAGTGGTTTGTTCTTTGAGTCTTCTTAAAAAGTTTACATTACTTTATTCAATTGTATTCTATAACCTTGCAGGTTATAGAATACAATTGAAAATTAAACCAAACAACTTTTATTAACGAATGAAACTTGTATCTAACAATGGAATTCCATGGACACAAAGGCCAAAGTACTTTATTGAAATATAATTCATTTAACTGAATAATAACACACATGGTAAGAGATTTGAGCTGGAATAGGATTCATTAATTTTTAAAGGGGAAAAGAACAATATGACTCATAATAAACAGCTGTGTCCTTTTCTTTAATCCAACAGAAGATTTTACTGACCGACTCTCCGAGTGCGTTGATGTCCACCACCACAGCGTCTGCAGCCTCTTCTAGCTCACCAGTCCTTCCTCTCATTACAGACAAATTATTCCTCCAGCCTTCAAACTGCCTCTGAAAGGAAAGCAGTGAAGCTTCTTTACTCCAAAACATTCCAGAAAGTCAAAAATGGGGAAAAGTCATTGTACTGTGAAAAAGGTTTGAAATTATGTTAAGACATAATTTGTTTGACTGCCATCCCCAAAAGTGGGAGTAGAAACTCTCCTTCTTTGGCAAATAGTCTTTGCAATAATTTACATTATTTATGTCTAAAAGTTCACAGATTGCTATAATCTTTTCAAACAAACTTAATATCTTTGGCATTTTGATCCTGCATGTCAACAAATTTGAGTAATTTGATGAGAATATGGGGACAGAAATACAAACAGAAGTCTTGATCTCATTGTGCCAATATTGATCCCAATATCAATACTCACCTTATTATAGTTAGTATTGATATTTAGATTGACAGCATATTATATGTCATATTATGTCATATTATATTGACAGCACTAAGACCTGCTGTCTCCTGGCTGTGACTGGCTGTTTCTAGTTAGCGCTGAGACAAGGCAGAGAGCTTGATTTTTTCACAGAATACCTGTTTGATCCAACACTGTGTGATTTTACATAAATATGTAAAACAAAAAAAAAATTAAATGTTGCATCTTTAAGGCATTTTGTGAAAACAGCAGCAAAGTGATGTTAAAATACAATCTCACTGTTGTTGCCATGAGACAAAAATAAAAAGACAACTGCATATTGCTGGTTCACCTGCAGGAGGTGAGCGGTGTAGTTGTAGTACTTGAGCCTGTCGTTGGCAGCGGCTCCCGTGGAGATGTTCAGCACTCCGACCTTCAGCTGGTCCAGCGTCTTATTGGACGACGTTAGGTCTTTGATCAGCTGCCAGATGCAATCATCACAGTCTGGAAGCAGAGAAATATCCACAGAGACGTTGAAGCAGTTCTCCTCCTGTCTGCTGGGTGGTGAGCTGATGCTCAGTTCCACTCACCGTTGTAGCAGAGGTTGACCGTGGCCTCTGACAGGCATTCTCCTGTGTGCATGTTGCAGTGGCCGCTCTCACAGTCACACTCTGCAGACAAACACACGTCCAGTCAGGATCTGATGAAACACTTCAGAGCTCTTATTGTATTTGCTGTACTGAAGGTGGGTGATATCGCCAAAACAGGATATCACAGTATATTTTTCAAATACCCTGATAAAGATATCACAGTCAATACTCCACATTTGATGCTTTTTTTAAATTGAATTTGGCCGAATATGTAATTTCAAACTTCAAGAAAGATTTTATTTTATAAACAGTCACCAGAATAGAAAATGTATTCATATAAATGTATATAAATCACACAATACATGTTTCCATGTATCAAAGAAAACATAAAATAGGTAAGTAAATATAAATGTAAACTAATTTTGGCCATCAAAAAACATTCTGAAATCCTCCATCAAGTTTAAATAAAAATACTTAAATACACAAATGAAACAAACTGCGGTGCTTCAGAACATCAGTTTTACAAATGTTTTTTTAAGAACTCAAACATTATGTGCAAGATTAAAAATCTTGTTTTAATATAAAAGGAAAACTTCCTTTTAGAAACATTCAACACACCAAAATATATGTCACATAAAAACCCCACAAAAACTAAAAGCCTGCACACTTTGTATTGATCAGGATCTTTGTTCATTTTCATTTTTTCCATGTGTGACGGACATCTCCACTGAAACAATGATGGTCTGTCGGTGTTCTGGTTTTTAGCTTTCATTTTCCTGCAACTGCACCAGCAGCTAAAGTGCTAAAGCATTACAGAAACTATTAGACATCAGTCCCTTATCAACGAATTCTGTGGAAGTTAGTCCAGACTGCGGACCGGCTGGCCAGCTTCTTCTTTGCTTTAATGGTTGATGGCAAACAACTATAGGTAGCATTGCTGTAGTTGGAGTGTAAGGAGTGTGGACCACAAAGCGCCTCGCGTTGCACAGGTTCAGTTAACTGGCATCATCATTTGATTTCACATTATTTATTTTTATACCAGTATCAAGAAATCCACCCGTATTACCATAAACAAACGATATGGCATACTCTTATGCTGTCCATATAAATATCAGGAGCTGCAGAGGGTGGTTTGGCAGGAGGCCTGAACATCTGCATTGTGGTCTCCCTGCTGAGGGATTAATGACTTTAGCAGCTGCACAATGTATACACATTTAAGCTGCATGGTGATGTCATCCGGCTCTCTGCAGAGAGTCTTCAGGCTAAGGGTCACAGCTCTTAATGCATTCTCCTCTGATAACACCAGCGCTGCTGCAATCGTGGGTGTGGGAATGGAAGGCTGAGTTCTTCCTGTTTCAACAGGAATGCACACTCCATTCTTCAACAAGCTCTCTAATTCTCTGCCTTCTAATTTGCAGACAGAGAAGGAACATTTGGTCTCCTGACTTACTCTGGCAGCCGGACGGACTGTAATCCCAGTATCCTGTGAGGCAGCGCTCGCAGTAGCGGCCTCCGGCCCCTGGGCGGCAGGGACAGCTGTGGGTGAGCGGGTGGCACGTTGTGCGAAGGGAAGCTGGCCCACATTCACACCTCCTGCAGCCCTGACAGCTGGAGAAGCCAAAGTAACCCTCCTGGAATAAGAAAGCCCCCAAAAACAAACAAGTCAAGTTATATTGAATCTGGGAACTGTGGGATTATTTTCCTTTTCTGTTCATGCAATGACTGAACAAATGCTACAGCTCATTATTTGATAGGAAATGCAGTTTTAGCTGCCATGTACACTTCTTTTGCCTCCATGTTTTTATTAATTTGCCAGAGCTACCTTTACTGTCACTGGAGTATTATATGATGGTCCAGTTGGGATGGAGGTGTGGAGCTGAGTTGTTAATTATTTTGATAGCAGTCGATGTAAAATGAATTGTATCAAATATCTATGTAATACATATTTGTAGTTATAAATTATTGTTGCATACTGTTATAAAAGGGGTAGTTCCTGGGTGTGAAATTTTTGACAAAGTGGTGTATGATACAATCAGCAGGTCTTTTCATTTAGTTGTTGATCATCTTGTGGAAAATAATTCATACGCATATTGACTGTGTTGATGATTTTCCATTGATACTATGGTAAACTGATTTATTCCAGATGAGGATCAGAAAGCATATTCTGAACCTCAGGCTGAGATTCAGATTGATAAATCAGAGTTCAAGTATTTAAGATTTGTTGCTCAATTTTATTTTTACATATGTTATTATTACAATATTACTGAGGTCAAAATGAAGTTCAGATAGTGTAGAAATTTAAATTTTATTACAGCATGAATATGTTAGTCAAGATATTTAATGAAGGCCAAGGAGAAACATTGATTTAGTGATTAATGTGTTAGAAAACTTTCATTCTGTCCTTCAACATTTTCATGAAATACAACAATTTGTTTCTTCAAGCCACTGATTCACAGCATTAGTGAACAGAATCCTGCAGTTGGTCTCACCTCACACTGGTCACAGAGGCGACCTTTGACTCCGGGCTTGCAATGACACACTCCTGTCCTGTCGTCACATGACGAGGTGCCACATTTGTCACACTCGCACTCTGGGACAGACAAGGACACACACACAAACACATACCAATGAGAACCTGCGACTTCGTAGCACACAGCGTGCAAGGTGGAAGGGGTTCGTTCTAGAATTAGCTGTACAGTAATCCGTCAGCCAGAGCGGTGGCCTCGACTTGTTTTTACACAGAGCAGCTTTCCCTCTGTGGGACATGCAGTCATACACACCTGTTAATCTGAAGTAGTCAGGACTTAAAGATTATTGTGGCACTAGAGGTCTTTATTTATTGGTAGCTGGACAGGAAGAGAAGTGAGCTGGGAGTCGCAGCAGAGACAGCCGCGCTGAAGACTGCAGCCTCTGCATATGATGCGTCTGGGACATCACAACGCCGCCACTAAAGAAACATCCAACTGCTGTCACAGAAACAGACCACAGCTAATGACAGCTGTGTCCACAAGCTTCCCTCCTGTCCCGATCCTGCAGACAGCTGACTCACTGACATTACCCCATGACTTCTTCAAAGATTAAAGATACACCTATAAAACGTATTCATAGATTACTTTACCCTTTTATTGCTTCTGCAAATCAATCATGATCCACAAAATCAGGCATTTTTAACCAATAAAAACATACAATAAAAAACCTTTAATGTGAAAGTGAAATTGACTGCTACAAAATAAAGACAATTAAAGGGGCAGCATTGTGTACTTTGTAGACACATGGTGCCATTTTATAGCATAATCGAGTAACTCTGTTACCTTCAGTTGTTATGGAAATGATTTAAATATTAAATATGACTTAAAGAAATTTGACTTTTTAATTTAATTATTTAAAATTGGGAAAATTCTGTCTTTAAGAAACTCCTGCACTTTCTGAAAATCCGCTTTCAGGAAGTCATCACAACATATCTCCTCTATTAAACCTTTAACAACGTTTTACCAGTGTTGCACTAAGAAGTAACTCCTATAATGAGGTCAGAAGATGTGCATTTCAACCAGGTGTTTGCTAACTGCTGCTGGCTAGTCTGAAGGAGCAGGTGGAGGGTTGTTCTGTGAGGCAGAACCTCAGAAGCTTGAATACTGCAGCTCCGAGAAGGAGCTTCATCCTAGAAGGCGGAGCTAAGTCCAACTAGACGTTTTGCACAGCTGAATGGTTGCCATGGAGATTAAAGGATTTCTCAAACATGCATGAAAGAATCAAGGCAAAACCCCAGGTATGACTTAGATGATGAAAAAACATATTAAGATGATGTAAAGCTCATTGTAATACTGCATAATACTGACTGTTTAAGTTAAAAATATGAAACATAAAATAAGTGACTGCATAAATATTCAGGTGATTTCCATTCCACCTCTGAACCTTTGCAGAATTAGCTTAGTTACTTTACAGCAGGTGAATCTTTAAGCTATCACTTATTTTATGTTAAATGTTTTTATTTAACTGTCATTATATCATAGAAATCAGTTTTCACTATTGAAGCATTTTTTTGTAAATGTTTTTGGTCAGAAAGATCAAATTTTGTAGATAATGGTGGATTAAAGCGGTGAATGTTTTTAATAAGCACAGTATTTTCTTGTGATATTCCTGCCCCCCAAACCATCCTCCCTACCTCTGCAGTTCTTGGCACTAATGGCGTCGCCATAGAAACCGGGGGCACAGCGCTCGCAGCTGGCGCCGGCTGTGTTTCCCCAGCAGTGCTGGCAGCGGCCCGTCACATTGTGGCACTCGTTGAAGATCAGGTTAGGGTCTGTGTTGCCGTTGCAGTCGCACCTCTTACAAGATGAACCAATCAGCATTGGGTTGCCATAGTAACCTGGGGCACACCTGTGGTGTGGTGTGCACAGTTATAGAATGCAAGGTTACAATGAACACTTTTGACAGGAAAGTGATGCAGTTAATGTTGAACACTACATATGACTGATTTAAAAAATAAATCACTTTAATCACAGAGCTGAGAAACAATGTAGACAAAGAGACAGTCTGATCAGCTCTGACCTCTCACAGTGATTTCCAGCGTAGCCCTCTTTGCACTTGCACTGCAGAGTGCTAATCCCTTTTTTGCAGTACACAGCGAAGCTGCCCGAAAACACACACACACACACACGCACACACACACACACACACACACACACACACACACACACACACACCCACACACACACACACACACACACAAGAAAGTATGTCAGAGAATAGACATCAATACTCAATACTGAACCTTGACAGAAAGACACAAAATATTACCAATTTTTTGTCTAGTTTCTTGTGCAAATGTCTTAGTTCACTTGAAAAAGACAAAACAAGATATAGGAACTTATTTTATGTCAGTAATTCCTTAGTATAAATAAGAAAGTACTAGTTCAGTTTAAGGGTGTGATTGCAGTTTTCTGGCCGATCTTTTAAAAAGCTTAACCTGCCCATTCCAATTTTGGCCAATACCATTTTTCTTTGTCTGAAATGTTGCTCAATATAGCAAGAAAGTTCCTGAGTTGGCAACACTGGGGTCACTATTGTTAATTATAAACATGCAGACACAACTTGGTGGGCAGGTCTGTCAGTCAAACCTTTCTCACCTGAGAGCAAAAGAGGACAGTGGTTGATTCTTAGACCTTTGCCGAGCTGTATAAGATCACTGGATAAGATTGGCTTCATACGTGAAAATCGACCAATCACCGATCTCCCAAAATTAAGGAAATCATTACCAATTAATTGATGAACCCCTAGTTCAGTTATAACATGGGCCAAATGTCTTGTTACAAATTTTTAAGAATTAACTTAAAACATGCTCTTATATCTTGCTAAAAAGTTACTTGTAAGTTAGTTTTGTCTTATGTAAAATGTCCTAAGGTATTTGAACTGGAAATTAGACAAAAAAAAAAAAAAAAGACTTGATGAGATTTAGTGTTTTTGCAGTGTTGAGACCGCCTCAGGAAGAGCAAAGCAGCTTACTTATTGGAGGGGGCAGAAAGGGGGCAGGAGCAGGGGACACAGGCATGGAGCCTGTCCTGTCTGGAGCTCAGGATATAGCCGTCTTCACACATTTCGCAAAAATCCCCTGTGCTGTGATCCTTACAGTTCTGGAGGTGGCAGACGGGGGTCATTTATTACACTTGGCACCAAGGTGATTACCCAGGATGGTCTAAAAGTGATACTTACAATACAGATGCCAGTGATGTCTTCACAGTAGTCGGCGTGGCCCTTGCAGTTGCATGGCAGACAGGTGTTTTGTTGACTGACAAAGGAACCTCTTGGACACTGAAAAAAAAAAAAGAAATTTACCCACTCAATCAACATTGCTCATGGTTTTATTATCTGGTTCTTGTATTTGCAGAAGACAAAATGAATATGGAACATTTACCTGACATGGGGAGAAATTATGTACTTTTTTTATGATTCTTTATTAAATAACTAAAGACTGTGTGGGGGGCTCTCTGTGACCGTTTTGAGAATGTAGGGAGGGAGGGATTCCTTCTAAGCATGGATTAATATACAATTTAATACATGTGAGAAAGACACTTTCATGTCTCCATTTGTCATTCTGCCTTCCAAAGCAGACTCATGAGGACCCTTTGAGTACAAATAAATTACAGCAGAAATAGTTTTGTATCAAAAATTGATATATGATCGAATCAAAATCAAAAGAATAAGAATCAAATTGTGAGACAGTAACAGATTCCCACCCTTAATGTTCTTCCTCATGGTGACTGCCTATTTTCTTCCAATAACCATCCCCCAACATGATGCTACCATGGCATCCTTTATGACTGGGATGGTGTTGGTGTTTACGTTTTAATGATGTTTTTTTTAATCTCTTTCTCACATGCTGTTTTTATTTTAATTATGTAAAGCACTTTGAAATGCCTTGTTGCTGAAATGTGCTATACAAATAAAATTTGATTGATTGATTGTTGTCAAGCTGAGTCCCCCCCCCCTTTTTTCCCTCCAACATTATGGTCAAACATTTAAATTTTGGTTTCATTAAGCTACAGGGTGTGTTTCCAAATGTTAATGATTTTATCCCCGAGACTGTTGAGACCGCGAAGTGTTCTTTTGTTTAAAAGTATGAGGGCCCCTCATAGTTTTGGCCCATGGGGCCTCTCATACTGCCGCGGTCTTTGTGTTCCGTCACACTGGTTGGCCGATCCCGTCTGAACTATCTCAGGTGGATCAGTCATCGTATTAGTGAGCGGGGCTTATGTGACGTCACGTTTTTTGCACGTTTGATTGTTTTGTTCATAGTTGCCACCAACAATAGCAACATGGATGTTGTTGCTATTGTTGTTGTTTGTTGTGAGTTGGAACACTATTGTGATTTATGACACGTCATGTTGATTTTCATCACCCATAATAAACGTTAATGATTTGCTTGTTGTTTTTGGGGAAAGTGTGGAGCAGAAGGGGAAAGGAAGGCCGTTCTTTTGACATAAAGGGAATAATAATAATAATCATAATAATAATAATAATACTAAATATATATTTGCATCTGTAGCAGCTTTTAAACACCCTGATTGGTCAAATCTGAGTTCTGGTTGGTCCAATCCCAGCTGTTCTAGAGGATTCTTCATGCCTGGTGAACAATTTCTCATTTAAAACACACATAGAACATGTTAGAGTCCACATAATGTCTGTCTGCCTTACATCCAACAGACACACATGGGTTTTCTTTCTTACTTCCCCTCCTTCTTGTTCCCTGTGGCTTTAGTCTGTTTTGTTTATTGGCCTGCATTTACACACTTCCAGCTCTGCTCCTCCTTCTCTTGAGAAATCAACTGACTGACCTTCTCCACAGTATATTCTCCTCGGCTCTCGAACTATGTCTCACCAGACTGTTGTTGCAACCACTGTGGAGGGGAACTCTCCACGGCGTTCCTCTCAGCTCGCCCTGATTGCCTCACAGCTTTCAGAATAAATTCCACCGCCTCCTGCTTTGTTTGTCTGCTTCTTACGATTCTCCGTTGGGCCTTCCCTCTTTTCAAACGCCTCGATTGATACCCCTTAAACTTTTGAAGGTCAACATTTTTAAAGTTGGATGTTTTTTTTTTCTTTACTGCGATTTTATCATCTGCCAACACAAACTGGTGGATAACTAAGAAGTGAAGGGAATTAAACAGACACGTGGTTTTCAATATGGAATGGATTTCTAGTCAGACCCTCCGACTCAGTGCCATAAAATTGTTGTGCTTGGCTTAAGGGACCCAAATGCAGTGAGCTATGTATGGAGAGCAAAGTCCTTGATAAACAAAACAAAGAAAACGTAGAGTTTAGTGTGTTGGAAAGCAGAGACATGGAGCCAGGATGGAAGAACTGTCAGAGAAAACTTAAACACTCTGAGCAGAGAAGAGCGAGGCGTGGGGACCAGGAGAGGCAGCTGACTCAGTTTATAAAGATGCACCGATTTGAAAATTTGGGCAAATGTCAATATTTGATATTACTATTGCTATTATGCCCAATAACTGGTATTATAAGTATTATATATATTTTGATACCTCAAAAAAACCCCACATCCACATCACTTCCTATCTCCTTTCCCCATAATCCTTTGCTGTATCATTATTGCATGATCAAACAAATACCATGTCAGCATCCCCGCTCCCCACCACCACAACTATCTGAGAAGCAAATAGTAGCAAGATGGAAATACATATTTATTAATATCAAACTAAAACTAATGTGTTAAATGATGTCTAATATAATGACGTTAGTCCCGATATATTGTAATCCTTTCTTTGCTTTCCAACCATCCTCCTAAATCTATTGAAATGGAGTCTCTTTCATATCAGCATGTTGTTCTGAGGAAGCAGGTCTGAGCTGAAGCTTCCTGTCTCATGTCTCAGGATGTTCCACACTGTCTCTCTTGGTGTCTCACACACACTCTTACATCCTCAGGTCATCTTTGAACTTCAGGAGCTGCAGTTTTCAATGATGCCTACAATGGCACTTTGTGAGTTGCGGCCAGAAGGACACCAGGCGTTTGACCTCCCTGCTGCATGCAGCCAGCCAGACGTTGACATTCAGAGGGTGGAACATTCCACAGACGACCAGCTGTGGATGCTCATGATTCATACTGTGTTTAATCCACAGATGGACTGTGAGACAATGATACGTTTGTGGCCAGCTCATGTTAAACATCCTGAAAAACAGAATGCTGTCTCCCACACAGGACAGACTTCCTGTGGGTTCCCTCACTATCTATCAGTATACACAGAGAGACGTTACGTTACTATACACTCAAGTGTCATGCTGCCATGCAAAACATCCCGAGAAAGTTTTAAATGTTCTCAGTTACCTTGGCTAAAATAAAAAATAAATACCACAAGCTTATAGAAAAGGCAATTAACGCAATAGAAAACAACTGGAAGATGACAGATGACTGTGCGGGTCAAACAGCTGCAGGGGGTCATGGGACCTGGGGGGCTTTAAGGATTAAGGGTTGGGATAGCACATGGCACTAACTTCTCTAAAACTTTCTCTTTGTCAAAAGTTTAATGCAAAATTACTTTTGTGCAGGTAGGCTTCAGTTCAAACATTGAAATGTTTTAATAGCCAAGTTACATTTGATGATTAGGCTGAAAAATATGAACAAGAACCAAGTAAAACAAAGCTAGAACTAATTATGAAGGGAAGCAGCATTCTGTAGAAAGCCATAGCTAATTTAATGCTCAGCACATATTAAACTTGTTTTTCCATTGTGCTTTAACCAGAACCAGAAGGGATCTGCTGGTTGGTGGAGCTCCAGAATACTTTTAATTTTCTCACCAGGAATCTGCATTCTTGTGTTTTTTCTTTTTCTGTCATCAGGAATAAAGTGTCCCTTAGTGGCTAACAGAAAAGCTATTCACACAGCATTTCTTTTAAAAAAATGTCAGTTTATTTCTCCTCTGGACATGTTTTCGGCTGGTTGTTGTGGGTTTGGAATGAACATTTGAGTGAGAGTTAGCTTGTTGCACCATAAAAATGTTTACATTTAGCTGGAAATCATTTATATGGTTGTTATTTTGTCACATGCTTGTTTCCTTTATGAGTGTTAATTCTAAACATCCAGGTCTGTCGAAATCTTATTCTAACTTTTTCCTTCTTCACATCCCTTCTTACTCAGTCCATGCAACATTTTTGTTAAACAATGTGATCAAACAAGAGCTTAGTTCTTGTTTTGTGCCTTAAAATGACCCTTCTAACAACATAACCAGCACAATGACAACCATGTGTGGCCAGTGAAACATAACATGATATCTAGATGGAAAAATAAATGCGGTTAAAAATCATGCAGATCAATACTGACCAGACCGACTCAAAACCTACAAGCTATTACCTCTTCAGAAAGATTTTGGGAATATCAGAAGCTCCTAAATAGAGCCTTATTTGTTCCACATTTTTATTAATTCATTCATTTCTGAGGTGTCTTTCTTTTAACCCCTAGAACCCGACGGACCCACCGGTGGGTCCAGCTGCCACGACCTTGGCTCGCTCTGTAAACAAAGGCTCCACGTGCCTTTAAATTTGTTTTTATTTTTTATTATCCGCTAAAAGAGGCTTTAATCTTTCAAAAACTATTCCGCATAAAGGTTTTGCCCAAAATGTTAAGATTTAAATTTATTTATACCCCGACAATGAGAGACGGGGAAGACATGCAGCAAAGGTCATCAGTCCAGGATTTGAACCTGGGACGTCTCCCTCCTTATGTGAGTTGTGCTCTGTGCCACAGCAGCAAACCACACCTGGTCCATCTTACAACCAGTACAAAGACACATGTGTCCCTGTGTCTGATACCACTTCACTATGATCTCAGCCTGTCCATGGTGAACCTGGCCTTGCCACAGTGAGCTCTGTAACTGGCCACAGTAACTGTGCGAAGAAAATTGGAACTGGCAGCAGATTGATTAATTAATTTTGATGACAGGTGTATGTAGACAAGAAATTGTTTTGGTATGTCATCTAAAAAGTGCGTCACCTTTTTGATACAAACAGATACCCGATTTTTTTTTAGATTGCTGCAAACTTAAAAAAAATAAAAAATAAATGTTTTATGCTGCATTAATTCAACCAGTACATGGTGACACTATTAATGGTTGAAAGTCAATCTAAACCAGTCAGCAAAGGAGTGAAAACTGCAGCAGAGTCTGTGATGTTTAATCTCTAATGCGTAGTCTGACTAAACCAGAGCCTCCGCTTCTCCTTTGTTTTCTTTCTTTGTTTTCTTACATTTTTGACCTCAGATTCCCCTGAGAGGAAACGCTGCCTGAGACTTTGAGGCCGGGTGAGATTCTCATGACCTGTGATCTGAGTTTTCCTGAGGATGTTCACCAGACTTGAATCTAGTGTCTGATACCCCCAACCTTCACCACCCACTTCTCCAAGTTATAATAACAGCACAGCATAAAGCAATGGGAGGAGATGAGTGAGGCTGTTTTACTCCAGATTTATTCCTCACTGCAGGAAAAACTAACCAAACAAACACATGATAAAGAGATGTGACTGAAGGTTTATTCTCCCAAACTTACTGTACACACTCAGCAGAAATAAAGTCTTCCTGAAAAACTGTAGAAAGATGGTGTGACTGCACAGGCATGAAGCTGCAGTGCCAGAGAGAGTATTTACTTTACAAACCGTTCATCTGTAGAACCAGATCCTGTTATTGTGTTTGACGGCAGCTCTGCAGAACTTTCTGAAGGCAGTTCAAGCTGAACTGATGCATTGTAAATACTGGAATGCCACATCAGAAAGCGGCTGGAGTGGACTGGCTGAGAGGCAGCTTTGTGTATTGTAATGGATGCAGTGGGAAGACCGACCATGGTAGACATAACAGAGGGTTTTTGTAATGTTGCTACTAAAAAATGAAAGCTGCTTCTTAGGATATGAATAAGAAATGTAACACGATATAAGTCAATATTGATAATTATTGATTCGTTTTCAGTTTTAACTATCTTAAATGCTGCCAAAGCGGTGGCATGACCTATCCTGTTTTATCCACAGTTTTCACCCCACACACTGCTGTTATTTTTAAACGGATAGTCTTATGTGTTTTCCAACAACATATAATCATTTCATAGCACAATCAAGTAACTATGTAATCTTTAGATGTTATAAAATGCTGTATATATCAAATATAAGGAAGAGGAGCTACATCTCGTAGGCGGAGCTAGGTCCACTCAGACATTTTGCACAGGTCAATGGTTGCCAAGGAGATTAAAGGATTTCTCAAACATTCAAAAAAGAATCAAATCAACACTCTAGGTATGTTTGTGATGAGGGAATAACATTATCACATGATGCAAAGCTAAAAAAAGTCAATTTTACATAACACTACCACTTTAAGCAGTTATGAAGCATCATGTTGTTGCTTGGTAACAAATTAGTGAGTGCTTAGCATTGCTTAGCTGGTGGTGAGAGGTTGAGCAGCTGAACCCTCTCCTCTGACTACATGCCCCAGAATGCTGTACAGTTCTGTATAGCAGAAATTATCGATTATTCTGACAGAAAAGTTATCTATTACTATAGGTCATGAGTCTATTGTGATACATTATTATATTATTATTGTTCATCCCCACTAATTCTGCTCCCATTGCTGACCATCATCCGTATCATCATCTTCCTAAATAATGGTCAAAGTTTTACCCAAAGTGATTTTTGAAAAGTAAACTTGCCACGTCTTTTGGCAAGAATGACTTTGGCTATTATTTTAGGAAGTTGATATTAAATTTAGTTACTCACTGCTACAAATGAAAATGGCTGTAAACAGAATATTAAAGGTCAAGACGTAGAAGAAGAGCCTCCTGCACAACCATCGAAGATGTAGGGGTTTCTAGCAAGTCAACCAAAAACATTTGGATTTTCCAGCAGCCATTGTACAGCTTGCATAGCAGTAAAACTAGCTGACCAAATGTGTTTGTCTTCTAATAATATAGTGGGTGGAGCTCAACTTGGGTGGCTAGTTGAAGTGCTGGGCTTGGCTAGGGTTGCAAGGTGTAGGGCAATGCCCGGTCTTTGTGACCTTATAACCAGGAGGGTTTTAAATAACTCGATTTCTAGAAATCAAAGAACATTAACAGAAAAAGACTTGCTGGATGTTATTTTTGGCATTTTGTTTCCAAATAGAAGTACAAAAATGTGCCAAAAGCAAATTTTGCATAATATGCCCCCTTCATAAACAAACAAGAGAAATAGTTTTCTGATTCTATTTATAACCTGACTATAACTGACAACCAGCTATAGCCTTTTGCAGTACAACTTCAGATCTCTGCATATCCCTACAAGGTCTGCCTTTCTAAGTCAAGCATGAAGAAATGAGGGTGGTTCTATAGACTTCTTCCGAGGTCCCCTGGGTTTATGACATATCACACTTCGTTCATCTGGTAAGGCTAAGCTAAGCCAGTGGGACTAAAGCTGTTTATTCATAATGGTTTCTCATGTACTGCCTCTTGGTTTTCTTTCATTCGACCTTCGCTCAAAGCCTGGCAGCTTGTTTCCATTAAGAAACTGTCAGGGAGGGGCAGCAGGCACATGACAGCAGGGGAGACAGTATCTCCGGAGATTATCTGAGCTTCATTCTCAGGGTAACCCTAATGCAAACACATACCCACATGGACATAATGCACTGCCAATACAGGGCGGAGTCTTTGTAAAGTTTCAAACAGACAATGTTTTACTCACTTAGAAAGCAGACCTATTGCCTATAAGTCAAAATTATGTATGGATCATGTCAGGAGCAGGTCAGGACAGTCAGACCAAGCAAAGTGCCAGACAACATGAACAGCAGACCAGTTGAAAGCTTTAAGATTCTTACTTTCGTGAGAGTTTGTTGCTGTTCCTCGTACCGCAACCGGCTGGCAGAAGTTGGACAGATAATTCCTGAGAGGATGGAGACAAGGCAAAGGTAGGACAGAGGTTTTGCAGCCATATTTAGGTTTAGCCAGCGTCCCCTCGTCTTTGTCTCAGTCACAGGCAGTGTCCTCAGGGCCTCGTCAGTCTTTAACTTCATTTATCCACTCTTCCTGATGTCCAGATTCAGCCCTGCCCCTTGTATCGGCCCGAGCTGAATCCTGTAAAACTAACTTTTGTGGACTTCCTCTCTTCTCTCTCCTCCCTCCCTGCCCTTGTGGGCTTGCTTCTTCCCTGAGCTGGGCCCAAATCACATACAGATGGAAAACTGAGCGAAACAGAGAGAGAGGGAGGCAGAGAGACACACACACACACACACACACACACACACAGAGAAAGAGAGAGAAAGGAGCAAGAGAAGGATTTCTGTCTCCTGACAGCTCAAGGCAGACAGTACACCCATCTGAACTGCTCACCCCACCCCCAACCCAATTGGCAGAGTCATACTGAGTGCTCTCACCTCGTCTCCATTTCCAGGACCATGGCACCCTTTTCACCTTGGGTTGAGCAGGCAGTGACTACCCCTCCCCCTCTACTCAGCCAGGGTGGGCAGAAGGTCTAAAGCTTCAACACTCACTCTTCAGTCAGTGGACAGAAACCAAACAGCTGCTCTTAGATCTTGGTCTTGCTCCTTTTCTCAGCCCTGGACATTAGTGTTCTGTTTGTTTACCCTGGTCAGGAACCTGAAAAGTGGCTGAATTTACAGGGACTGGGTCAGGCTGCTACACAGGAAGAGCCTGAATGCCAGACATCCTGGATACTGTTAGAAAATGGAGTGTGAAATCTCCTGTTTTGTGCTGTATGCGACTCCAAATGCTTGAACGGCATGCAGTGTTAGCCTGTGGGGCCATGAGGAGGCTGTGTCTCAAGTGTCTAATAAACAGGAAGTTACATTCCATATGTGTATGGTAGCGATATCACAACCAAACACAACGTGCTTAAAACTTCTGACTAAAATAGATTACTAGCTTACTAGTTTCTAGATTTCTCAAAAAACTAAAAAAAAAAAATGTAAAAGGATAAGCAGAAGGGTGATGATAATGGAAATGATTGATTAGTTTTTACTACCATTAGCAAAGTATTGGTAGTTATTGTAATGTCAGGGAGCATGCTTGATTTGGAAGACAAACATTTACCATGACAGTTTCCTTCTCTTCTAGTACTGTCAAAGACATGTGATATAGATACTGGTTAGTTTAAGGCTGATTCACACCAGCCCTGTTTAGTCGTCTTTAATCCAGCTCTAGCTTGTTATCCTATAAAGTCTGGTTCATTTGAAAAGATGTGAATAGGCAATCAAACGCTGACCCAATGAAACAAACTGGTCTGGTGTATCTGGTCCAAGTCTCCAGCACAGAGGAGAAAACTGTAGGTCAGAGTGGCCAGTGTGAGGTATTCTAGGCTGGGATAGGAGAGGTGGATTGCTCCCATCCACTGGAGGGTCTGTACCTTACCAGAGGCATCGAGCAGTTCAGACCTCCAGCTCGAGGGTAAGAAGTGCCTCCATGTTTCTGAGGTGTGTGGTCCATGCTAGTATGCAGACCCTACATCCTGTTTACAACAGTCATGCATAGTATCAACATCTGATTAAATTAAGCTCTGCAGACCCTCGCTGATTCACTCCAAACTAACAGATTGAAACAAACATTTTCAACAATTTTGTTTTTTCTCTCTCTTTTTATTTGCAACATTTCAAAAGTTTCTTTAAATTAATTCCTATGACAATTAGATGGAAACATCGCTCCAGTTCTGTTGTGAAATTGTAGACCTTTGTGTTGTTTTGAGCAATTAGAAAAACAAAGCATGGGTTCGTCAATAATTTTATCTTGAACCACTTCTCCAATGTAACATTGAAAATCACATCTGATCACACAAATATAAACAAGTTGAGATGACTTCACCACATTCCCATGTAAAGCAACTGTTTGCCTCTCTTCTCTCTTGTGAGAAATGTTATGCATCTTTGAACCTTGTTTGGTGGCCTATAAAACCTTTTAAATGTTAGTAGTAATCAATAATCAATCAGTAATCAGATATGGACAACACAAAGCAACACAAACATTATGTTGGGTCTCTAGATCATCAGAAGCGACTGTGGCTCTGTGGGTAGAGTAGTCGTCACAAGGTTGTAAGTTCGATTCCAGCGTCCTCCTGCCACATGTCGATGTGACCTTGGACAAGGCACTTGTCCAAGAGTGATACAGAAGGCAACCAATGCAACACAGCCCTCTGTGCCAAGTCCAGCAAGTATCAGCCACTGCAGCACGATGGATCAATAAAGCAGTCATTGACACTCTGAGAGTTTAAACAAACATGCAAAAAATTTATTTTCTTGTTTATTATACAGTATTCTGTCCTGTTCTCACTGGTGGGGGGTCAGTGAGAGCAGGACATCAGGCTCACCCCTCAGCCCGGGTATCTTCTTACTCTCTCCACACATACCAGAGGAAAGTAGAACCTCTGTCACAACAAATGCTTTCACAGTGTAACGCTCCACTCCTGCTGGTAGCTAACAGTTCACTGGGGAGAACAGGAAGGATAGACGGCAACGTAAATAATTAGATATCGGCATGATGCAGAAATAAAAAAAAAAGGAGAAAAATCACATTGTCTTTAAATGTATAAAAAAAAGACTTTCTTCACCAGTTGAGTTACAAAAAGCTATATGTTAAGGGCATTATTGTTGTATACTATGAAAAGAGAAGAAGTCCAGCGAGTATTAGAGCATAATTACAACATAATTTACTTTATTTATCTCTAATTAAGTAAATTGTTATTCACTTAATTATAGATAAATTGGTGCAGGCCTGTGGGGGCGCTGCACTGAGAACCGCTAAGGAAAAACCTCTGGAGTAGACTCTGAACGAAACTTCCTTCTTCACAAAATGGAAACAAAATGGAGTGGAGTCAGATTCTAGTGGTTTTAGGATTTCTCTGTTGTCTTTGGCAAAATACCACAAGTATTTATTTTGGTTGTATTTACCCAGAATGCTCTGTGCTGTAATCTACTTCCTGCATTTGGAGCCTTCTCTGGTCTGCTTGATGTTCACATATACATTCAAATCACACCAGCTTTCACTTCAACCGAACCGAGGCTGAGGTTTGTAGGGGGACCAGAGTTTATTTGGTTTGCATCAATTTGTTTATTCATTCACGCCTCCCCCAACCAACCAGAGATTGTAGGCAAACAGCCTGGAGTTGGATTAAAGTGAACTAAACAGGGCTGCTGTGAATGCACACAAGATTGACTTATTTGATATAAATGTGTATGTGTACTTATTTAATACATTTACTACATGGTCTGCTAAAAGTCAAAGATAAACTATCTGTTAGTAGAGGTGGCAGTGAAGTTCTTCAGAACCGTTTAAATCATGAGTTTTGTAAGCTTTTCTTTTCCTGTGGGATCGCTCGCTAACTCTTGAGGTTACCAAGTATGATTTTTGTTGGTGTGTGAGCTGGCTCTTAGTGGGGAAGTATACCTTTGTTTTGGCAGTGAGTGTTGATTGGAAACAGATGGAAGGAAGAGGGGACGTGTGGAGGAGGGGGTTAAAATGTAGAGCAGCGGTCGGTCTGGCTTGGTGGGAAAATGGAATGGTTCTGTCTCCACACACTGGAGCCACATTCACTGAAAACTGAAAGTAGAAAGCCGGACGTCTCCTGTGGAACTGCTGGCTGAGTCTATGTCATGCTGTCCAGGTTTAGTCTGGACTCAGATTGTGACCTCTCACTACACTCCAACGTCTCCCTGTCCCTGCTGTAGCCTTCAAAGTTCAACACAAATACAGGAAAATACAACTGTTTCTCTGACATGTGGAGTTTTGATTCATGGAAGACATCATTTAAACTTGCTAGGCTTTCCTAATGCTTTCAGCACAAATCTCCTAAATCTAAGGTTCACAGTAAAAATGCCAGTGTTGAATTAACACCCAAAAGTGTCTATATGTGTCCAAGTCAGCAGGTGTTAAAGTAAGACTTTTGAAAGTGTTAAAAGATTGACACTCTTTTTTTTTTGTTAAATTAACATTGGTCTATAATACTGAAATGGGTTTAAGAAAAGTGAAACTTTCCATTTCTATGTATTGTTTTGAATATTTTCCACTGGATTTGACTGATATTGACATTTTGTGGGTCAATTATTTACTTTTTTAACACCACATTATGTTTTTTGATCAACACGACACTGGTGTTACTTTAATGTATTTTAACACCAGTACCATTGTAAATGTTAGTGTGACACTCTGTACTGTTGAATTTAACACCAGCTGACTTGGACACATATAGACACTTTTGGGTGTTAATTCAACACTGGCATTTTTACTGTGTTCAGAGAGAGGGACAGAAAAACGGTGGAGGGAGAACTGCAGCAAATATTTGCAGAGCTGTTAAAGTTGATGAGAAGATGGACGGAAGGCTCAGCCTTGCTGTGCTCCCAGTCACACATTTGGCTGGAGAAATGAGCTCACAGCCCAATTAGCTGACACAGAGAGAGCTGGTGTTACACTGAGATGGAGACCAGGCTGCAGATGATCACTCTTCTCTGTGTGTCTTGCAGTTTTCCCCATCATCCCTGATACTTTGCTCTAACTCTGCCCTCAGCCAGCTGGACTGGCCCTGTGTTTGGTCAATCAGATCTTCTGATGTTCTCTTTAGATGAACAAATCGGCAAACAGGAGCTGTCTTACTGATGTTCATCTCCTAGCATGCTGATTTTTCTCACAGTTCAGAACTTATGAAACATTAATGAACCTTTTCTATTGATGTTTCATTTTTCATCTCAAAAAAAGCTTTGTCAGTTTTAAACAGGAGTTTTATGTCTATTACAATATATGTCACAATGTAATATAATCATAAATGCCATTCTTTCTTAAATTCTCATGTTTAACAGAAGTAAAAGCTTTCAAACATTTATCTGTGTTTAATTAATCCATATAATGTTTCACTCAATGACAGAGTCCCTGAAATTAATGGGTTTTTCAGTAACATTGTAATATTGTTAGTATTAATATTGTATAAGTATATATTTAAATAAACACTTTAATATTATATAGGAGAATCTTTGAATAACTATAAATTGGACTGAGCCGACCGTTTGGGAGTACTATTGATCACCTATGTTTATCACATAGGTGATCAGTTATTTAATAACAGTTCTAATGTACAGATTTCAAAACATAATGCAAGATATCATCAGATCATTCTTATTTTTGATCATCATAATACCTCTGCCTTTCCCAACAAACAGACATTTTGTGATTCCATATTCATGTTGCCATTAGTTACATCTGACACTTACCCCCCTCAGGTAATCATCTGGACTGATAATTCAGACTCAAGTCACCTGAACTGCCTTGTTGCTGAAAATGTGCTACATAAATAAAATGACCTTACCTTAACTCACCAAGGATCTGCAGCCACACTCAGTGATGGAGCCTTCGTCCAGCTCTGAGTCTCTGCAGCTGCAGCGCCAGACACTCCAGAGGGCAGTGTTGTTCTCACAAAGAAAGCAGCTGCAGCTTTTCCTTCAGGACTCCTGGTGTGGATGAACTGTTCCTCCTCCTTTGTGTCAGAGTTGCTGCTGGATGAGGAACCTGGGAGTAAATGTGTGGCAGAGCGAGTACCATACAAGAATTATAGCCTTTGTTGATGAATCAATAAAGCCTTTTATTTCCTCTTAGTTTGTAATAGAAGTTAAATGCTCACCAGGTCAGAGTGTCACGTTACTGCTTCACAAAGAAATGGGAGCTAGATGAAAACAAGCAGGTGGGAAACAGGAAGGAAACCTTTGAATGAATTCCACCAGGTGATTGTACTCATGGATTGGGAATTCTTTGGGATTACTGTTCCCATGAAAAAAGCCTTTTATTTGTCAATTAACCAGGATGATTTTCTCTGGAACAGACTCTGCAGGGTTGACATAACCTGCAGAGACCTTCCCAGACCTCATAAGTCTTCATGAGGTCTGGGAAGTGAATCATTAATCCTCCTTTAATGAGAACCAGAGGTGGGTAAAGTACACAAATATCACACACATGTTAGGCTGTGTTCACGGTTTAGGAGCCCAAAATGATCTGCATGCACAGAAGCACACTGTTTAGAAAGTAACTTCCTTCATAAGTTCACAGTTTTCTGAATTATAATTTTCAGCCATGGCTTACGTCCAGATTTACTGTATCTGGCTTCTATTGGTGCAAAAATATGATGTCAATGACATAAAAGTTGGATAAAATTCAACATAGACGTTATGACTTCAGACACTTGATGTATGTGGTCCTAATGTTATTTACATCTATATATAAGTAACATTACATATGTTACTTACACATATGTGGATTTTGTTCCACATATGTGTGGAACAAAATCTGATATGTATCTGATTTAGTTCTACATATAGAAATTACACAAATACATTTTTGGGGGATTGGTGGTGAAAAAATTGGAATTGAATTACTTTGAAAACAGGTACTGTTGAAGAAGGTTGCAATCACAAACTTGACCACTAGGTGTCAGAAGCCAGTGCTGTCCCATAGATTTGAGTCAGCTGTGCTGGAGCAGGGATGCATCTAGATCCTGTGTTCATCCTGGTGTGGATCAACACAAACCTCCTTATTTCACTTTGAAATAATTTATTTCACATAGGAAGACTCCCTGGAGGATAAATGTTCAACCATGATATAAATTAAAACTGGAAAAGACTGAGTGCACATAAACCGGGTCTGTGGAGCTCAGTCTGAAATTTAGGACAAATTTAGAGCAAAGCTCTTGGCATGACTTGAACCTGTTTGAGTTCTTTGGAAGGTTCTGCCAGCACCTCAGGCTGTCAGGAACTCTTCTCCAATACTGTCACATTCTGCCAGAGTCGCTGTTAGCCAGTCATTAGTCATAGCAATAAAATGGAAGTTGCTTCTTAACTCCTTAATTTTTACATATTTGTATTTAGTTGCTATTTTGTAGAACTCAGCTTTTATTTTGACATTACAAGTGATTTTTGAAATTTTGTTAAAATTGGAAAAGTAATAAAGCAGTAAAATACCCCAGGGATTGAAACTTTTCACAGAGGGCATTAATGTATTTTTAAAGAGAAAAACCTGGTTATTTACTAGTACCTTCCACTAGGAGGAGATAATTCCAGCTGAGATTTAATGAATTCCCACCCAGCCAGTAGAAGAAGAACGACCTCTCCTTCATGACAGTTTGTTCATTTCAAACCAACAACTCCTCAGCAGCATCTCCTCTGTCAAAGTGCTCTGCTTTGCTTTGCTGGTCTGATCACGTCCTTACTGAAGTTTTGGTGTTTCAGCTGCTTTCACACACACACTGAGATTCAACTCCTCATTGCTACCATGACCTTTAACCTTCTGGGTTAATGCTACATCAATTTCCAAACTGTTCTCCATTAGAAAAGTTGCCTTCTATAACCAATTACATCTTATTGGCTTTTAGCAGACAATAGAAAAACAGTTTGAGTTTTACTTTGCAAACTTCATTTACTGGTTCATTTGCTTACTTTCAGATTACTTTTGTTTTGTTGAAGGTTTCTCCTTGAGGTTTGGATGCTGTGCAGCTGGAAGAGTTTTTGCTCTTTTTTTTATTTGCTGTTTTGACGCATAACCATGGCAACGACAAGGTATTATGTTTACAACTGGGAGCAACTGATTCGTTTGTCAAAGCACAATAGTACCAAACTATGTCCCCAGAAATTGAAGTTTTAACTTTTCCTCTTAACATTTAAATTACAGGTCTCAATGGCAGAAACTGAACTGGAAATTAAAGTTTTGCTGCATCCTTGAGTTCCAAATGAAATTCTCTCTGGTCAATGTGAGCACACACCTGCTTAAATAACAGGAACCAAGTTGGATAGCAATTTGGTTGATTGATATCCAAAGTCAAACAACCAAATCATGAAATCATGCAATAGCCACATTTATCAGATATTCAGCACCTCAGAGTGTCAGTTTTACTCATAATGTCCGTGTATTGCAGTTAATCTGAAGGGTGCTCATATAAAATGGATCCTCACAGAACTCCTGTGGTGAAATGTCAGGTTATTATCTTGGTGTAGAGAGCAGAGGAGGCAGACAGCAGCGATTAGCCACGTGTTGCTGCTCAGTCTGGCTACTAATCATGAGATCAGGAGGAGGGCAGAGGGAGGACAGTCTTCTCCACAAGATGAGCCTGGAAGGTGCTGGAGCTTCACTACAGGATGAGCAGAGGATGACAACTGTAATCAGGCAGCTGTAATGTGGAGGAGCTGTCCATGCAGCTGGGCAGAGAGCAGGCTGCGCCGCTGAGTTCAGGAGAAAACAGATCTGTTCCTTGCCTCCGGTGCGTCATCTACATTTGCTGCTCCTCACCAGATTTTAAAATATTTCAAGTGAAAAAAGAGAAACACAGATTTCATGCAGTCAGGCAAAAATGGGGAACCTCAGCGTGAAAAACTGAGCATGTCTTTGCCATCTTCATGAAATGCAGGTTTACTGCATCTAAAGCACCTGAAGCAGTAATCACCCTCAGTTTGATCACCCATGTAAAAGCTGAGGATCAGGCAGTCTGCAGGTCTGGACCACACAGGTGTGTATTACCAGGAAAGACTTCAGGAATCACCAGAGAAGCAATTGTTTATAAAATAATTTTAAAACAAGAGAGATGGCACAGGACCTGACAGTCACTAAACAGTCAGGTAGAAGTAGATACATCAAATCTTTGCTGTTGTGATTCTGTGGATTTGATGTGATTTACTTAAAGGTTTCCATCCCTTTTGATCTGTTTTTTTTTGCTCGCTGTTCATTTACAGGTTAATGTCTGGAACGTGTTGCAGGAAGTAAAGAACTGGTTGGAAATGCTTCCATGATATTCCGTAAAAGACCTCCTGTGATCCTCCATAGTTACATTCAGTCCTGCAGTTGTCATCCAGGGGCCCTGGCAGGAACCTGGGGCCCGTCCTCTGCTGTGTCCTCCTACAAACCTCATTGTACAGTAAGTGGCAGTTGGTGCAGCACTCTCAGCACAGCGGTGTCCAGTAATGCCAATGCCAGCACTGCACATGAATAATAGGAACCCTGTGCAGCAGCCCAGCTGCTCTTGTCGGGCCCTGAAGAAGTCAAAGTCAGACCCCCTGAAAACTCCCAGCCCTGCAGCTCTGATAACACTCTTACATCCAGCTACACAGGAACTGGGCCAATCACAACCAAACCCAGCCTGTGGTGAGAACGCAGACCTGCCCATCTGCTTCCTGACCTTGGAGGTCGCTATGACAACGAAGGAGAGGCTGGTGAGGATGACCTCTGCTGGAGCCTGTCTGACCTCTGCTGATAGGATAGTAAAGGGTTTAGAAGAGACAAGAGTTACCCTTCACAAAACAAAAGTATATTGCAGCAAGTTGGAAAATCATCATACATTTCCATGTATGAGATTTCAGATATGGGATTTTTGTGCAGTTTTTTTTTCACAGTGCATTGTGTTCTGCATCCTGATTGACTAAACAGTCTCTGCGCTTCTTCTCTACCTGTGTGCCAATAACGTCACAGTATTTAAATATATTTAAAATACAGCTGAGCTTTTACTTACAGAACAATTAAAGAAAATAATTCAGAAGTGCTTTCATGTTGACATTCTTCATAAGTTTCTCCATTCACCTACTTTTTGGTTATCAGGTATGATCTTGTTGCAATAACCATTAAATCAATTAATCAATCAATTAATCGCGTGGTAAATTAAAACGAGCTAAACTGACGTTCTAATGATTAACAGTTTTTGAAGAGCATCACAATCCATTTATTTATGGATTAAATGGATTATTGTGGATTAAATGGATTATTTATGGATAAATTGATTATTTATCCATAAATAATCCATTTATTTGGATTATTTATTTCATCCTCAATATTTTTTATCCTCAAAAATATTGAGGATAAAAATATCCTTAATATTTTGAATATTGAGGATATTAAAAATATCTTCTAGTTCCAGTGTTAAGTGTTCTTTTACAGAATTACAGTTTATTGATCTGTGACAGGATATTATTGATCCATTGCCAATATATTACTTAAATATTGCCTCAAAGCAACAATGTTATCGTTTATATCAATAATTTCTGGGACAATTAATTTATAAATAAATTATCCAGAAAAATGTATTACTGTGACAGCACATATAGAATGATCCACTGCTTTTCATCATGAGATATGAGATGTGATCATATCTCAGTATTTCAAGTAAAAACAGTCCAGTTGTCTTTATCCCTTCACTGCTCCAGACTGATTTCAGTCATTAGCTGTAAAGTACCAGCAGCTGGTCGTGGGTCGGACCGTAGCCTGGTTCCTCATGGCTCTTTTCTTTCAGGCAGCTTTTTGAAAATAGTTTGTATTATTATATTTTAACCTCCTGGAGCTCTTTAAACACACTTAGATGCTCTGAGGTACTGGAGGATCGTTTTGTAATGGTGGAGCTCTTCCTACCTTTGGAGGGATGGAAACTTCCATGGGAAGCATTAAGCAGAGGGGAAAGTGGTTGGATGTGTATGTTAGTGAAGGGAGTGAGGTTGGGGGAGGGCAGCTGTTGGGAGGAAGGGGGGGGGTCACTGACAGGAAGCAGACCCCGTCTCCATCCCCACATTCCTCTAACAGATGTTTGACAGGGAAACTATTTTCACAGCTGAAGGGTGGGGGTTGGGGGGGAGTGTCATAAGTTTTACGATGTATTACATACGAGGTGGAGAAATAAAAAAGCTCACCTGATGATTTCTACATAAGCATTTCTAATGTGTTGAAGTTCCCCCGATGCTCAGTGACGTCCCTCCACATCTACAACACTTCTCTAGTTTTATCTGTGGAGGATAACACATCTATCAGTTACTCTCTAACGTGGAATGGAATGTGAGCTAAAGCTCGTAATGATTAATGAAGCAGAAACAGCCTCTAATGTCTCCAGTATGACCTTCCTCTGATAACAGCGAATATGATGATAGTGTAAGAGGAAAAACAAGCAGTGAAGGAAACCAGCAGCCAGAAAACAGTTAATGTGAACTGAAGATCTGTTTGAATGACAGGAAGCAGAAATTTGGGTATGAAACTTAGGAATCTATAGAATATATAGATTCCTAAGTTTCATATCCAAATTTTAGACCTATTTTAAACCTCTTAAAATAGCAGGATTCACAAAGTGCTCATTAGTGTAAACTTTACAATAAGGCTCCACTTATAGATGATTAATAAATAATACAGACTCTAATGGTTTACATCTACAATGAGAATCAGAGGACAGATGATGTGCAGTTGCCTGAGCGTCCATCGGTCCATCGGTTGAGGTAACCAGACACTGACAGTCCCCCAAAAGCACTAAAAGACTATCAAACCTGCACCTGTATCAGTTTCATGTATACTTTATACAACTTGGATAAAAACTGCTAAGAACTCTAGCTTCCAAACAAGTCAGTTTTTTTATTTTAATCGCAAATGAGTTTACCTCAGTCAGAAAGAAACAAACAAACAAAAAAAAAAACCAACCAAACAAAAAAAAAACTTTAAAATATGATCTATTTCTGCATATTTGACACATGTTTCAGGAACTCTATGTCATGAGTTGCGGTTGATGGTGGTGAGGAGAGACGCAGCGAACCCAGGTTATGGTGAAAATAATGAATTTAATGATGAAGCTCTCAGTCCAAAAACAGGCAGCACGGCAGAAACTAGCACACAGCTAAGTACCGGTAGCAACTGATACACAGGACAAAAACGAGAGCTAACGCTATCCAGGACTTCACAGTTCTACTGGAGCGAAACAAGACGTGACTTAGACACAACGAACTTCGACACAGATTAACGACAAGGATCCGACGAAGAACACAGACACAGGTGGGTTTAAATACACATGGAGGGTAATCAGGTAAGTAGACACACCTGGGGAGCAATCAACAGGGAGGACAGGACAGAGACTCACAGGAAAACAGGAACACATTGAAAAACTCGAAAACACACAGAAAACCATGGATCATGACACTCTAAACTATCTAACTCTACCCAGTTGCCTCAGACTGAAGCCTTTACTCAGTCCTTTGTTTTTTAACAACTGGAAGGTCTGAATTTAAAGCTCAGTGGAAGGAAACCACAGCATGGAGAGGATCAAAATCCCTCCAGGTGTCACGGCTGTGATCAGGTTCAGACCAGATGAAGGTGTGTGGCTTCAGCAGCTCCAGCTGGAGATTAAAACCCAAACTGAATATTTTAGAGACATTGTTCTACAGTAACAGACACAGTCAGCTACTCACAATGAAAAGCCCTTAAACAGCTAACTTGCTTTTATTTAGTTAAAAAGGAAGAGTCTTGCTGACATTTTTGGTTAATAAGTATTCAAAGGTAAATTACCCACAGATTTCAAGTTTTCCAGTCACCATACCTACAGGAGCAGCTCCACCAAAGCTGGAGTTGCTCCTCTATGGAAAGTCCGTTCCAGGGAGGGAACGCCACCACCAGGGTGAAAAGAAAGCAGTCAGCCACTGTGAAATATCTGTAAAGTATTAGTATTGCTCAGCCACAATGGCACACAATGCTGGGAAGTTCTGCACTGCGGTGCAAGATGACACATCCGGTGTGGGTCAAAAGAACACATCATCCCATTGTACACTGCCATCATTGTGTAGCATGGAGTGGAGGGATGGAGGGATGGAGAGGGGAGAGCAGCAATGTTGCTCTTTATTTCCAACTGTCTCAATTTTTGCTCCATTCATAGAGGTTTTATGTTCCAGACTTAGTCTTTGGAGCAGGGAGAAAACCCCCATCTAAGCCTGTGGCAAACTGGCTCTTACTTTAGTTAGTTCCTGCCATGGATTCTCAGATCCTCCAGGCATGTTTCAGAAACATGCCTGGAGTGTTGCTTCAAGTCTTCAATGAGTGTTTGAGGAATTCTTTAATCTCCCATGGCAACCAGTCAGGATGACTAAGCACTTGCTCATCACAGCACTGCCTATTTCCACACAGCTCCTCCTTGGAGCTGCAGTCTCCACCATAGCTGCACACAACTCCTTCCCCACTCAGATCCTTCAGACTAGCAGCAGCATAAATGGACAAACACCTGGATGAACTGTGAGTCTGCTGAGCTCCTCACATGAACCACTTCTGAATCCAATGTACCTAAGAACAGTTTGTAAACGGCACAGTTTGTAAACGCTCTTTAAGAGCGGGAGCTTCTTAAAGAGACAGAGACCAATTTCCAGGAGTCATATTGCAAAGTTCAGTTTCTTAACTCACAGTTGATATGTACAGCATTTTAACAACTGAAGGTGATTGTGCTATACAACTACAATGCTGCCACTTTGACCCACAGCAAACAAACAAACAAACAAACAAACAAACAAACAAAAAGAACAGAAACTGCACTCTAACTCTCCAAAGAACAAAACTTCCTTATTAACTTTCTTTACATAAACATATCAGGCTCCTCCATCAGAAGACATAACATACCTGAAGTTTACTTCAACAGCTGCCAAGAGAGCTTTAATAAAAGTGTGGGAAAGGCATGCAAATGCTTTCTATGAGGCTGTCTGCATTTTATGTAGCAGGCTTCCACATGCTAAAGTTTGCATGTCTGAACATGTATGCTGCTTTGATGTCTATTGTTTTTCTTTTTCATTGAGTGCATGTGTTGTAACTGGAACACTAACAGGAAGAAAACTGTAAAGTTCTCCTTCCAGCAGCAGCACAGCCCAGTCTGCTGCTGAAATCCAACTCAACAAACTGGAGCAAACAGAGATGCTACAGCGAGCTCAGACCCGGCAGCAGAGCGCTACGTCTGCTTAACGTGATATCCTGGAAGAAGAAGAACACAGAGTTTCTCACTGTACATAAGAAATTATATTATTAATTGCAGAGTATTGCACTTTAATAAAAACAACACTGATTTGTTGGCTAATTAATTTTGCGTCTCTAATTGTTCTACACTGAATCATTTATCTCCCCCAAAAAACCCTGTTAGAGTGTAGAATCACTGGTCACAGCAGCAGCTTCCACAGGCTGCAGTGCTCTGGAAACATATTCACATCCCATAAACTTTTGCACATTTTGTCATGCCATCAATATCCATGATACTGATACAATTTTACCAGAAGCACTGGAAATGTAAAACCACTTATGAAATGCTTTGAGGGTGACAAAATCAACTCTTAATATTGCAGATTTTCCTGTCAGTCTGTATTTATGATGAATCTGTCTGGAGTAAAGTTCATGGAGAATTCCCAGCAGATTAGTCTGCTTAAGGCCATCAATACTCTCAATAAATGTCATTGGACTCTTTCCATCAGACCACCTCATGTTTGAAGAAAACAGAACATATCGTGTGCGTGCTCGTATTCATGTAGTGGTTTGTTAGGTTAATGTGCATAGCCTTCACTTTAGTTTTGATTCTGTCTCATCATGTCTGGATGAAATGTAGTTTGTGTTGAGGTTAGCAACCTTATCACTATGGTCACCGATGAGGAGATTTTTTATTAATTTATTACTTTAAAAAATTACATTTGTTGTCTCAGCTTAGATCTTGCTAGATTAGATGTAAGAACTAGTCATCAGGAGAGGAGTGTGTTTCCATGGAGACCACTAACTACCTAATTAAAATGTGCCATGTGTAAAATCTTCTGGTCAGTCCTGCCTTTAGCCTATCCAATCTAAGAGCTATTCGACTTTTTTTAAATGTTGCTTGCAAACTCATTTCTTAATGCTGTCAGACATCTTAATATTATCAGCTGGTATTGATCAAATTAAAATTAAATGATCAAATGTTGAGAATGCTGGTTGGATTGTAAAGATCAGTTAGAAACACTATACTGTCACAACAGCCTTTATAAATCAGACCAGTGTTATTTGTGATGGTTCTTCCTCAGCTGGTGGCCACATAGGCTGCTGCAAAAACTGAACAATAATGAAAAAACAAAACAAAAAAAATATTAATGTAAAATGTTGTATAAATATTTTATTTCCCCGTTGACTGTAAAACATGAGACATTTTCAGTCAAGTTCTTATTGTCTAAAGAATAGAATAGAAGTTCTGGGTCCCGACCGTGAATGACTGACTGCACACAGGAAATAATGAAACTATTAAAAAAAACTCTGGTTCCCAAAATACAGATTGCCGACCTGTCCAGGATGTAGCCTGTCTCTTGACCGGAACGTTAGCTGGAGATAGGCACCAACAACCCTCCCGACCCCACTAGGGACAAGGGTGTTAGAAAATGGATGGATGGATGGATGGATGGATGGATGGATGGATGGATGGATGGATGGATGGATGGATGGATGGTTCCCAGAATGCACTGTATTAACTGGTTTTCAAACACAATTTTCAGAAAAAAATAGTTTCAAATCATGATCACGTAACATCACAAAACAGTGATGTATGCCTGTCTTTTCTTCAAGTAAAAGAAACCCTGGATCCAAAACTGATCAGCTTCCCGTTTGTTTAACTGAATGAAAATAAAGCCTAGGTCTGGCTTTTCTGACCTCCAGCAGAAAAGGAGTCATAAAAGAATCACAGATTCTCCAATAAGAGACAATGTCTCTTTCTAATAATGTGTCTCTCACCATTTTTAGAGAATGCAATAAAAGTTGAAGCAGGAGCTGTGGAGATGCAGATGTGATGTTTGTCATCATGAGCATTTGAACCGTCTGCCGAGACGAGATGAGACCAGAGCGTAACAGAAAGGGCGGAGAGAGGAAGGGACTGTGTAAGAGCCGTTAAAGGATGAGAGCACATGTTTCACCAGAACCTTGAGCTGGGTTCATGGGCCATCAAGTACCTCCAGAACCAGGAAAGAGTTGCTGCTTTGAACTGAGAAATCAAAGACTGTTTTCTTTGACTGTGGCAAAGTGCTGAGCTGACATTTAAACGGATAATGCTGATTAATGCCGGGGTTCTCCTGCCCAGTTCCAGATACATCTCCAAATTTCACGGCCAACTCTTGGAATTAAAAGGGTAAAACTGCTTCAGGTGTTATTGTGTAGCCACCAGTCCTTTGCTGCTCCTCTGTGCTAACAACTGTCCACCTCCAGGAGGAAAACTTACTCACATACACCCACTCCAAAACTTTTAAAATCAGAGACATAAAGAGGAAAGATTCCTAAAACTCTAGAAACCATGTAACAGAGCATCCAGCAAGGCGAGACTCTGTTGCATACAGACACATTTAAAAAAGGAAAAGATGAGTCCAAATGAAATACAGCAGAGTAGTAGTTTGAACTGAAGAGCTGAGGGAAGATGACATGAAGACATAAAAAGGTCAACTCAATAAAAGTTAAAAGACAATCCCAAATCTAAATCAGTACATAAAGAACCAAATATGATCTGGAGCATCAATCACAACAAAACCCAAAACTAATCTCAAAATAAAATCAAATTATTAAGGATCATGAAAGTTGGGCTCTCTCAGGTATTAGATGAAGGTTTTGAATGGTTCCAGGAAATGGAAAATATCTTCCTTCAATGGAAGTTTGTAATGAAAGACAGTTATGTCTTTATTATATCACAGAGAATAGTCCATCCGAGAAGGAATTACACCTACAGTTGGTTCGTGGGAAGATGGTTGAGTTGTTCATCCTGGAAGACAAAAAACAAAGACAGACACTAATCTGTCATAATGCCCAAAAAGAAAAACTAACAGGTCATGACAAATTAACATGAATGAATGAATGAATGAATGAATGAAAACACTGTTAGGTATTGACATGAAGCCATCAGACTGCATCCCCTGCTTTGATCCAGTTCACCTATGAACAGAGGAGAGCAAACGGAGGGAAGGAAAGGTTTCTAGGTTCTTGGCTCAGTAAGTTTCTTTCAAGTCCGACATGAAAGCTGGTGTGGTTTTGCGGTTGAATGCTTTGAGAGGAGAAAGAGAAGTTTTGCACAAAAGCAAAACTTAACAGCTGTTTTAGAAATGCTGCAGTGTGAATGCAACTTGCTTTTCTTTATAAACGGCTGGCCCAACAGATAAAAGCTTCCTTTCAGCCTGGAAGTGAGGGGTGGTCCATTCAGGTGGCTCCCAAAATCTAGACAAAGCGGTAAATAACTCAAACGTGCAAGAAGCTTGGCTAGAGTAAAAACGAGCTTAGAGGAGTCTCGAACACACTTCCTGAAGAATATTTTCTCACATGTGGTTTCAAGTGTTTGAAGCAAAATAAGACAGGGAGCTCTGCCAGAGGAGGCGGCTCTGTGCCGTCACGCTGCAGCGCTGCTCCACTCCACGTCTCTCCAGTTCAAAGTGTATCGCTTCCAGACGAGCCAGGCCACACAGAGGAGCTCATTTAGGACAGTCTGATGATGCGTCTTCGTTTCAGCCCCACAGTTCTCCGTCACAACCGTCACAAAAGCACAGACACTGGAACAACGACAGCATCCTGGCTGAAATTTCAGTCTGAGCCACATCTGTTCCCAGTCTGTAAGAACACAGAAAGGCTTACGTTTGTTCCTGTTGGAATCAGACCAGAGCGCGTAAAGACTGGGGGAAGTTTGAAAGCATGACTTGGAATTCATTTAGCTGGTTTCAGTGGCAGGAAAGTTTATCAGCAGGAAGACATTTAATCAGCATCCATCTGACTTAAAACATCATTTTATGCTTTCATGTTCCTCTTCTGGACTGTTTCAAATCATGTTTCTTCTGCAGATCAGAGTCACTTGGATTATGCTTCACATAATTCAACCATATCTGAGGCTTTGGTACACATTTCTATTTATCATGAATTGTGAGCATTGTGAGTGTTGGTCAACATTTAGTAGAACTGCTACACCTGAATTCCGGCTACTTCTATTCTATTCTATTCTATTCTATTCTATTCTATTCTATTCTATTCTATTCACACCCTTTGTTCAATAAATTGAAGCAATAGCAATAATCCTAATCTCATGGGTTGCAATGTGTAAAGTTAAACAGTAAAACATGAACAGCAATAACTAATAAACTAAATTAATATTTATGTAGCCCTCACTTAACTATTACGAAATAAGTGGGGTTTGGGTTCTTTGTTTCCCTCTCTATAATATTTTGGGTCAATAAACCTTGAACTCTATTAAAGCAAGTTATGCTACACACCAAGCAGAATAGATTATAAAAACCTTCCTTTAATAAGGTGAAATAATAATAAAATAAAGTAATGGCAAGTTTAGTGTTTAAACAAACCAGAAAAATAAAACATTCCACAGAACAGCAAATTCACACATACAGATTACACACTAGTTATATAACTCAATATTATAAACTAAGCTAATGCCGGCAGAAAATACTATCTACGGTGCAGGCCTGTTAAGATGTTAAGAAGTCCCTCTGACTCAACAATCTTCTTCACTCAACGAGCAGATGTTGACTGTCACCTCCATACCTTAATGTCCAACGACCATCCAAAAAAAAAACAGTAGCTCCGGAAAAAAAAACACAGTTGTGTGGCCTTCACGTACTCCACATCGACAGCTCTCCTTTCCCTCGGTGCCAGAGGTACTCTGAGTGACGCGGGCACTCAGAGTGACTATCTGGGGGTCCTCGTTATCCGGCTGGTCCCGATCTTCTGTAACGTTTTAAGTGTTACTCTGGCAGCAACACAGCGATTGTTGTTCTTTAGCAGGACTCTGTCTCCTACTTCCAAAGACTGAAAACCAACTTTCTTGTCATAAGCCGTTTTATTCTTTTGATGGACTTTGTTTGCTGTCTCGTTCGCAAGCTTATAAGCTTGACTGAGGTCTTCCTTCAACTTTGACACATATTGCGAGTGACTCCCCTCCGCTCTGTCAGTTGTCGTCTCAAAACACAAGTCTACTGGCAATCTGGCTTCACGTCCAAACATTAAATAATAGGGTGAAAACCCAGTCGCATCAGACCTGGTACTGTTGTATGCATGGACCAAATAAGGAACATGCTGACTCCACTGACGTTTCTTTTCTGTGCTTAGAGTACCCAACATCGAAAGCAATGTTCGATTGAACCTCTCTGGTTGAGGGTCTCCTTGCGGATGATATGGGGTAGTCCGTGATTTTCGTATCCCCATAGTCTTCAGCAAGTCTTTAATCAGGCGACTCTCAAAGTCTCGTCCCTGATCAGAATGGATACGAGCTGGTAAACCATAGTGAACAAAAAACTTATCCACTAAAGTTTTGGCCACTGTTCGAGATGTCTGGTTTTTGGTTGGGAATGCCTGGGCATAACGGGTAAAGTGATCCGTGACCACTAAAACATTGCTCATTCCTCTGGAGTCGGTCTCCATCGAGAGAAAATCAATGCACACAAGATCCAATGGACCACTACTGAAGATCTGGTGAAGTGGTGCAGCTTTCTGGGCAGGAGTCTTGCGTGTTATGCATTCACCACACCTTTTAATATGTTGCTCAACGTCTTGACCCATTCTTGGCCAGTAGAACCTCTGACGGAGTAAATCCAGAGTTCTCTCTATGCCTAGGTGTCCCGAGTCATTGTGTACTGATCTCAGTACAACATCATGGAAAATCTTCGGCAGGACTAACTGATGGACCTCCCCACCTAAGTGAGGCTTGGTGATGCGATACAGGAGACCATCTTTCAGTAGGGTAAATTTGTCTTTCTCTCTTTTAAGAAGCGACAACTCTGGACTGGTGCCAGACCACCGATTAAGCTTCACTGCCTGCACTGCTGGACCAATGACAGAGTCCTCTTGTTGAGCCTGAACCAGATCAGCTGTCGAAACATGCTCCAGAGACTGCAACTCCATTCTCATTGGAAATGCATACATGTCTGGTAGACATTCTGGAGATGCTCCAGTTTGGTCGACACATCTGGTTGTACTCACTGGATTTGCTGATACCTGCAGCCTCCCACAGATGGATTTAACAGCTGCCTCAGGTATAGTCTCCCATTCAGCGTCATCACTGACGTTTCTGGATAGAATGTCCGCATCTATGTTGTGCTTGCCTGGACGATAAAGAATATCAAAGTCATACATAGACAAAGCAGCCAACCATCTATGTCCCACTGCATTAAGTTTGGCAGTGGACAGAACATAGGTTAAGGGGTTATTATCAGTATGTACTGAAAAGCGTGCCCCATATAGATAGTCATGGAAACGATCCACCACCGCCCACTTTAATGACAGGAACTCAAGCTGATGGATAGGGTACCTCTTCTCAGACTGACTTAGCTTCCTGCTGGCAAATGCAACTGGCCTCAGCTCCCCTTCTTGCAGCTGGTATAGCACAGCCCCCAGTCCCTTAAAGCTAGCATCCACATGGAGCTCATAGGGCTTTGTAGGGTCAGCGAAAGCTAGTACTGGCGCATGTGTTAGGCAATGGATAATCTGACGAAAAGCCTGTTCACAGCAGTCATCCCACCGTTCTCCAAAAGGTTCCGACTCTTTCATATAGGACTTAGTAGGATCTGTACTCTTTTTCTTGCTTTTCTGCGTTGGAGCATATCCTTTTGTCAGTTCAGTGAGTGGTCTCACAATTGCTGCATAGTTAGCGATAAATCTCCGATAATATCCGCAGAAGCCTAAAAAAGATCGTAGAGACTTTAGATCATGGGGTTTATGCCAGGTTGTCACTGCCTCGATTTTCTGGGGATCAGGAGACACTCCTTCCGCAGACACAATGTGTCCAAGGTACTTCACCTGTGGTTGACAAAATTGGCATTTGTCCAGGGAGAGTTTCAATCCAACTTCTCCAAGACGATCCAGGACTTTCATTAGTCGTTCCTCATGTTCCTCCAGAGACTTTCCAAAAACAATCAAGTCATCCAAGTATACAAGGACTTGAAGGAGGTTCATATCTCCCACTGTTTTTTCCATTAGTCGCTGGAAAGTGGCAGGTGCTCCGGTTATCCCTTGTGGCATTCTCTCAAATTGGTAGAAACCCAGTGGACAGATGAAGGCCGTCTTCTCCTTATCCTCTTCGGCCATGGGAATCTGGTAGTATCCACTGCGCAGATCGAGTACTGAAAACCATTTACTGCCAGATAGAGAATCCAGGGCTTCATCAATACATGGGGTTGTGTATTGGTCCGGGACTGTCCTACTATTAAGGAGCCTGTAATCTATGCACATCCGTATGGTTCCGTTTTTCTTTCTAACTATAACAATAGGTGATGCATAGGGGCTTCGAGACTCCTTAATGATGCCAGCACTGAGTAAATCTTGCAGATGTTTCCTTACATCCTCAATGTCTGCAGGTGCAAGTCGACGGGATCTTTGCCGAAACGGCCTTGTGTCAGCCAGACGGATGGTATGCTCAACGTCCTTTGCAAGGCCCACATCCCACTCGTTGGTCGAGAAAACTTGGGAACGTTGTGCTAGTTTCTGTCTCAGCCGGTCTTTCCATTCTGCAGGCACAGGCGACTCACCAAAATCAATCTGGTTGCTGTCAAACGTGGCCTTTTCTTGTTTTTTGCATGGCACTGAGATGACACTTTCCGTGCGGTAAATGTGACCCATGACAGTTCCGATAGGAATACTGGTCTCCCTTGCAGACTGGTTCTCCACCAAAATCCTAAAGTTGTTAACTTGTACAGCATGTGAAGGCACTACCATCGGTTGCAACAAGACATCACCTGGCAAAGGAGTCAATGGAGAGGAATCAACCATCAGAATCTCCTTGCCCAGTGCCTGTTGAAAATGAACTTTGCAGATTATCTGCACCTCTTTCCCCGGGGGTAAAGACAATGGGTTGGACCCTTGCCAAATCACACAGCCAACCTGGTCATCTTGGGAGCTGAGGGTGATAGAATGATTGGGTATGTTTGCCATTTCCCCGTCAACTTGGATGCCAAGAGTTCTAGTGATGTCTCGTCCCTCTTTTCTGCATTTCTGTACCAAATCACGAACATGGCTGGTGTTGGTGCCAACAATGACAGGAATCTGCTCTTCTTTTGGGCTTGGACAGATGAGGGCGAGAACCGGCACTGTATGTCTGGCACCTGTTATTTCAGCGGGATACTCAATGTCCACAACAGCATATCCTCGATAGGGGTAACTGACATTGGACTCACTTAGGCCCCAAAGATCAAGGCCTGTGACTGGATGCACTGGGACAGAGGACAAATGGGTGTTGTACCAGGACTCAAATATGATGGTGACCTGTGATCCACTGTCAAATAAGGCCTCACAGGGCTGTCCGTTCACCTTGAGTGGCACAATGCTAGCTGGCCCAATCAGTCCTTCAGGGATTCCAGCCAGAGTGGATGAAGTCAAGTGACCCTGCTTAACATTGCAATTGGTGTCAGTGGTACTAGTCGATGAAACAGGTGGATTTTCTTTCATTGTTCGAATAGTCTGAATGAGTTTCCTAATTACTTTGTTTTGATTTTCAGGATTTTGACACTTCGCCACAAAATGCCCTTTCTCTCCACAACGGTAACAAAACTGTTCCTCCACAGATGGTTTGTTCCGCTGAGGGGTTCTTGTCGTGGATGTACCCTCTGTCGCTGTCACAGAAGCAAGTTGTACTGAGGGTTCTTGAACAGTACCCTTTTGAGCTACCTTATGCTGCAGTCTTCTTACTTGTTTCTTCAATGCAGCCAGTTCTTGGGTATCTGTGCCTTCATTGGATTGCTCTGGGGACACAGAGGACACCCTTTTCTCTTTAGCATCTGGGGACTTAGACATGCAGGTGGCAAACTTAGTCTTCAGCTCTTTAATTTCAGCTTTGAGATTTTGTATTTCTGTCTGTTCTGTTTCAGAAGGTTTTGTTTGGACACGGTGGACAGTTGAATTAAGTTTTCTCCTCGATGCTTCATACTCTTCCTCTGTACGGATCTCACTTAAGAGCTGTAGGAAGGTTGGAGGTGAGGATTTTTTTTCTCTCAGGCGCAGTTGAATTAGCATCAGGTCGGAAATAACGGCCCCTCTTAGAAGTTGCTCAAGGCGGGCCCTGTCTTTGTTATAACTTGTTAATCCTCCTCGCTGCACAACTTTAGTAAGAGCCCTCTCTAAGCGCCTTAGAAAGTCAGACAGCTTTTCACCTGGTTGTTGCTGCATTAACCGGAAGGCAAAATAAAGATCATCTCCGGATTCAGCACTGCCAAATGCACTTTCCAACGCCTCCAAATATTCCCTGGGACCTGCTTCAGGGTTCGACTCACGAACGGATTTAGCAATCTCCAACGCTGGTCCCTTTAAACTTTCCATCAGCCTGCGCCTTTTCTCCTTATCAGTGCAATCACTTTCTTCCACCATGAGCCATGCCTGTTCCAACCAGTAATCAAATGGCTCCTCACTAGGAGGCACGGGCAGATTTCCTGAGAACAGCCTCAAACGTCGATAACCGCCTTCAGGTTGTCTCTCTGGGTATGCTTTCTCTGCATTCACAAAGCACCATAAGGCAACTCAAGGAGGTGTGAAACTGACGCCCCCTGACTCTGACTCGCCCCAGGCATTTAATAGTCTCTAATGTTTCCTCTATCTTGGCTATCTCCACTTCTTCTGGAACCACTACCAAGAGAGCTTTGGCTTCTTCTAGCCCTTCACCCCTACACCACCTTTTCAGTTCTGCTGCTAGCCCTGAACGATCTGCCATACTTAAACCACAGTAACCAAAATGTTAGCTCGCTACTTTAACTCACTTGCGGGTGTGTGTCACTTGCTCACCCTTCCAAAAAGACCCAAATATATCCCAGCGATGCCTCCATTTTATGTAGCCCTCACTTAACTATTACGAAATAAGTGGGGTTTGGGTTCTTTGTTTCCCTCTCTATAATATTTTGGGTCAATAAACCTTGAACTCTATTAAAGCAAGTTATGCTACACACCAAGCAGAATAGATTATAAAAACCTTCCTTTAATAAGGTGAAATAATAATAAAATAAAGTAATGGCAAGTTTAGTGTTTAAACAAACCAGAAAAATAAAACATTCCACAGAACAGCAAATTCACACATACAGATTACACACTAGTTATTATAAACTAAGCTAATGCCGGCAGAAAATACTATCTACGGTGCAGGCCTGTTAAGATGTTAAGAAGTCCCTCTGACTCAACAATCTTCTTCACTCAACGAGCAGATGTTGACTGTCACCTCCATACCTTAATGTCCAACGACCATCCAAAAAAAAACAGTAGCTCCGGAAAAAAAAAACACAGTTGTGTGGCCTTCACGTACTCCACATCGACAGCTCTCCTTTCCCTCGGTGCCAGAGGTACTCTGAGTGACGCGGGCACTCAGAGTGACTATCTGGGGGTCCTCGTTATCCGGCTGGTCCCGATCTTCTGTAACGTTTTAAGTGTTACTCTGGCAGCAACACAGCGATTTACAAAAGTCCCTTGTCAGCAACCACTGAGTTAGCTTTGCTCTAACTTTAGAATGACTATTCTACCAAGAAACTAACACATAGTTCGGCAGCTTCTATCCGAAACTTAACTATATACTGTTAGCTCTCATGAGGTCTGCTCTGGACTCGTACTCCTTCTAGAAACTTTTTTTTTTTTTTCGCTTACTGCTCCCTCTCTCTCTCTACACACCTGTGCTCCCTTCACTGACCGCACTCCTGTAGGACACTACCATGTTCTCTGACAATTGCACAACATAATTTATTCTCAACAGTACTAACCTATTTTACTAACTCTAATAGAACCTTAAAATGTTAATTGAAAACAGAAATAGAACAAATGAACTTATTCCTATTATTTATCAACTTTACCCTCTCTTAAGTTTAAATTCTATCCGGTTTACATTTACTTTGCAAATTAAATATATAGTTTTGGATCTTTTACACACCGCTGTGTGTGTTGATGTTTTACACAAAGTCCAATTAAAATACACTGAAATGTACAATTCTGATGTGATGAAATTCAAATTTAAAAATACTGTATTAGGGACTTAATTAGGAAAATTAAATGTTGTTGTAACTCATTCGTTTAGATTCTTCAAAGAGTTATTAAAGATAGTGAAGGCTGTTGGCAGGAAAGATCTTCTGCAGCAGTCTGTGCTGCAGAGGATCTTTGAGTCTGAAGAAGCCTCTGACTGAAGATGCTCTGACTTCCCAAAACAGTCTTGTGAAGAGGATGGTCATAATTTGTCCGATCCTATGAAGAATTCTTCTGTGCGTCATCATCTCTATGGATTCTACAGTCGTCCCCAAAACAGGACCAGACAGAACCAGACAGAGCCAGCCTTCTGTATCTGGCTGCTCAGTCTTTGCGGCACTGTGTTTTCTTTTTTATTTCCTGTATGTTAAAACCTCAGAAACGTGGAAAAAATACATAATTCACTTCCTGCGGCTCGTCATGTAGCTTCTGTGACCATGGAAACAAAGGCTTTTGAAAACTAATTTTTCACCAGCACTGCTAAAGGCAGTAAGGCAGAGCTGCCTCTCTTTCCCTCAGTCAGTTCCATGAGAACGCAATGAGAATCCATGAGGTGATGTAATCCAGGCAGATCTCTGTCTGACAGCCATCTTAAACTTCTACTACTCACGGGACCCGTTTCCACATCAGTGAGCTCACAGCTCCTTCAACTCACTCCGTTGCCACAGCAACCACATACCACCTCTGGCTTCCAATGTGTCTGAAGGGCAGTAGCCCCTAAAACACCCCCCGTACCCTCCAAACAAAACAGATAGTCGTTTTTGATTCTTTAGAAAGTGATTGTAGAAAAACTCCTCTGGAGTTTTTTTAGGTGTTTTTTTTTTTTTTTTTTTGTAAATCTGTCATACAATGTGAACAGATCTTAATATTTTGATCCATGCTGCCAATGTTTACCTGAAGAGGGCAGTGTTGAGTCTTTTCTCACAGCTCCAGAGAGGAAGCTACACAAACCTGCTGTGTCACAACCAGCATATGAATGCTGGACCACCCATCCACCATTAAAGGTCCTGACTAGATTCTAAACCTCACTGACCCTCACCCCAGAGGAAAAACATCTCTGTGTGTGCGTATGCATGCATGTGTATTTGTGTGTGTGTGTTCTGCTATGCACGCATCAATGAATGTGTGGAGCAGCCAGAATGGGAAGGAAGGTGAAAGAGGAGGAGGCCAGGGAGCAGCTCTCTCTCATCACTGAGTAATGTTTGGTGCTGGCTTTTTTCTTTTTTTTTTCCACTTTCAGAAAAGAGTGGAGCAGCATTGTTCCTTCAGCTGCTCCGTATGTGTCTGTTCTTTCTGCCCTCTTCTCTTTCTCTGGCCATCCCTCTCTTTTGTCACCCTAACCCCCCCCCCCGCCTTTTTAAAGTCGCCCCTCAACTCCACCCAGTTAAACCCCTCTGAAGTCCCCACACTTCATCTGGAAAGGCATCACACGGTGGTGTGTGTGTGTGTGTGTGTGTGTGTGTGTGGGGGGGGTGTGTGTGTGTGTGTGTGTGTGTGTGTGTGTGTGTGTGTGTGTGTGTGTGTGTTGTGACCTGGGGGAGGGACACAGTGAGGTTGTATTCTGTGATTGTTACAGTCTGGGACCTTGCTACGCTGTCACCATCCCGAATTGATTCAACCATCAATGGTCATGGCCCTTTAAGGTTCCTGGTGCGCTGGCTCCCTGGCTGCCCGGGTCCTGCTGAATGTGCAGGGAGCCCCCTTCTTTTCTCCCTTCTTTTCTCTCGTTCCCACCACTCCCTACCAAAGCCTATTGTGTCCAGAGAAAGTGGAGGGGTCACCCGTTTACCCCCCACAGGTCAACCACGAGCTGGGACGGAGGCGAGAGTAACTGGCAGTGCCGGAGCAACGTCAAGGAAGGGGTGGGGCTCCTGACGGGGTCCTTCAGCCTACAGGAGGGGCTGGTTCGCACGGACCCCTGACGTCAAAGCAGTCGCTCAGTGTGAGCCACTGAAAACATTTGGAATCCAATGCATCTGCCTACTGACTTCTTCACTGAGCCAATGTCTGTTGGCTTCTGCAAAAGGAAGCAAAACTTGGTAACACTTTATTTGAAGGGGGGTGAATAAGACTGTCATGACACTTTCATTAACATGACATAACACCTGTCATGAACATGAATAAGTCTTCATGAATATTTATGACTGTTGTCATAAAGCGTCATTCGGTAAATTATAAAACTTTTAAATGCAAAGTTGACATTATTCAAAATGTCTTTGTTATTACATCTTGACATTAACCAAGAAATCATTACTGATATAAATTTGTTATAAAAGTATTAATGATTGCACTTTAAAAATTAGGTAACTTTATGTTATTAAAGGTAAAGTTTAAACAGTAATGATTTCTTGGTTAATGTCAAGTTGTCATAACAAAGACATTTTGAATAATGGTCAAAGCTCAGGTGGACAATGTGTTGTAACACAGGACAGGAAGTATCTTATATAAAAACACTATATTTTATAAAAATAATAAAAAAAAAAACTCCATGAGTCTTTGCACTTTTTCTCCGTTTTCTCTCTCAATTTTTCCTCCTGATGTTTCCATGGTTACCTGAATACTATTTACCCTTTTCGGTGACTGCAGGTGGCTGTTTTTAAGAGTAAAGAATGCTATGAATGTGACTTCCTGAAAACAATCAGGGCTTTTTCTTTGACCTCCTCAGCCTCAGATGCTAATTTCTTCCAGCTGATTAATAGCTAAGATTAATAACTGAAAAGCTGCATCTTTAGCTCTAATAGCCGAGTCACGTCTGCAGGTTGAAATGTTTATGTGCCGCCGGATCTGGAGGAGATGAGTGTTTTAACGACCTGTTGGAATATTTTCCTTGGTATAAAACGGTGGGGGAGGGGAGAGGTTGGGATATGAGACTGATGTAACACTAGTGTTTCTATGTAGAGCTTGTCGCTGAGTAACCAGTTGCCTTGGTAACCCTCTTTTACTCCACCACTACTACTTCCCAGCCACACACACACACCTCTCTCCCTGTGTTCAGCACTGTGTGATCACCATGCTGGTTGTGTGTGCAGGCCGTGGTGGTGGAGCTCCGGTCCAGATGACCGACTCGGCTCCAGAGTTTCTGACCATCCGGTCCAGAGCTGCTGTCAGGAGAACGGCCCTCTGCCTCTGACACCTCTGCACAGACAAATGAAACCTGCAGGCTGCAGCGCAACACACACACTTCAGAGGAACCAGAACACACCAGTTTGGTAGCATGTGGGAATATGTTCATAGTAGTCAATTGTTTTATGACTAACATGGGATCAGGACTCTTTGATTCCAGATCCAATCCTGCTGATATCAACTCCATAAAACAGATACTTAAAGTCTGAGTTATATAGTGCCATCCAAATATATTTGTAACCTTTGACTTTTCCCATGTTTTCCTTGAGGCTATAACCATAAAATCGTCAGCCTAATAGCATAATTGCCTAAGTCATATTTTGGGACTTAGCCAGTTATGCTTTCAGGTTCACGAAATGTATTTATTTTACAGAGTGAAGTGAAGAACTAACTCAAATTAACACATAATTCTGACTGTTATCAACCGCACCACCATGTAGACATTGTTTAACTGTTTTGTTGTTTACAACCAAATTGCCTTACCTTTTCCCAGCCTTATACTTAGCTAGATAAAACTATTAACTCCCAAATGTTTAGTCGTTTTATGCATCAGATCAGATAACAGCCATCATAACTCTGGTCTGGTTTTCCTGTTGACAGTGTGATCTGGTATTTTGTATTTTTATCTTTTTATTATCTTTTTATTATCTTTTTATTATCTTTTATGTCCTTTGATAATCATTCTTTCTTTGTTTGATAAAACTTATTCTGCTCAGGGTATTGTGCAAATTGATCATGCTGTAAGCTCATGTATCACGTGAACAGGGCGTGCTTAGCTCTGGTTGACTTGGGTTGGGCTCTGATTGGTCCGCTGGTTCATGCTCTCAGCCCATGATTGGCTCATGGTCAGAGAGCGGCTACCTCTGATTGGATGGCTCGCCTGCAACGATGGAAATGGCCATTCCCCCTTTGCACGCAGGCATCCCTTTGTTTAAGAGATAAAATACGAAAAAGCCCGCGGTTTGAGTCAGAGTCTGCTGTGGATCGCGTTCGAACGCCCAGCTACGTTGATGCTGCTTTGTCTCTAGGCCGAAGGCTCTCCGGCCAAGTTTCACGAGGTAAGCGCTGGTAACTTGAATGAATCGAGCATCACGTGTTTAGTCATAGAGTGTTTTGTACTGTATTCTGTGGGGAATAAATCGAGCATATTTGTTCTAGCAGTAACAGTGTTTGATGCATGTTATTTTGCTGTAATCTGTGGGGAAATAAATCGAGCACATTTAATTCTAGCAGAAACAGCGTTTTGGTTTCGTTATTGCCGCCGATCTCCTTCGACCCTGATTTAAAATTTCATAAAACACAGTGTGGTGCTGAATCACACTGAGCCGAGCTTCACCAACTGTACAACTGTGGTTACTGGTGAGAATGCTGGGTCTGTTGCTCACACACAGCTACATATCTCTTTCATGATGTGCTGTAATTAAGAAGTGGAATTACAAGAACGTACTTCATCACAGCAGACACGTCTGTCTGGGTTAAAGAAAGGATTTCTTGTTTCCTGACACAGACCTCTGGCTCAAAGTCACACCACTGCTACAAACAGGAAGGTATTGATTCTGTTCTACTGAAGCAGTGCTGAATGAACTATTACAAAATAGTTAAATACTTGGTGCTATTAGATTTTAAATAAGATTTTAGTTTTGATTAGTTTCTTCAGCTGGAGGAGTTTGTGTGTGTATTGGTTTCTTGTTTATGACTGATTGTGTTTCAAAGAAGAGATGGACGGATGGGTTGGGACTTTGCAGTTATGGTAAGTTATTTTTTGAGGAACATGTACATAATGTTGATTGACAGCACTAAGACCCTCCTCCTCTGATTGGTTATTTCTGACAGACCTGTGTTTTTCTACTAACAGCAATAGGATGGAAGAGGTCGACTTTTTAACAAACGATCTCTTATGTTAAACTGTCACCACAAAGTGACAGTTTTATGAAATATGTAAAAAAAATGTTTGTTTAAAAGTTACTTAGTGCAGCTTTAACTACATCCAGTAAACATCTTGATGAGTTTGATGCAACGCTCCATCTTCTCATGCAGCTACAGCAACGGTGGAAAGATGAACCAATCAAAACTCTATGTAAACATTTCTTAACACCAGTATATACATTTGCTGCTCTATGCTGAGCCCATAATTACTTTATTATAAAAGTCTTCCACGTGCTACTTGGTGAGGTGGAGAGAAACACTTTCTAGTATAGCACTAAGAGATGTGTTTGTGTTTCTCTCCTCTGTGCCTGGTAGACAGGTAAGGATGCTGTGTTTGTGATGAAGAGGTGAGAATATGGTGCCCCCCTCTGAGCCCTGTTTGATTACAGTACCAGATGCTCCTTGGGGTCCAGGCTGAAAAAAGAGGAGGTTCTGTTCATTTATTCGGCTCGCAGAAATAAAACCAGCCCTGAGCAGGCAGAGTTCCCCCAGGCTGCACAGATCACCAGGATGAGGGTAGTTCTGTGTTCTTCTGACGGTTCAGAATGTTTCAGCACCGTTCAGAATATGTTTGATAACAACATACATTAGTGTCTGTTTACTTTTTAATGAGCTGAAGACAGTTTCATCACAGGAGGTTCCTGCTGCTTCCTGGTCTACCAAGCTCTAAGGAGATGTAATCTGTTCTCTTTGTCACAGTAACATGATGCTAATTAAAAAAACATGGAATCAGAACATGAGCTCCTCCAAATCAATGAATCCTGATTGAATCCACTGAGGAAATGACTGATTTATGTTTAACAAATGCATAATACAAAAAACTGATTTATGCTGTTTTAGATGTCAGAATTGCTGCAACTTAATTAATTGAATTCTAATTTCATCTCCTTCCCAGACATTTTATTCTGAGATATGCAACCTGATATTCTACTGATGATGCCTAGCAGGGCTGGCCCTAGGCTCTGTGGGGCCTGGGGGTCTGTAATCAATTAATAATATTTTAATCAAAAACCACATATTGGCAAAATATCCAGTATTTTTAATTCAAAAAGCCTTTTTTTCTGCAAAATTATTGAATAAATGAATAAATATACAAGCTCAACAACAAAGATATATATATATATATATATATATATATATATATATATATATTTTTTTTTTTTATTTATTTTTGTTTGTTTGTTTGTTTGTTTGTTTGTTTGTTTTCTAGATTTTTCAACCAACACATTGGTCCAAATACAGCATGATTAGCATTAAGATGTTATTTTAGGTTCTAATAGTGGTACTGATGGACTAACTCCTTTTAGCATGACTTCAACACATCAACAGTGTTTTCCTCCATCTCATCAGATTGTTTCTAGAAGCAGGAATGAATCCCCAGTGGGTCGAGAGAAGTGGCTTATTTGCAGATGTCACATCTACAGGCATAGCAGAAACACAACACAAAGGCTGCGGCTTGTGCATGGAAAAAAGAAAATGAGATTAATTGCATTAAAATTAACTCATTAAAGTCCCAGCTCTTGTAAAAACAGCAAAAGTAAAAGAATTTGGAGACAGCTTACAGATGGAACAGAGAACAAGCTTAGCAGTTTATTTATCACTCATGAGAGGTTAGAGACGGTACAAAAACCTGCTTGTCCTGCAGCTGATTCATGCGTGCAGCTGGGATCTATGATTTACAGTGGCTGAAGCCACACTGAAGCTGCTTTCTTGTTTGATACCAAAACTAATGGCTCAGACTGATGGAATGCAGAAAAAGACAGAAACTGCACAAGCTGCGACTCAGAAGACTTTCTGGCTTCTAGCAGCTCAGAGAATCTGGATCTGGGTCTTTAGGTTCAGTGATCAGAGGCAGCAGGTCTGCTGGGATCAAACACAGGCGACAATCTGATGACATCTATAAGGAAACATCAGGCTACATGTGAACACCAAATTCTAATTAGTTTTAGATGATATGATGTTTATTGCTCTCTCGTACATAGGTGCACTAAAAAAAATCCCCACTAAAAGACTAAAGAAATAGAGTAAAAACATCTGCTTAAGAGATACAGCACCTTACAAAAGGATCTGTACCAACTGAGTTTCACTGTAGAATTACAAAGTTCACTGTTTTTTACTGTGTTTTTTTCGCTAAAAGCCAAGCGAAGCCTCCAGCCTTGAAAAAGCTTTTGCAGTCGACCCTGGAAGTCTCTTGTATCCTACATGCTGTAATTTCTGATTATTTTTCAATAATAACTCAGCTTCCCCTGCACTGCTCAAAGCACAGAGTACTGAGGGTTTTTTTTTTAACAATGATTTTCTTCATGCTAGTTTCCCTTAAAGGTCAGATTTGTGGAGGTTGAATCTAAATGTGTTCCTGTTGACAGATTCTCCCACCTGAGCTGTGGATCTCTGCAGCTTCTCCTGTTTCACCAGGCTGATTCTCAGACTCAGTCTCTCTTTGCCCAGCATGTTAATGTATGGACAATGATGTCTTGTGCAAACTCTTTCTATTTACAGATGACAGAGTGTGCAGAGCTCTGCCAAGGTGGGACTGATTTGCTTTGCAAGTTGCAAGGAAGTCTTTCCAGGTGAGGTAGTTTGATGTATTTCATAAAACATTTATGGAAACTAAGTTTTTGAATCACACAAGGCACGTGATTAACAGCCAAGTGTCACTACTGGTGAAAATGATGAAGAAGACGACAGGAAGTGGTGGGAAGACGATGGTTTGTTTGTATTTTTTCTGGCTCCACCAGAGCTCACAGCATCACAGTTCCTGGCCCTCCAGGGTGTTGAAATGCTCTAAACTTAAAGAGAAGTAGGTCACAGTTTAGTAGTTATGTCAACAGGGTCAACATGTAGATGTATTCATTGCTCCATGAGTGCAGTCCTTCACGCTGATTCCCGGCATTGACTGTTTGCTGCATGTCGTCCTCTTCTCTCTCTGCCCTTCTTCCTGTCTCCATCTGCTGGATGGAGGACACTAGTTTAAAAAAAAAAACATTAAACAAATGTAATTCTTATTAATTTATAAATTAACATCTGCTGTTTTTGACTGACCTGGAGTCATATACATTGTAAAAGTTTGCAAGTGTAAACTAAATGATAATTGGCCGTTCTTTATAGTTGCAGGTACTCTGACCCTGTCATTCCTTGCTGCCTCTTTTGTGTCTGTCCCGTTCAGTCTAAAGGCCAAATCTGAAGTTTGATACTTTACTGAACTAAAAAGAGAAGGACTTTCTCTACATCTGAGTCAGTCAACTTTTCAGAGATAGTCTGGTGATTTCTTGATAAATGTCTTGTATGTAAAACTTTTCTCACATGATACAAAGCATTGATAAGTCTCAAGATTGTTATACAAGCTCATTTGTGTCAGGAGCAAATTAACTGGCATCCTGAACATGAAAGAAATATGATTTCATATTTATGAAAATAATTTATTAAACAAAGCATGTCTCTCTTGTCTTCCGAAGCAGAACCTGCTTCATCTCTCCTCATCCAAGCAGTGATGAACTTCTCAAAAAGTCAGTGGGACTTTTTCATCACCAGTGTCTCCCCACCAGCTTATATCCAGTTTCCTTGATGACCAATACTCTACGTGGCCAGTGGGTGGAAACAGGCTCTATCATTTCCAGTATTGCTGCAGGTTAAGTTCAGTGACCAACCACAGAACAAGCCGTGTCTTATTGTGAAGTTGGCCATATTACCTTATAGAATAACAGACAACTGAAGCCATTTCAGAAGGCTCACTGAAACCATACTGTAAACAATACCACAATAATATCAATATGTTAATTGACATTATCAGAAAACCTTCCAAACATGAACAGTTTGTGGAAGATTTGAACTTGGACCACACATCCAAAGCATTCCTGACCAGATACGTTTCTCCACCCAGAAAACATGAATTTTCTTTGACTTTCCTCAACTAAGCTCTGCTTCCTGACCTGGTTTCACCCTTTTGATGTAGAGAAATCAGCTTTCAGATGAGCTAGGCTACAATTCTACCAACAATGGGTAACATTATCTTAACTCATAAGGAAAAATCTATATATATAATATATATATTTATATATATATATATATATATATTTTTTTTTTTTTTTTTTTTTTTTTTGTCAGAACCTAACAGGATTCTAACTGAAGCACATACTTATAGTATTCAACTTAACTTTGATTCATTGCTGAAATTAGCTCACAATAAGTTTACAGTCATTCATTCAGTAAAGTTTTAAATATGTTCCCCTTTACCACTCCTGCTGCTTATTCAAAATGTCTTTTGCTAACCGGCAGATTAAAGAACCATTTAGTCATTTTTCAGTCCTGTCTATTATTACTGTGTGTGTGTATGCACATGTGCGTGTGTGTGTGCCATCATCCACATGGCCCAATCCGTGTCACTTAAAGGGGACCCAGTGACCCCGACAGAGAGGACGACAGATGAAGAACACTGGCAGCTCGGACTGGAGCCATTACTGTTAATAAATGAGAGTTACTCAGTGAAGCAAGGAGAGGGAAGAAAAGAAACCCTCGTATTTAATTAAGAGGGGAAGCTCAGACTGACAGTGATTGGCAGCACTGGGGGACTTCTTTTCTCCTCACCTAAACAGATTTGACGCCTGATTCTTCAGGACGATGGGAGTATACACATTTAGGGAAGCCTTTGTAGAATAGTTCATTAGTAATATCTGAGCGAAAGCAGGATAGTTTTTTTTAAAACAGGGAGAGGTTCAAACTCTTATCGTCGAGGCACACCTCCAAATGAGGCGGCTTTGGCAGTAAAACGCTGACTCACTTTAAACATGGCCCTCTGTTGAATGTACCTGAATGTTTTGTGGGACATTAACTTGAAAAGCATGGCCATATGTCTGGGGTCAAAGGTCACTGAAGAAAGGGAGTCTGTTGGTACAGTATTAGTTAGCACACAGATCTCATAAAGAAGTCATCGGTTAAGGAACAGATGCTGGATGTCAGAAGGCCTCCACCCACACCTCCACCCCCTTCACCCCCTCCACTCAGACAGAAGGGAGATGAGGAGGGACAGACGGCCTATGGGCCACTTTGAAGGCCGAAACAAAAACCTTTCTTTGAGGCTTTATCTGCCTCTAGACTCTTTTCCTGGATTACTAGTTAGTTGACTTTGTCTGGGATACTGAAGGGAGCGAGGCTAAAATGTTTTCTGTAGATTCTCTGACTTTGTTACTTTTAATCATTTTTGTTCAGCTGGGTGGAGAGCTTCAAAGTCAATGGCTGTTTCCGTTAACCACAGAATTGGCAGAAAAGGCGGGGCTAGGTCCAGCCAGGCGTTTTGACTGGTTGCCATGGGAGATTAAAGGATTTCTCAAACATGCATGAAAGAATCAAGGGTGAAGAGGGAATAACATTATAATATGTAAAGTTGAAATAAACAAGTTTACATAATATTGCCCCTTTAATGAAACTAGTAATTTAAATAGAAAAGATCATGTCGGGGTTCAAGAGGAAGTTGGCCTGTCAGTCTTTTCTTATACGCTTATTGCTGAGTCTAATGAGTTCCTACCCAGCTTGGTCTAATCACTGGACTTTGGCCATGTAGATTTTCACTATTTTCTAAGAACATGACTTGCTTGAATTTTTGTTGATATCTTAAAAACCCCTGGAAAATATTATTCAAAATTTTTCTCCACTAGTACATCTGGACGATCAACATTGTTGTTTTTGTTTTCAGTGTTCTGCTCTTGACTTAACTCCTGGTTTTCTGCTGTGTGGTGACTCACTTGGAGGATTTTATTCTCACCGTCATCTTTTGTGTAAAAATTCGGTAGAACTTTTGTGATTTGGGTTAATGGAAATGTCAGGATAAACATTTAAATCATTTACCTGAATGCTTCAGGAACCCAAACCTTCAGGATATTTTCCAGTTTTTATGAATTGACACTTATATTTCAGCTACCACATGGCTTTTTATCTAAGCAGGTAAAATAATGATCAGAATATACACAATTAGCTCAACTAGCCAGATGAGAATATCTGATTATTACTTACAACTAATAAAATGAACAGAACATGTCTGCTGATTTGAATGTTGGCTTCAAGAACAATGTCTCTTGTTTCCAGTCAAATCAGGATTTCCAGGGAACTTTAGGGACATTTTAGTCTTTTCAGTTTCTTTCTAGTTTGACACAATATGATTCTTTGTAATTTGAGTTTCACTATGACATCCAAACCAACTTTCATATTCAGGCATGAGTCAGAGTCAGGTTATAGCTTATTTGCGACTCACCATAAAAGTCATTGGATTTAACCAAGCTGTATTTCATCTTAAGTGCTTCTGTTGTCAGCACAGTAACTGTTAATTACACCATGTGGTTAGTGTGATCTGGAAACTGATGGACGGCCTGTGTTTCAGGAAGTAAAGGGAGAAGTGGTAAATGATAGGGAGAGAAAGTGGAGGGCTGAGCAGAAAAGTAAATTGAGGATTTCCATCCTGCTGCATCTTCTCACACTGAAAGAAATTTGATTTAAAGGGTTAATAAATATTTCTGTTAATCTACTGTAAAAAGTAGTTCCCTATCTGTTCTGGAAGGATGTCAAACAGTGAGGCTGTTAGGAATGAAAGCTCATCTGTAGACGGACAGAAAGAGAGGCGTGGTTCGGCTGAAAACAGCAGCACCAAACATAACAACCATCTACCCAGCAGTCCCAGCCCTGCCACTCTCTCAGTTACTTAGGCACAAATTCCAGTCAGTCATTGCTGCACGCTAATATTTTACCAACATTTTTGCTTTCTTACAACAAAAATGCAAGAAAAACATGCAAAGTCGTAATTTAAAAATGAAGCTGCACCTCTCATCCTGTTTATCAAGGTGTTGCTGTTTCACAGCTAGCAAGCTGCTAGCATGCTCTCCCAGTGCAAACAGTGCAGCAAGCTAACCAGATGATCAAGCTTGTTTTTCTAAGTTATAGGCAATAACTAATAAGTCTTGCTTTAAAGTTTTTGCTGTGTGTTCATCCAGAGATGAAAACACATTTCTGTCAAAATGTGTTTTGACAGAAGCACCTGTCAAAACACCTGTGGACACAAGACAAACAAAGCAGTAGAACTACAGAATGAAACAGAACAATGATCTGAACCGAATCTATGTCTCAAACGTCCCACACACCAAGCAATTCATAGGAAGCATTTAGTTTTCTGAGAATGTGTTTCACTCAGGAAGATCACTGCTGATGCACCACCACCAACCTTCATTTCCCGTGTCAATAATTGTTAGGTGTAACAGTTTTTAATGTAAGCCGTCTTGTGCATGTTTTATTGTTGGAAAGGCTGAAGTTGAAGTTGGAGTGCTGACCCACAAGTAAACCGATGGGTGGACAGGCTTAACAGAAATTGTTCTTTTGCAACCAAGAAATATCTCTGATATGAAACGGTGTGATTCTGTTGTTCTAAATTATGACACCAAAAGTTGGAGCTACATTCAATTCAAATATAAAAACAATTATTGAAATACATAAATGGTTTTAATTTAACTTGGACATGTTGACTGCACTCTCAGACCTGCCATGGCTGAGTTCTTGGCTGAGTTTTTGGCTCTTTTCCACCAAAATAAGAATCATGAACATATCTGTAACAGATTCCATCTTGCATCTCCCATCAGCCTCTAACCAGCCGCCCCAGATTCTCATAAGTCATATTGCTGCTGTCATAAAAAATGAAAAGTGTCTGCCTGGAGCGTGGATAAAACTTAACAACAATCCAGAAGATATTCAACATATGTTGTTTCATTTTATCTTAAACTTACAAGCAAGACATATGAAGAAAGGACAGCCAGCTGGAGCTATTAATTTAGACACAATATGATAGAACATGAATATATTTCCTTATCTTACTCCACTGATCATAACTGTCCTATAACACACTGGAAAATCTGTCTGTATGTCTGGATGTGCCAGAAAGGCTTCATAATGTTTCAGGTAGTCTGAGGTTTACCCAGAAAAAAACATTAAGAAAAGAACAAAAATGTTGAAACAATGGTCTATCGAAATGTAAGAACGACTTTGTTTCTTTTATTCTCATTTATTCTTTTTGGAAAAACTTTTTTTGGGGGGCAGAAATATTGCTTTAAAAAAATATTCCTTTCCTGCTTTGGATGCTGTGCAGCTGCATGAATGTCTGATGTTTTGACCCAGTCAGAGCAGTAGGAATGCAGTCTTTTTCATGGGATCAGATCTCCAACTTCAGCATCTCTCTGCTAGGCTTTCTGATCAGAAGATCTAACATGGATTCAAAGAAGGGCAACAAAAGTTTATCATTCAGCTGTTTCATTTCAGTGTGTTTTGACCAAGGACACAAGTTGTCCACCTCTGATGAAATAAAAAAAAAAGACTTATGATAGGGAATAATTCCTGTTGCGTGTGCATCTTTTTTGAAAAACAAATTTTCTTTTTCTTTTGCTTAACTTTCTAATAACATGCTTGCACACAGCTCTGGGTAAACTGGTTTCATGCTGCTTGTGGGGAATGTAAACTTTATACACTGATAAAAAGCCTGATCAGAGTCTGCATGAACAGAGGGAAGAGTAGCAGATTTAATCTCAGCGAGCAAAGACTGTGGAAAGCTTTCAGGGTTATGTCATCACACAGCATTGGAGCAACGGAGGAAGATAACATCAAGGTGAGATGAGAACCAAGGGAAGTGGAAGAGTGGAATGCCAGAGATGAAAAGAATGTGACCCAAGAGGATGTTTTGTTGTCAAGTTCAGACATATAAGAAGTGGCTGCTGGAGGCTGCACACAGAACCACATCCTCATTAGCACTGAGGCTGACAAAAGCCACCCTTTTAATTATTCTGATCATTTCTGTAAATGCCAGAAGAGTGTGCAATGTGGGGATTCCCTTTTCTTTGATGTATGGAGAATGGCTGCTCTCTACCCATCTGCCTTGGCCTGACAATGGAAGTCCAACATCAAATCTCATTAGTGGTGACTAATATTCCTTTCATCTTCCACAAAAGGCTTCCATTGTGTTTGTGCTGAAGTGCATTCCTCAGTTCCTTCTTGTCTTCTCAGTGCTGCAGAGGGAGGAGCAGAGCGGGAGGTGAACTGAGGCAGGCAGGAAGAAACGATTACTGTCAGTTGAACTGCAACTGAATATGGAAGCAGATCACATTCTGACTGTATACACGATTCAGTTCAGTTTATTTATGCAACGCCAATTCACAACACGTCTTCTCAAGGTGCTTTGCAAAAAAAGTCAATTTGATCCAATAATGCAACATACACAGATTTGGATACGACTGAAAAACCACTAAGATTTCATCCTAGCACACTAAAACTTAACAAAATACGTTTTTTTTTTTGAATTTTTGAATACGAGAATAACAATAAGCAATATATATATTTATAAACATATATATGTAAATAAATATTCATATATATTAATATTTAAATGACCTAAATATAAGATAAATATTAAATTATCTTATTAGTTATAAAAAACAAGCATGTACATTGAAATATGTCATTTTATAAAATATATTTATTAATGAGTCCAGAGTAAAATTAGACTTAAAGACGCTCGTAGTTGTAAAGATGGCTGCAGGCAGGAATGTCCTCTGGATGTAGCCATTTGCTTGCATTGTGTTGTTGACTTGTTAGCGATCATGTGTGAATATATAGTGACAGTGGAAACAGGAAAAAACTTCCTTTAGAACCAAGCAGCTGTCTTCCATGACAGACTGGGGTTTGAGCTCGCCCACAAAATCAGAAGAGAAGCGCTGACCCAGGAGTTCTTTCAATGTTAGAGAAGCAAGAAGCAGCTGAGCTCAGTGACTGTTGGGTTTCCAGGCCTCGTACCAGGGCAGGGGTGACTGGGTGGTCTCTAGTGGGCGGTGTGTGTCTGAGGCTGATGGTTCTCGTTGTGTCCCTGTAGATGTACGGAGGAGTGGTGGTGTCGCTGTTTCTGTGGTGTTACTTGGCTTGACTGTTTGGCCTGGATGTTGGTGGTTCCAGGTCTGGAGGCGATGCTGCAGGATTGTGGTGTGTGCTGTGGCTTTACTGTGGCCCCTGTTGGTTAGCTGTGTCTGCCTCGTCCCTTCGGCGCTGTTGTGGGCGCTGTGGCTCGTCGTGTCGTGAGGCAGCAGGATTTTATTTAAACTCTGGACAAGTCAAGGACCGGTGTTTCAGCTGCTGCCTTCACAATGCTCCCTGCACAAACAGCTGCCAGGCCTCTGTGAGCGGAGCACATGGTGAAACCCAGATAAGTTCAACCAACAAACTTATCAGGGACAGCTTGTTATTATTATTATTGGGAACACATTCAGTTTTAACGTGTAATCCGAACTTAAAAATAAACATTTACGACATCCATGGTTGCAGACCACTATTTTCTGAACAGATCCATGTGGGGACCACATTTTTGACCCAGAAAGACAACCTTCTTGTCTGCGTAGCATGCGAGTGTTCCACACTGTAAACACATTGAAGCCGATCTGTTTTGTTTCCGGTTCCTTCCCGGGGCGGATCATAAATCTTCCATCTGAAATGTGCTGACCTGTAAAATCCCAGCTGTGGGTCCCGCTGCGCCCAACACAAACTGGGTCTTTCCCAGTGAAACTGAACGCCCAGGGTAACGAGCCACGTCTTGCTGTATCAAACCGAAGAATGTTCGACCACTGGGTCTGGCGTCTGATGGCAGAGCGTGTTCGTTTGAAGTATTCCCATATCAAGGCTGCGGCCAAAGTAAATAGAAGCAGACCGCTCTCTCGACCTCCATCAAACACATCACTCTGTAACAGCTGTTACCATTTAGCTGAAAAACCCCCACCAACATTCCTCCCTCAGAATGTATATGGGACATGTGAGATAGCAATCAACACACACATTCTTTGGCCGCGGCCACACTTGAAACTTCTTCCTCCTCCAAGTGTAAACAGAGCGAGCTGCTACACTGACATTGTGAGTGTTATGACCTCTGAATATTGTTTTGCAGCTCTAAACATTTGCACACTGTGATTATGTTGTCGGAGCTGTTTTGCTTATAACCAGGAATCTGGGAAATTCTTCGAATGGCAGCTTACAGTTTTAGCTCAGAGACAATGCTCGGTCATGACTATTTACAGTAGCGGCGGCCCCGGCACGCACATGCACACGCACACACACACACACACACACACACACACACACACACACACACACACACACACACACACACACACACACACACACACACACACACACACACACACACACACGCAAGCATGCACACACACATGCACAGCTCTGTTAGGTTAGACCATTTAAAAATGAAAGCAAGACTATAAACTCAGAAACAATAAAGGTTCATGGAATATTTCTAAACATGTTCAGGTTTTGAAATGTTTTTGTGTTTATGTTTCATGTAAAGTCATTTTTATCCACTTTGCACAACCAGCAACAGAAACATAATGACCCAGATTTTGCAGCGTGTGTCCTCTTTAGGACAGCTGCTTTTTCTTTCTGTTCCTGTAAATGCTGCTTCAAACAGGTTTAGAATAGTTTGGGGTTTTTTTCTTGTAGTTTATTTCCATTTTGAACTTCCTTTTCAATTCAAAAAGCATAGTATTGTGATTATGTATACATTGGTTGGGTAATAAATAATTAACAGAAGATACCATTAAAAAATGTTATAAAATTACTGTTGAACAATCAACTGACTGTTGTTTTATCCCAACTTTTGCTGTTGCCATTTTGCAGGCTGGCTCAAGGAGGAGGACGGAGTGCCGTAATTTGCTGATAGCTGACATAAACTGAATGTGTGGGGAAAAAAATCAATTTCACATCAGTTTCAAAGACTAATAAACAGATTCATAAAGTGTATTTATGAATACAGATTCATAAATACAAAAATTTAGGATATATATATATTCTCAATTTCAGTTTTCATTATTTTAGTAGCTTTAGTTAACCATAATAACCTTGGACTCACCTTTTAGCCCTCTTATCTACAATAGTCCTGAAAAAAGTCTAGTGCAGTAACTTAACTTGAGGATATTCTAATTAGTAAAGAATTTACCGGTGTGTAGTTTAATTGGTTTAGTGAACATATCAGAGGTTTATTAGAGAACATCAGAGAACAAACAGCATAATGAAGACTAAGGAACCCAGCAGACATTCCAGGAAGTTGTAAAGAGGTTTCTTGTGTTAACTTCTAAAAAATCCGAGCACCTCAAAGAGCTCTGTTCAAACTATCCTCTGGAAACAGAAGAGAGCGTGACACAAATGCAAACCCAGGAGAGCAAAAATCAGAGAGAAATAATAATGATCTTAAAAATCATGCTCCATATTACAAATCAAAATAATGATGTCAATGTAAGTAAGGTGTAATCCTAAATGTTAATGTTGTGTGGCAATTAAATCGATGTTTTGTTTTATCATCATGACTCACATTTTTAATCAAGTCTGGACTGTGTGATTACTTTCTATAAACGTATTGAAGGTATGGTATTAACCAATCACACTCTGTAGAGGATTTGCTGTTAATAACTAAGTACAATTTAGGCTCAATTTAAAAGGTCAAAGAAGGCTGACCATGAACCTGTTTGTAATACGATTTAAAGCAAATGGCGTTATTATTATTGGTGTTATTAAAGATAACACCAAGATTCTTTATATCACCACTGACTAACTGAATCCCATCCAGAGAAAGTGACTGACTAAGCAGTCTGTCATTTAGATTCACAACCTTTGTCTCTACTTTAATCAATCAGTTTCATTCTCATAACAGTGAACATTTTTACTATGTCAGATGTCATGAAGAAAATTTACCAAAACACCGAGTGGTTCATAACCATCTCATGTGCATGAGGGAGATTTATCATTAACATGAGCAACCTGGAGTCTGTCAGTCATCACATCAGTCTATGAGGCCATGAAGATTTCTGCAGTGACTGTCAGTAGAGCTGTTTCAGTGCTAAGATGAACTTTGACACCTGACTGAAACCATTCCAACAGATCATTACTGTGTAAATGTTCATACACCTTATCAGCAGCTCCAGGTTCAAGATTAAAGGATCAGTGAACATAAGAATTTAAAAGGGCAGTATTGTGTAAAATCAACTTTTTTGAGTTTTACATCATGTTATAATGGTTTTCCCTAATCATAAACACACCAGGTGTGTTGCCTTGATTCTTTCATTCATGTTTGAGAAATCCTTTAATCTCCATGGCAACCATTCAATTGTTCAAAATGATCTGAGGACACTGAAGTGCAGCTCCTCTTTTCTAGACGCAGCTCCTAATCAGAGCTGCAGTTTCTAAACTGGCGCCTCACAGAGCAGCCATTCCCCACTCAGCTCCTTCAGACTAGCCAGCAGCAATTAAGAAACACCTGGTGGAACTGAGCATCTGCTGAGCTCAATATAGAAGCTAATTCTCGGTATAACGCTGGTAAAAACATTGTTAAAGGGTTAATAGAGGAGCCATGTTGTAATGACTTCCTGAAGGTGGAAAGAGCAGGAGTTTTTAAAGAGACAGAGGCCCAATTTTAAGTCATTAAATTATGAAGTAAAATTTCTTTTAAGTCATATTTTATATATGTAGCATTTTTACAACAAATTAAGGTAACATAGTTACTTGATTGCGCTGCAAAATGCCACTATATGACTGAAAAGTACATGGTATTGTCCCCATAATTGGCAGTTAGAACGTCTCTATGTTTTCTCATTACCTTACAAGTCATAGTGACATCTGGGAAAGCAACCCTTTTCCATCAAGCAGCTGCATAAAACATAATAAATCTATTCAGACGGTTTCATTGTAGAAATAACCGGACCTGTGTGTGCAGGTGAGTGTTATTGGTCAGCCAGTCAGTGTGTGAGCTTTAGCGGTGGGAAGTGTTGTGGACACAGCTCAGTTCTCACCAGTTGTATTGGCTGGAGTGTGTCAGCAGTTAGTCGGCCCCAACCAGCCAAGTGGCCTGTCAGTGACCCACAGCACATTCCCTTCCATGGTCCACTGCTCAGGGCATTGATGTTTTACAGGCCCAGCACACAGACACACACACACGCACGCACGCACACACACACACACACACACACACACACACACACACACACACACACACACACAACATGCTGCTCACACTCATTGTTTTGGCTAGAATGGGAACCTGGATCTGTATTTAAAACCAGCCAGCTGTGGCGTGCTATTAGTTCTTTCTCTCTTTATTGCATTAGAATGAGAGACACATGGGAAGAGACTTGTCAGACTGTTCATGAATTGATGAGAACAAAATTTAAAAAGTCAAACATTTGTTGTGTCTGTCAGAGGACGCAGTAGTAAGAACTGTATTATGTTACTTTTCCATCCATCCATCCATCCATCCATCCATCCATCCATCCATCCATCCATCCATCCATCCATCCATCCATCCATCCATCCATCCATCCATCTGCAACATTCTCCTCCTTGTTCTGGGGAATCTCCTAATATTCACCAGTCTTCTTCCTCCAGTAAATTCCTGGTTTGTCCCAGAATTTCCTCCCAGTAGATCCTGGTAAGATCAGCTCTTTTTCTACACTGTGCCTCCTACAGAGAGTCTGAGAAATGATGGCTTGCTGGAGGCGTGGACTCTTTTGAAGTTTGGAACGATTGGATCTGACTTCACCCAATCTGTAAGGTCAGACTGTGATGTATGCAGCTAGTCCAGAAATTGCTTGTGCTGTAAAAAAAATTCCAGTGGGAAGTAAGGCAACATACATCTTTGCTAGCAACAAAATTGCTTAAACATTTCTTTAGTGGTTCACACCTCATCCTTCTGTTTGCTGATTGACCAGGATGAAATGCATCCTGGGAAATAGAGTTCAATGGGACAATTCCCAGATGGAGTAGTATATGGAGATGAAACCAAGCAGATGGAAGGCTAATTCCAACAGGATCATCCTGAATAAAACAAAATATTAATAAAAAAAAAGACTGAAATCACTTATAGTGATAAAAGTATAGCATGATGTCAGACAAGACTGTTTAGTTTGTCTTATTTATGGCTACACCAAGGCGCTTCACTGCAAACCATAGAGATACTAAGAGATGAGAATGATTTAAAAGACTTTAAAATACGTCCAAAACACAAAACCCAAGAACAATATCAGGTTATCAAATCAAATTAGAGACAGTGAGTAGAAGTGAGCAGTTAGAAAGTTTTTGAAATGATGTGATGACGTAGGTTGTTCCAGAGGTAAGGTCCAGCTACTGAACATGCACAATCACCTCAGTTTTTTCATTTGGATCTGGGAACAGCAAGGACTTGTGGGATTTTTAAGAAATGTCTGCTGTCTGATCTTTTTTTTGTGAAGTCCAAACATAAACAGCACCGAAGGCATTTAGAAGTCAATTGAATTGTGTGGCTTATCTCTTGTGTCGTAAAATGATGGACAAGTTTGAAAATGGTCGAAAAACCTTAAAAAAAAAATTACAGTTTAGCCTTTTGGACCCAAAAGTCCTGTGTTACTGTTTTCCATAGTAATAATCTCTGAAATAACTCAAAAAATAGTTTTCATTGATAGAAAAGTAGCAAACAAAACTCCAGCATGGCAGCATGTAGTAATGTTTCACTCACTTCAAAACAGAGAAGAAGATTTTAGCTGAGTTTTAAGTAGATTAAAGTCTTTATTATGTGAGAGGACACTTGAACAGGAGTTGGACTTCTGTCGTCTCAACTAGGCCTGTGATAAACAGTGAGGCTGCAGTGGAGCTGGCAGAGCCAGTCTTTTATTCCTGCTGGGTTTTCTCACACGCTGCAGAAGGTGCAGGGCTCTTTTGTCATGTAGTTCTGCTGAGACTTGTGGAAGCGACGTAAAAGCGTGGTGGTATGTGGTGGGAGGGGGCTGCACAGCAATGAATTAACTTGCAGCCTCCAAGAGGGATCCTTTGTGCACTTGTTACCAAGGACACCTGACTTATATTTGGTGAACAAATAGCCATCTCACTCCATAATGGGAAACAGATGAAGCTCCAGAGGATAAGAGAATGAGATTTCCCTTTTGGGGGTTCAGGGATACAAAGAGCAGGGAAATGAATGCAGCTTTGTGTTCTGCTGAGAACGTATTGAACCCCCCAGCTTTCAACAGAAAAGCAACAGTAATAGCTAAGCGATCACCAACAAACATCCAGTTTGTAGAAGCTATGAAACTAAAATGCCAGCTCCTCCTCTGGGATTAACACCAAACTTTTGAACAGGTGTTCCAATATAAATAATGAAAATAACAATTTGTTTCTCTGTAAATGCCACTGCAAAGCAGCTATTTTCATAAAATTCTGGCCTACCATGATGGCTCTAATGTTGTTAACAACAATAAAATCTGTTTTGGTCTCAAACTAGCTGTTAGCTTTAGCCTCCTGGACCAACCAATCTAGATTTAATAAATGAGGCAAAAGAATCTAAAATCTAAGCTTAGAAGTGAACAATAAAGGTTTTAGCTAAACTCATATTTTTTTATTGTTTCAGGGTTTTATTTGAATTCGAAGGGATAAAAACTCTTATTTTTTGGATCTGTTAAACCAGTTAGTGTTGCTTGAGGAAAGATAGATTATTTACTGCTTTTATTCATGAGAAAACTTTCTTCAAATCTTCAAACATAAACTGAACAATATCTCATTTCTCCCTAAAGAGTTGGCTTTCATCAGAAAAGATAAACTTGTTTATGGCAGGGTTGAGTTCAGTTTGAAGTTTCCATCTGAGACAGGAACACACAGCTGATGAAGAGAGCAGAGGATGCTGCCGTGGCAACTGGTTCAGCGACAGCCAGGAAGGAGCCGCTGGCTTTCCAGATACACTAACCTCATTCACATGTCTCAGACTGTCATGTCATACTAGCTCAGCATGTTTTTTTGTTTGTTTTTTTTTGCTCATAATTTGGAAAATAAAGATGCTACATGGAGGAAAATAATTCATTTCAAACTGCATTGTGTGTCTGTGGCAGCAGCAGAAAACTGAGATTCTGTCTGAGACACATTATGTGGAGGAGCAGCTGCCATTCAGTGAAATCAGAGCAAAAATGAACAGATGCAGCAGATTGTGGCGGCGCTGAGCTTACACTGTTTATATTCATGTGTGAAAACACATCATGGAGCTCCTCTCACTCTGTCTCTGGGGCTGTTTTAAACACACTATCTGTAAGTTATTCAATGTTTCTGAGCAGTGGAGTAGGAAGTGGGACTGCGACTATTCACATATTCTGTGGCATAATCTTTTGATTAATTAAGTAATCTCACGTATTATACAAGGTTATCTTCAACCTGTTCTCACGAGGTTCTGGGATCTGGAGCAGGTCTGTAGAGAAAGAACCTGAAACATCAGACTGGAACTGTGAACCCATCCAGAAGCCAAAAACTTTTGTCTGCATTCCCATTGAACCATTTCTTTGCTAACAAATAAACCTGAAAGCAGATGCTAACAAAAAACTTTATTTTATGTTTGAGATTGTTAAAGCACTGGTGAATATTTGTGCAAAAGTGACACAAATTATAACTGAATCAGTCTCCAAAGTTTGAATGGAAAGTGTAATGCTAAGCTAACTGATAATTGAAGCCTGTTGCTTTTTTAAAGTGTATATATTCTCAAACCTTTATGGTTTGAGGTGTTTTTCTCTAATTTTCCTTTCATTTTCTCCTGTCTGCTTATTTTACTTCATGGAAACCAGAAGAAAGGCGACCACTAGAAATACATTTTTCTGCACTCTAGAGCGTGTATTTGGGTTGTAGTTCATGTGATGGACATATTTATATTATTTACATTAATCTCACTTAATTCTTTTGGTTTAGTGATGACAATTTACTTTTTTGGGTTGAATTCACATAAAAGTTACAAACTTTTAGTTAATTCAATTATTAGTTACCAATTGAAGCAATTCAAATTTATGGTTTAACTATTTTCTCTTTTCAATGTGTTTCTGTTATTTGGTGAAAGTTTTTTTTTTTTTTTTTTTTTACAATTTTTATCAATGAATTCTGAAAAAATGTCCAGACTTGAATAAATCAATGTTCATAAAACTTTGCCTTTCTCATTTGGACTCTATAACATAATCATAAAAAAGTACAAATAAAAATGCATAAAGTAAAAAAAGAACATTACAAAGTTGACTTGACTTAGAAATGTGTTAAAAAGTTACACATTTGTAGAAAATGTGTAAAACAAATTTAAAAAAAAGAGTGAAAAGTATGTTACAGCAACTAATAATGTCATAATGTAAAAAATTAATTAAATAAGTAGGGGCATCTTTTAAAAATATTCTCTCAACTAATCAGTATTAGTTTAATATAAATGCTAAAGTCAACTTAACTGAAGTTGTAGCAAAAATATTTTATTTACTTGACAGGTAAGGTTGATGCAACTTAACTGAGTCAAAGCAACAAGGAAACCAAACCAGTTGAGTCAGTCAGTTGTGTTTTACAGTGTAGGAGGCCTCAGTGGCAATAAGCTCAGTGGTTGATATTACTCAACCTTTCTTCACTCCTGCAAAACTAGTTTGTCTGTTACATCATCACAGGGTTATAAAAAATGAGAAGGTGTCCATGATTTAAATCTAAAATAAAATAATTATTGACGGTTTGTTGGTACAGCTACAAACTGATCTCAATTTCCATTTAAAAAATGGCACACACGCACACTCCATCCTCCTGAGGATGCCAGCCTCATGTTCTTTGTTCTACAGGTGGATCATTTATTATTAATTGAAGCAGAAAAATCTAATGAGACTTGAGTGCATCATCTGATGACTCTTCTAATCCAGTCTTCTCACAGCTTCCAGTTTGAATTCCTCTCATTGTGGAAACATGGCGACTTTCTGACAGGGAGACGGGACGAGCCCTCAGGGGCCGACTGAGGGCTCGTCCCTCAGAAACGGTGCGTGAGATTTCACCCCTCACTCGGCTCCCAAACCTTGGTCCTGATTCACGAACAAAGACCCATTTTGACATTTGAAACAGAGCAGATCTGACATTAGACAGGAAGCGTGCCCAGAACGAGTCCAGCTTTGCCATGTGGTTTGAGGGAATCCTTCTGGATTTTGAGGAAAAGGTCAAAAAAAGTTGAATAATGGCACAATTTGTTAAGTTAAGCAGGTCTGGCTTTTTTCTGAGGAAGCCAACAAATAAAGATTAATCCATGGTACATGCATATTGGAGCTGTAGTGCGCATACTCCCTGGTTCACTTCCAGTTTGCATTCTTGTTTCAGATCGAAGCTAAGCTGGGCAGACATGGAAGCATGGTGCAGATCTGTTAAATCCAAAAGAATCTAAAAGTATTTGAATCTTTTAAAATGTTGTTGAAGTTTACATCAGTTAGAGGATGTTATTTTAATTCAACAAACCCATTTATACTTTTCGATGCTTAACTCCAGTTTGGGAATCACAGCCCACACTATGAATGTTGCTCCTAATGTAACCCTAACCCTAATGAATTTTGGTTAGTCATGCCTTTTTATTCTAACCCTGTAGTCAAAATAAGGTTTAGAAGTTAAAACCGTTGCATGCTTGTCTAAAACCTCAGCAATCATTTCCTACACAAAGGAGGAAGACATCTTGTGACTGAGTTATAATACAAAGTTGAACTATAAAGCAGACTGCTTATGAGTTTTACACACTCAAACACACAAGCTTCAATTTCTACCCGTTTTTAGACTTTGTATTGGCTTCCATTCATTTTAGTAACTACATTTTTACCTAACTCAAACATTTTCCCTAACCATAGCCTTAACTAAGTCATAATTCACATCTCGATCTCTAAAACTAAGCCCTATCACCAAATTCAATTAAAAAATGTTTTATTTTTGAATAAAGAATTTATTCAAAAATAACAGGGGAGTTAAATAGTCAGAGGTTCACTGCATTAGGACTGGGCCTTGGTCCTCTGGAGATCAGTATGCCAGAAATGGTCCTAAGAAGAATAGCTAAACTAGTAGATACACACACAGATGCATACACACACACACACACCCACGCAAGCCCACACACCTACACACACACTTAACTAAAAATAAGCAAAAAATAAAAATGGAAGCTGGACTTGCCTTTGAAAACCATTTCCCCCTATTGGGTGTTTCAGCCCTTTACTGATTTTATAAATCAATCATAAATAAACAAAAGGTGATTTTTTTTGTCAAGGCTGGAGTTTGCCGAAAGGCATGTGGGACACTGCATGGACGAAAAAACTTTTAGTCCATCAGACATGACGCGATGCACCTCACCACAAACATCATGCTGTCAACATGAGGAAAACTAATAGTTAAACTAAATTAACAAAAGACTATCTTTATTCTAAAGTCCCTTAAGAATTTGAACACCAGTCCAAATGCTCATACTAACACCTAAAGCTTAAGGGTCTGTAGACATGGAACCCTAAATCATAATACTGGTTTTATGGTTCTTCTATAAAGATCAGCTTAAAACTGAATTTTGCCACAAGGCCAATATCCTTGTGTAAGCACTAGTACAATAAGCTTAAAGTGAGTTTAGATCATTTAAAAATAACACATGTATATTTTATAATAGTCTAGTGGGAACAGAGTGTTGCTCTTTAAAGCTGTAAAACACACCACTGAACCAAATGGAAATACAGTTTGGGACGTATGCTGACACAACAGCCCAGAGTAACATACATCATGAGAAACGTGTCTTTGAAGCCATCTGTGTACAATGTAAAATCATCAGATGGAACTCCTGGAAGCTCTCTTGTGTCAAGAGTTTACAAATGTGCCTCTGTCATGGTTTTCCGAAGCCACGTCTACAAGCAACATGCCAAATTGGAAAAGCAGAAGGACGGCTGACGCCAAGCAGAGCTTCTGAGCGGAGAAGCTTTTAAAAAATGGGGGGGAAACATTCAGTGTGAACTGTACTTTACCTTCAAATGGTCATCTGAGGACATGGAGATGCACTTGGCAGAAGGTATTAGTAGGAAAGAGATTTCTCTCCATAAAACTCCCTTCATGGTCTCTAGGGAACGTTGGCAACTGAATAACCAACATTCCTAGCTCCAAAGTGATTAATTTGGCATCCATCCTTTTTAAAAATGGCCTTGTTAGCAGTAATAGTCTGGCCTGTTCCACTCCACAGTGCTAATATATAAAACAGCTTTAGTGAATTAACTCTTAAACACAGAAGTAGAAATGTGGCTATAAAACTGAAACAGTTACTTTGACTTCCTGCTTCTGGATCTCTGACTGGAAAATAATGACAATCATAGCATTCAGGATCTCTGGTGTAGTTAAAGCGTTCAGTGCTTCACTGCATGTTTTTTCCCCATCAAAAATATTTGAAAGTAATAGTAATAAAAGGGAAAAAAATCAATAAAACTGGAATGATCTCAATGGTATGATGGTACTAAGGTAATAATGCTCTAATGGTCGAAGTTCCAAATCTCAACAGTGCAGTAAGAAAAGTTAGAGTGTTCCATCTTATGGAAAAAATGAGACCATGATGAAAAAATTCTAATCTAACTATTGAACAAAAATGTTAGAGAAAACTAATGAGCAAGGTTGGATTATATGTGTGAATGTACACACACCCATAATCTACCCACATCTTGTCTGGGTAATATTTGCTGAATCCTCCTTCAAACGGTTCTCCACATCCGTCAGGTTGTGAGGACTTCTCTTGTCTAATGTCCTCTTTAGTTTCCTCACAGATTTTCAGTCCCATTTATTTCTGGACTCTGGTTCGGCCCACTGCTGGTGTTTGATTGGGCCAAATGTGCAGCTGCCAGGGTTGGGATTAGAATGGTAAGGTGCACAAATCTAACATTTCGGTCAGTTGCACCTAGAATAAGTCTTTCAAAGCTTTTTTTTTTTCTTGTTTGTTGCTATTTGCTGTATTTTGACTGGTTGAGTGGAAACCGAAGGAGAAATTAATTAATTTGTTATTTTTGATGATTCCATTCCAAGCATGAGTTTTTCTGACTTCAAGTTATTCACTAGTTCAGTTGGATGTACAGTGCAGGCTCATTGTAATGTTGGAAATTTTTATCATCAGGTTTCATGCAGACATTTAAAGGAGCAGTATTTTTGTAAAAATCACCTTTTTCGAGCTTTACGTCATGTTATCATGTTATTCCCTCATCAGAAACACGCCTGGAGTGTTGCCTTGATTCTCTCATGTTTAAAGAATCCTTGAATCTCCCCGGCAACCATTCTGGGGCTCCAAAACACTTGTTCAAAGGAAGTAGTCTCCAGTCAAGCTTCCACCTCACAGAGCAACCCTCCCCCACTCCCCCCCAGCTCAGCTCCTCCAGACTAGCGGCAGCAGCAACTGGCAAACACCTGGGAAATGCAGGTCTGCTGAGCTCATCGTACAAACTTCTCATTCCAACATCATTATAAACAGCATCATGGAGGAGCACTGTTGTGATGACGCGACAAAAGAGGATTGTTGGAAAAAGTAGGATTTTCTTAAAGAGACACAGGCCCAATTTCAGGCCTCTGTAGTATCATTTTTGTACATATCATGAGATTCATCCTTTTCTTGCAACATGGTGACTCATTCTTACTCCAAATGTGTTTTCGGAGTAAGATGTACAGCCCTTTGTATTTCCTCACTTACTTTTTTGTGGCTATCCTCAGTCACAGCAAAGATGTATGGCTTTTATTCTAGTAGAATCATTTATAGTGTTACTTCTGCATTGATGCCTCAACTTTATCATATATTATATGAGTATCAACTGATTATGCTATGATGATGTTCAGTAGTCTGTATGGATCAGGCTGCTGTTCAGCCTGCCAAAATGAGGAATTGGAATGGATATTTCTGCCCATAGTAAACTAATAACTAATAATTTAACCCTAAATCAATAAAGGTGCTCCATGTTAAGACCAGACTTACTGGTCTTAATGCATTCTGAATATATCACAAAAAATTATTCAATAAAACAGGACCACCATGTTTTAATCCCCTCCTGTATAAAAAGCCCCAACTGTACTGTGTTGACTTAAAGCCATTGGTCAAAGGTCAGCAAGCAACTAATAAAGTATTCAGGGATTCAGTTTTCTACAGACCTCAGGAGCTGCAGGTCCAGGTTTTGCAGAGCTGTTTTTTTTCTGATGGACCAGAAGGACTGACCACCAAACCTCCTGCCCAGAGCGCAGAGTAACAGCTGGAGGATGAGTCACACTGACCATTAGCCTGTCACTGGGCTCTCAGGGCATGGCTGGTAATGACAGACCATAGGAGGGAATGCTAGAGGACTATCTCACCGGCCAATCAGGATCTCTCAAGGAGACATTGAGTCACTCAACCTTTTATTTTGAAGGTGTTGAATTTACAAAACATTTCAGCAAAAACTCTGATCTGCCACTGTTTCACATTTCAGCTTTCTCTGTTCACACACACCTGAAGACAGTCAGTCAGTGTCGATGTAGTGTTTTCATCCTGTTATGTTTCACAGAGCTGGAGCCAATCTATTAATGGGTTTTCTACAATAATAACTTGGGCTGTTATGTTAAAAGGATAAAAAATAAAATTGTGCATCTATTCTCTTTAACCAACATGAGGTAAGCAAGTAAATAATAGCTGAATATTCATCTTCCAACTATGAAAAGTACAAGAATTTACTCTGTTGTCAACTCTGCTGCTACGGAGAAAGAAAACGTAAAAGAAAATCTCTACTGTTGAATATTTACATGTATTAAATAAAAAAATAATAATTATATATTTGATCATTTTATCTCTGTTTAATGTTAATGATGAACATTTTTCCACTTTCCTCAACCACCAACAGGAGAAGGAAACTCATCTGTGTTTCAGACAACCAGCTTTTAAATAATTAGCCTGAACCACTTCTAATTAAGAGGGGTGGAAACAACATTTACATTCTATAGGAAAATATACACAAACATTAAGCTAGAAAAAACATTTACATATTTAAAGTTAACTTTATCAGCTTTAGTTTAAAGTCAAGCAACAATATAAACCCTAAACATCTCCTCTTTCTCTCAGTCAGTGTGGATTGAAAACACCGGGTCCTTGTCAGCACCGCTCATGAACCGCTTCCATGGCAACACATGACCAGGTGACCTCAAAGAGAAATCACCCGGTAAAGCCTTCCCCCAAACATAAGCAAAAAGTACATTTATGAATTACATTCAATAGGGAATAGAAAGTACAAAAACACAAACTCTGTCAGTGAGGCTCAACAGAGGATGACAGCTTTTACTACCCATTATATAAAACTTTATTAGAAACTGCTTTGGACTCATTTCAAATGAAATGGACCCGGAGATGATAAAGAAAGGAAAATTGAAGAGTAGAAAGATGGGAAAAAGTTTAAAGGCAAACGAGGAAATAGAATTAGAGCAACAGAGAAAACACAAACTGATGCCACAGAAGTCTGCCTCTACACCTGCAGAAAGAGAGAAAAAAGAGAAACCAGAACAACACACATATGCATATCAAATCATAACAATTATATAACATATTTATACAAGTTAACCCAAGAGGTATTAAATGGCATCTGCAGCCCAACCTATCTGACAAACATGTGAACCTTAAACATCAGTCTGATGATGTTAATGGAGTCACAGTCTGCTGCTCCACTGCTGCTTGGCAACAACATCATCATCATTATTTTCTATGTCAACTAGAGAAAAGTCACAGGGTGAAATGAGTTTCTGAGCATTTTTTTACAGGTGTTATTATAGTTGGTCCAATGGCCAAACACCAAACCACTACACACAGCCCAATTATGCTTTAGCAGTACAAAAACCAGGTTGACACGTGAGGAAAAATATCTCCTAAAAAATGTAAAATCCTGATGTTTTATGTTATAAACAGGTTTAGATGATTCTTCTTCATTTCTCTGCTGCTAACAACGCTAACATGCGCCCTCTGCAGCCTTTATAGATTAAAACCTGTATAAGACAGTTTTCTCCAGCTGTGGTGACAAGACCAGCCATGAATACTAAATGACATTGCTTTAAAGGAATTTAAGACAGCTCCACCACTGCACAATCTCAGCCAGAAAGAAACCAATCAACACATTCTCCAATATGTAATGTGAAATTAATTAAAGATATGTACTTGTCTCTGGAGAATGGTCTCAACTTGACAAGCATTCCTGTGGGTTTGTGGCCACAGAAAATGTTTTTCTAATGCTTGCTTTGGGGTTATATGAGGTTCAATGAAAGTTTACATCAGATTACAAAGTCCAAGTGCTGAATGCCAGGGGAGCGCTAATAAAGTCGAGAATTTTTATCTCAATTTGGTAAAATTAAGATTTGAAAGAAACATCTAGAAAGGACGAGGCTTGTCCCTCTTCAGTAAAAGTGGACTGCAGTGTTTTCTTCCCATGCTCATGGATGTAATTTTACACACATATTTGATTTTACAGCCAGGCCACAAATAAGTTACACAGGGCCAACCACAGGCCACAAGCCGATTTTATATATTGACTTGAGGTATTCTTTTTAAAAGAGGAGTTTAAATAGAAAACTGTATCACCCAAACGCATCAATAAAAAAAAATACTTTTAATATTTTCAAATCTCCTAAAAGATGAGAGATTTTTCTCTGAATTGACATGATAGAGTCATGGAGATGTGTTGGCTCTCAGACATGATGAACTTTATCCCACTGGAGTATCAGTAATAGACCCTGGTGCTCATGGTCCAAAGATTAAAAAAAAAAAAAAGAGAAAAAAGTTGAGTTCCCCTCTGACCTCTGAGATCAACAAGAGATTTATCTACATTAACACAACTACAGCTGACGGGGGTTCTTGCCTTGTGATTGTCTGATTGATGATTTGTGTTATCAACTAATAGAACAGGTGTACAAGAGTCAAGAATCTCCAGTGTGAATAATGAGAGACCTGCAGCAGAAGACCCAGCTGATTCCTACCTACTTGTCATTATCAACCCATCTTGACTCTGCAGGAGTTTGGATTTCCCCCCCCCCCTTAATTAAATTAATAAATTAGCTAAATTCTACTTCTGTAAGAGAAAATAGTATTTAGACCATCTCGATCTTTACTTTGTAAAAGTGACAAAGAAAAAAAAAACAAATTCAGGAGACTCAGAGAGAGCCTCTGGTTCTTGCTCTCAGATGTGACCCTGAGGCTCAGGAAGGTTTTTGCAGCTGTACCACCTTCCCAACTGTGACAGCAGCTCTGAATGGGAGGATGTCCTGTTCTGACTTCCCCTGAGAGGCTCTGTCAGAGGTCAGCACCCCGGCAAGGTTCACCAGCTACAGGAAGGATGAGCCGGACCACAAAGCAGAATGGACACGTATGCACTTCTCAATGTCTAAATTTACCAGCAAATTAAGAACACATCAGTATATTTTTGGCAGCTACTGGTAGCCAGATGAGCTTCCTGAATAATGGACTCATACTTGACTTTTTCAGCTGATCAAATCTGCAGTCTCCCATTTATCACCATCTATAATGCAGACTGAAAGCAGAAGTCCACCCAACCCGTCCGAACAAAGGTATATTTTTATGACACACTGACTCATGCAGGAAACAGTAATCACATTAAACTGTTTTGTATGTGATACTGAATTGATGAGGATGACAGTCGATGTGACCAGTCATAGCAATGTGTGTGAGACTGACAGTTGTGCCGTGACTGCCCTGGTCTTGAATAAACGCCCAGTTAGCTCATCAAATCTGTTATCCTGTTATCCGCTGACTGTCTTGGGAAGGCAGAGCATCTTCAGTCAAAGACTTCTTCAGATCCTCTGCAGCACAGACTGCTGCAGAAGATCTTTCCTGCCATCAGCCATCACCATCTTCAATAACTATTTGAAGAATCTAAATGAGTTACAACAACATTTCATTTTGCTTTGGGATTAATAAAGTATTTTTGAATTTGAATTTGATTGTGGGAAATTAGGAAGTTTGCCATGTGAAATTAGGCAATCTATATGACTGACTATGAAGTCTCACCTGGCCACTGAGAGTGGATGGTTGAGATGTCATAGGGCAGGTCATTTCACCAGCAGGAGCAGTAATTTGGATATTCAAAGTAAAATCGTAAGCAATAATTATTTATATCAACTGAAATTGAATGTTTCTTGGTACAATTGTAACCCATATTGCCCAGGACTTAAAGTTTAAGAAGGTGAAATATATCATTTTAATTAGAAACAGATTTTAGCTACTTTGTCCACTGTTAGTGTTTTAAATTGAAAGGTATGCTGAGTTCTGATCTAGATGTCACAGTGTTGGCAGTGTCGTCCTGGACGGCCATTATCATCTCTAAAAACTCACAACGGCGCAGAATGTTGCTGGATCCACTTGTGATTTATATTTGGCCAGAGACAAACCAGAGGGAGTCCATCTTCATGGAGTTATGATGAAAATGTTTTGTGAAAAAAGTCTATGATCTTGATTTGCAATCTAGAAAGCTAACCTGTGGAAATCAGTCCAATAAAGCACTAATCCTGCTCTGTGGTATATGCATTGGTGTTTACAAGAGCAGCCAGAAATCACATTTGCCTTATTTACCATGTGTTCAAAGACAAGAGAAACAATAAGCGTTTACACACAGATTTAGGTTTTTGTCTACAAACATACAATGCACTGACAGTTCTTTTTTCTCTTGGAGTCAGCTCTTCATTATTCCATCCATTTGTGTAATTCATTTCAGTGGATAGAATCACTTGGTACAGGAAGTGTGTACAGCTAATTTACAGCATTTTCCTGAGCACAGATTACCGTCCTGCCTTGGAGGAATTCTTTTTACTCCACCTATCACCTCTGATGGAAGGTCACAGTTTCTTGGCGCTCAGTAAACCACCTTGCACAAAGAGTGATTCTTCACCAGCGAGTTCTCATGGCCTGAGATAGCAGTCTCCCCCTCCCTCTCTAATGTAGGCCATGAATGTTACCCAGTCAGATGACATGTCTCGTTAGAGCTGTTTGACACGGGGGGCCTGTGAGACGAGTCATCAGGATGACACCATGACTGCATCCCGACAGAATGTCAATGCCCCCTGCCCAGCTGAGTTCAGCTCACTTCCTGTGGATCAGGGCTTCCTCTCATGCTCCTCTGAATGGGAATGGTGTCGCACTGCTGAATTGGGTTCCTGTTTTTGCTCTCGAGTCAAAATGATCTGCTGGCCAAAGTTCTGCCCACTTTTCAATTTTTTACCCACTGTGAAAACAGAAATGTAAGTGGGAGAATTGGGACAAAAAAAAAAGCCCTGAGTTAGGGGTATTTCCTCACCGACTACAGAAGGTCAGAAATGTTTCTATGCTAAAAATCTTTTCACTTGAAGTCAGCTGGCAGAATTCTCTGTTAGTGATTTGTCTTTCTCTTTTTCAAGAGAAAACAAGCTATTCCTTCCATATCACTATTTTTGAATAATGAGTTAATAGCTGCAAATTCAAATTTCAGTTAGTACTTCTGAGGAAGGGTCACACCACAGTAACTGTACTTGAGACTCCAACAGGATCGAGGTATAGTTTGATTTATTGCCTTTTGTGTGAAAATGTGATGCATCACATAGAAAACTCAGCCGACCGACAAAGGAACAGTTAGAATGGCCCAGTCAAAGTCCAAATATAAATTCGGGGGAAGGCTTGAAAAATTGATTTTGAAATAGCCTGAAGTCTTTGTGTAAATAGTTACATATTACCAACGGGCATCTTCAAATGCACATGAGTGCTGGTTGCTCTGCCTTTTATAAGGCAGAGAATGAGATCACAGGAGATTATGTAGTTTTGCCTTATCAGGTTGTCATAGTGATGATGAAGCCCAGAGAGTGAGCATCATGCTGTCTGAGATGCTGCCCTCTACTTCAGACAAGAAAGGACACATACATCTGTCAGTGTGAACTCACAATCCCCAGGAACACTGAGGAAACACACACAATGGGATGATTGGCTGTATGTGTGTGTGCTTGTGTGTGCATGTTGGTGTGTGTGTGTGTGTGTGTGTGTGTGTGTGTGGGGGGGGTGTGTGTGTGTGTGTGTGTGTGTGTGTGTGTGTGTGTGTGCATTTGTGTGTGTGTACAATGGTGGAATTTGCAGAGGAAGAGAATAAAGGGATGTGTGCTTTAAATTGTATTTAAGGTCAACAGAAACCTGTTAAATCAAGTCTGAACAGACAGACCACAAAGGTAAAAGTAACAGCATGTAGCATATATACTGAAATCAACATTTTTTATTAAGACTTGATATGCCTTGATGAAACAGTACTAGTTCCACTGGCAGATTATTTTACTAACAACACAGAAAAATTATATTTGTTATAAGTGAAATAATCTGCCAGAGGAAATATTACTTTTTGTCTCTATTGCTGGGTTGCAGGTGTAATACCGACATCACGCAACTCACATGGGGGTCAGGAAGTAAATGCAGCCCGTTTATTTCTGTTGATACAGCTTCAAAATGCCTAAAGTCTCTGTCATGTACATTTGTTCCAACCATTCTAATAAACAAAAAGATAAACGTTATTTTCATGTTACGAAGGTAGTTGGTCACAAGGTAGTTAATTTTAAAGAACTTACCAAAAAAAGACAAGAAAAGTACAGCTAGCTTACTGCTGACATTGGCATTTTACATCTTACATTACTATTTTGTAGGTTGTCCAAGCTCAGCAGGTCAGGTAGATTCCTAAGTCGATCCAAGCACGTAGAAATAACATGGGTTATCTTGTCCTTAGCGTTAGTGATAGCATTGTCATCGTAGAGCAGTTACTTAAAATAGCACAACTCACTACTGCAGAAACAAATCAACAGCCATTTAATGCTTCATTTGATCCTAAATGGTTGAAAAAAATGTGAGCTTCCAGGATTTTGAAAGCTTTCATCTGACTCATTGTCTGCAGCACCAGATAGTTAGTTATGTTAATGTTCTTGATGCCGGGTAAATTCTCAAGATCATATAACAAGTCTTTTTACCCAGACAATATGGATCATATCCTAAATATACACACATTTTTTCGAGATACCTCATCTGTTCCAGCCCATTTAGGGCATTAGAGTACTTGCTGGAATCCATTTTGCTGTTTTGAACTGGAGAAATACACTTCCTGACCCCTATCTGAATTTGTCACCCGGATCACGTGTCTGCTGAAAAGCTACTTGTCAGTTAGTTTTGTCTTATTTCAAGAGTACTAACATATTGGCATAACAAAAGAAAAAAAATCAAAAACAGATGGCATATTCAGTTTTATGTATCATCTTGAACACATTTGTTCACATCCCAGAAAGGCACCAAATATATCTGACTATCTGATGTTCAAATCAAAAGGATTGAATGAGTCCTCCCCTTCAACAACACACTAATCCACCAAGACTTATTACTGTGGAAAGACTGGTAATAAGAGCCCAGAACACACCCAGTTTGATGGACTGTCCCCATGGCAACAGTTGGACAGGCTTCCCATCTCTGTGCTTACATCGGCCCGCTCTGCAGGGTAGAGACCCTGATCCTGCTGGGCTGAACGGCACCAGCAGAGCTTGATTTACTGGGATTGTGTCGCACAGCTGAGGGTTTGTTGTTATTCCAGCTTCCCGTTTGGAAAAAGAATGATGAACACTTTCAGAGCGCGCTGTCACATCTGTGCCTGATAAGAAGTGCCGCAGTAAAACAGACAGAGAAGTCTGAGGTCTTCAGAGGAGCCAGAGTTACATGGCAGGTGTTCCCAGCATAGGAGCCACTCCAGCTAGTCTTGCATTACAAACATTCCAGCTGCTTACTTTTATTCTCCTGCAGCTCTTCTTCCTCCAAAACCTGTCTCCCGCTTTACAGAGAAAGTTCAAAGCTGACCTCTTTTTACTTTGGCTGCATAGTACAACACCTGGCGAACAAAAGAGACAATTCATCTCTTATATCTGCCGGTGCCTACATCTACATGTTTCTGTGAGTGCCATCATCCCTGGTGGGTACGAGGAACATAAATCTGGCTTCATCTTTCGTGGAACTCTGAGAAAATTAACACAAAGAACAGAGTCTCTGCTTCCACAGCATCTCTCTGTCTCTGACCAAGAATCCGGATGGTACAAGTCCATACGCCCCCAGCATAATGCTCTTTCGTTGTCCATAGGCTTGTTAGATAGGATGTGAGGCCCTTTGTGCAAAGCCATTACAAAAGTACATTCACAGAGTGTAAAACCTCAGACACCACCGCCTGTGTCTCGTCTTAAGCAAGAGGACAGAACAGAGTCATTGTCTCTGGCTGTGGCCAGAGAGAGACACAGGCTGGTAAAAAGACATGTCATTAACTTTGTGCCCTCAATTTGGCATCAGAAATCCTTCTGTAACGACATGTCAAAGTCAGTGGCACGGTACATGCACAAAGAACACAAGGCCTATAACTGATAAGAAGGAACAAATTGTAGAAGGGCTTGAACACGATGGCATACACGGCTGCTTCAGGCTCCTCCTTTCATGTTTGTAAGAATGCAATTGTTCATCCATTTGGAGCAAAGCAAGTTAAGACTATGGGTCGTCTGAGCCCAAATCTTTTATTGTGAAAGACACACGTTCAAGTTCAGTGAGAATCCAGAAATCACACATGATCCAGGCTTTAGTTGGAGTCTGTTGGGTTCAAAGGCCAAAAAGCAATATCTCATTTTATTACCCAAATGTGTTTACAATTCCACAAATTCTTCTCGTTAACTATAGTAGACATACATTTAGGCAGTTATGGACCAAACCTACCTGCCTCTGGGCCAGTGTTTGTTCACCGGGGCACTGAACATAAGAATGAAACAAAACAAAACAAAACAAAAAAATGGGGGCCATACTTTGTCATCTGTCTTTGAATGGGCTGTACTGAAACAAAATGTTATGCTTCTGTACCATAACAATATTTTAATTCTAAAGGTTCTGATGAGGTTTCTGTGATCTTCTGAGCTCACCGTGTTGGTTTTCCCCTGCTGGTTTCCTCGCTATCCGACTACAACACCATCACTATCACAGGCATCTCATCTGCTCTATAGGTGACGACTTCAAAATCTGCAGAATTTCCCCCCAGGATAGATTCCTCTGTCTCTGCTACCAGTTCCAGTCTTGCTCTAAAGGAAGAAGGACTGTTGGTATTTCCATCCATGAGAGGATGGAGGTGCAGAATCTCTCTGCACATACAAATGTGACAAAATGTAAATCTGTGCAAACCTCAGAGAGTCTAGTTAGGACAAATCATGGATTCATGTGAAAACTTTGGAGTCTGATATTTTTAATGAGTTATGCTCCAACTGTTGTCAAATGACATTTTTTAACCTCCTACTCATATTCCTCCTTCCTCTTTGGTAAATAGAATGTCAGACTTCTTCTTTTACAACTAAAGAAACTGATTTGTCATTTTCACTGCTGCCTATGGAACTCACCATTTCCTCTGGTCTACCAGCAATTGGAAAAGCCCAGTATTTTTGCAGTTTGGAGGTGTTTTCTTTTACAAGTGTGACTTTTCCACAGCTGGGATCCAAATTCACCAGAAAACCCAGCAAATAACAGCTTCCATGAAGAAGAGATCTGAGGAAGGCATGGCATGGTATCATAAGGATTTGATTGGAGCAGGACCAGGCTGGTGTGGACATGATGAGATTTTCACCTGAGCAGGATGTCATCATGGTCAGCATCTCTACTGACCAATCCATACTGCTTCACTCCTAAGTCAAAACTTTCAACCCCTAACCCAGCTTCTTATTTCAAAAACAAGGAGCTATAGGACAGAATGTAGAAAAGTAATCAAAGAATAACTTGAAGTTGTTCGGGCAAGTCAACGCCGATGATGTTTACAAAGCAAGAATATTCAATTGTATCAGATGGCAATGTGTAATCTGCAACACAGAAAGCAAAAATAGCTGTGATAGAAATGCATGCTGCTGATTGTCGGAGCTTTGTGCTTTTCTTTTCTTCTTTGCTTTGGACTATTGAAGTTTTAATATGTTTAGAAATGATTTAAAATGGAAATAAATTGAAAATTGTAAGGTTTTGTAGTTTTGTGCATTTTTGGAAATTTTCGTAATTTAAGATAACATTAGAAGACCTGCATCAAGGAAACATAGAGGGAAGCCCACACAAGCTGCTTAAGTTTTAAAACACAATCACTGGCCTATTTTTATGTATTGTGGTGTATTTTCTTTTAAAGATAGTGAAAAAGTTTCTAGAGGTCATCAGAGATCTTCATAGCAAAAGCGGCACAAAAAAAAAATAAATTATTTTAATATAATAATAAATTATATATATAAAATACATTGCATATTGCTGCACAATACAACACGAACAAAGCTGAGTTGACTGACACCTAATGTGAGCAGCAGTGTGGTTGACCTGTGGAAACTTTTTTATAGCGGCACAAATTATTTTTTTTTTACTGCACAAACCAGCACAAACATTTGACAGCCAATTAATCCAAACAAGGATGTTAACTAACTTTAGTTAATGTCTTCAAAGCCAAAGCAGCACAAATTAACATGTTTGCTGCGAAAACAAAGCAGAGTTGTTTGACATCAACTTTGTCTGAGTAGAAGAAGGTGGAGGGCGGGGAGGGGTGCCTGACCTCTCATCACCTCTGGAAACATTTATTAATATCTTTAAAACAATTGCAGCACAAATGAACATTTTTGCTGCACACACATAGCATTCATAGTCTTCAACAACAGCCACATGTCTTGCAGGTTCCACCCACATGAAAAGGACTCAGATGTTTTATTGGTAACCTATTCTGCTGCTGGACTGAACCTGTGCAGATTCTACACGGCCTCTTGACCCCGCTCCTCTGAGAGGACAGACAACGGACGGATGGATAGACGGACTCCTCAGAAAGGCAACGACGAAATGTAACCTGGATAAGATTAAAGATTAAAACACTGAAGATACTTGAAATTAAAACACAAGAAAAGCTCAACAAGGGAGCAGAAGTGGAGTTAATCTGATGAACATCAGATTAACTCTTTGCTGTTTTCTGTTGTGTGGGTGTTTGTAGAACCACATCAGTAATATAATCCTGCCCTGCTTATGGATGCAATTAAAAAATCTCCCTTGAGGACAGTTGGTCTCATTAAACCGTCTCCATTGGGATTTAGATGCCAAACACACAGTCTGCTGGAATGAGTGTAAGCATAAAACTAAGAACATTTTCAATGAAATTGTTTCTTTTGTTACACAAAAAGCTACATTATTTTTAAAAGTTTTCTCCAAGCATTTGTTGCCAGTGAAAAAACTCATTTCCCTTTCCCCTCTCCTGTCCTGGTCAGCTGTGCTGCACTATGCCCACGGTACATCATGTCTAAATAACTGAGCTTACAGAAAATTATAACCCAAAACGTTAAGTCATTAATAAACATGCTGCTCCATGTGTGACTCGTGTGATGTGAAAAAACATGTTTCCATTGCAGTTTGGTGAAATAAACCATTGTTGATACAACCATAAAAAATAACCTCATCTTTGTGATAAAAAAAATGAATTTTATTTTCCAAACAAAGCAAATTTATTTTTGATATGTCAAATTCAGCAATTATATGTTCAATGGAAACTGCCTGCCGTCTGGACATCTGTCAAGTAAGATGTCTTTCCATTATGGTGTATGCTATTCAGTGGTGGAGAAAGTACTCAAAAAATGTACTTAAGTAAAAGTACAAATACACAGACAAAAATGTACTCAAGTAAAACTACCACATTAACATTTGTACTTAAGTAAAAGTAAAAAAGTACTGGCTTTTAAAAATACGTAAGTATTAAAAGTAAAAGTACTTGCTGAATCGCTAATACAATATCATTAAGTGAACCAATCGTATTTAATTCTAATACATTAGAAATGTGCCATTTTAATGAACAATGCCACAGAAAAAGCATGTTTTTATTATGTTTACTCTCTGTAACATAGTTTAGACTTAGACATGTGATTCTATGCATCATAATTTCAGGGATGGAAACATCTTGTCTCCTGTCCTAACATAACATGAACTTCACTTTTTTTTGCAACTAGTGGCATTTATTTTTAAAGAAATCCAACAGAAAGGGGATGGAAAGAAGGTGGATGGGGGAGGACATGCAACCAAGGAGCCAGTAGCAGAGTTGTAGTCAAGACCACCGACCCAAGACCAAGTCAAGACCAGCACCCCGCGCTACGTGACACAACAAAATTAAGTTTTACCTTCAAAATTGCTTCACAAATTGATCTGAAAGATCCACATTCCCATAAAACACCTAGATATTAAATACTTAGAGCTGAAATAAATTTAATCAGTAAAGATCCATCCAGAAGAATCGGATCGTTCCTGAATGTCATATCACTATATTGCACTTTGGTCACAGCATTGTCCCATATATGAACACCTCAGTCAACACCTCCACACAATAATTCAGCGCATGAGTGACAATTTTTTTCATCCAGATGCAACATATGTGTCTCTGTACAGCTAGCTTTGCTAGCATCACGTCCACAGATCTTACCTTTCTTTAAGCTTTCCTTCGAAGTGACGCTAAAAGTTGGACAAAGTCCCCACCGTCTGTGAAAGAGAAGCGCTGCTTATTTTACATGTCACCATATCTTATGATTTATGCAGCGCTATTATATTACTGACGATTAGACAGACATCTTCTCCCGCTCAGAGGAAACCACTGCGCATGTCTGGAGCTCCGCGTGCGAGTAAAGGTGGAGGCGATGGGTGACAACAGACACTAAGTCACGTTATTGCAGGGCTGAGCAACTCCAGGCCTGGAGGGCCGGTCTCCTGAAACTTTTAGATGTGTCTCAAATTCAACACACCTGAGTCAAATAATGAGGTCGTTAGCAGGACTCTGGAGAACCTGACTGCACTTAGAAGGTGATTCAGCTGTTGGATCCAGGTGTGTTGGACCAGGGAGACGTCTAAGAGTTGCAGGACACCGGCCCTCCAGGACCAGGGCTGCCCACCCCTGCGTTATTGCTTGGATTTTTTCGGCGCCACCTTAAGACCCTGAACTTCACATTTTAACGGAAAAAAGGAGCAATGCGACTTGGATGTAACGAGTAACGTGACAGTTTTGTAGAAATGTAGTGAAGTAGAAAGTACAGATACTTACTGTAAAATGTAGTGGAGTAAAAGTAGAAAGTACCCATTATTAAATCTACTTAAGTAAAGTACAGATACACGAAAATTGTACTTAAGTACAGTAACGAAGTATAAGTACTTCGTTACTTCCCACCACTGATGCTATTACATTACATAATATTTGCACATTAAAAATGCTATTTAAAAAAAAAAGAGAATTTATGTAATATTCACATTTTTTGAGACATTGAATTTCCAGGTTTCAGTTTTTGTGGCTTCTGTAAGCCACGATCATTAAAATTGTTAGAAAAGCGACTTGAAATACTTCACTCTGTATTGAATATATGATATTCACTTCATGAAATGAGCAACATTAATTCCCACTTTTCCAGATGTGGCTGCAGGGTATGGTGGGAACCCTGTGAGCTCTGGGAATAGACCGAGATTTTTCCTCCACATTCCAGCACCATAAACGAGGCCATACAGTAGGACAGTTCCACAGTCAAGGCCTCCATTTTCCCACAGCAGCATCCAGTGTTGTGTCCAGCACATGTGGAGGACAAAGGACGCCTCTGTGCACCACCTGTCACTACATTTGATCTGCATGTTCTGGTCTTCACTGACGGCACTCTCATTAAGAAGCTGACAAGTTTTCCTGCCAGCCTGGCGACAGATGAGCACTGCTACCGCAGGGAGAGTCCTCATCTATCCTACATCCTATCTATACAGGAGAAGGAACAATAAATGTGAGCCAAACCAGTTTGGGTTTGAGTGGATGTTTTGAGGAGGGTGGGTTCTGCCTGGAAACTTTTCTCCAGCCCGTTTTCTTCTTTGTTTCTCCAGTTTATCTTGTGACCTACATGAAAAGATAAAAAGGTTACACCCATCCATCCATCCATCCATCCATCCATCCATCCATCCATCCATCCATCCATCCATCCATCCATCCATCCATCCATCCATCCATCCATCCATCTTCTATACATCCTTGTTGGGAGGGATAGGGTTAGGGTTAGGGTTAGTATGTATGTATATATTTTGCAAAACTGCAATGGAAACACTTTTTTCACATCACAGGAGTCACATGATCAACAGCCAGCTGTTACTACTGGTGAAAACGATGAAGATGACGACAGGAAGTGGTAGGAGGAAGATGGTTTGTTTTGTTTTTTCAGACAGTGAGCAGCTGGCTCCACTAGAGCTCTCACAGAATCACACTTCATAAAAGGTTGTGAGTCATTCTAACGTAGTGAATTCATAACTAATGTAAAATCACAGACTATATTTTCCCCAAAGCGCTGCATATGCAGCCGCTCCCAAGTACAAGGAACTTGTTTCTCCTTCGAGAAACGCTGACGTCTCCTCTGACAAGCTTGTTCACATGTGAGTTTAATTTAATTTCTTATTTTATGGAAACACTTGCAAAATGTTGTAGCTTTTTGCTCATTTGTAGCGTAAACTCAGCTCATGTGGAATCATGTAAAGCGTGACTCGGCCCATCGCTGCAGTTGATGGAGGCTGCGGCTGCATCATTAATCTCTCTAAGCTCTGTGACAGCAACTTGATTCTGAAACCTACGAGGAAGTGACCTCATCAGTGACAGCTTTAAGGACTTCAAGTGAAAGACTCCAACATAAAAGCAAACAAATGGAGTCCAAGTCACGCACAGATTAAACATGTAAGGCTTTAAAGAGATACTCTAGACGTTCTGAAGTGAGCTCACATCAACTTATTTCCTCACTTATAGTAAGTGAGCTTGTGTGTGTGTGTGTGTGTGTGTGTGTGTGTGCAGGGGGGGTCTTCTTAAAGCTCAAACAATCTTCACCCAAAGTTCTGAAATCTGTTTTCCTTGACGTCTGATGAAATGATGTCCTGTTGTTCACAGAGAGGTATGATCCTGGTCCAGGTCCTGGTCCTGGTCCTGGACCTGGTCCAGGTCCTGGTCCAGGTCTGGGTCAAACTATTTCGACAGAGCTCTGTGTGAAGGGTTAGGGTTAGGGTTTGTTGCCATGTTTTATGCAGAAATGTGCTGAGCCAGCAATGTTATTCAGCTTGAACTAATCTGGTTCCACTACCAGGTTTTTGTTGAGGCATGAAAAGGTTTGAGTCACGTACATATGATGCAGAGAGGAATTATGTTCATTTGTATGTTTTTTTTGTTGTTTTTTTCATAAAGTAACTGCTAAATACAAGACTGGGAAATGACTAATAACTTCTGGATGGACATTGCGAAGAGACTCTGGAGAAGGGTCCATCAGGACCTGCTTATCAGGGCTGCAGGTGTGCTCCAGCACAGGAGGCGTCCCACCAGCAGTCAGTGGAAGGTGGCAGCCATCCCGGAACCAAAGAAAATAAAGGCTGCAAGACAAATAAAAGGCAACAATGTGCTTCTGTATCTGCTGCGGCTGAACACCTTCCAACAAACAGTGTGAACACCAAGGAAGACACGGCAACCGTGATAAAAATAAGCCCAGAAACGGTTGTAGCCAGGCAACACAGGCGAGGAGAATGAAATCTTGTCAGGATGCATGGCAGGAGGCTGGAGGACAGGCTCCAATAAAGATGCTTGGTTTTTGTCCAACAGGTGTCCTGTGTGAATGTTGTACTGCAGCAGCTCAGAGTCCAGATCCATAGAACGGTTCTGTTCACTGCAACACAGGATCACAGTCATCAGTTAGAGACCACTTTACTTCTACTGCACCTCTGATTCTGTCACATTTAACCTCTTCTTTTTTTCTGTCTTTTTTTCTCGGGCATTAGATAATTTGAGATATTTTAACATCATTCTTACTGAAGTAACTTCCATCACAACAACTCACCCCACTCATCTCCCAGTCAGGGGGTCGAACCGACTCCAAGAACGTACAGTACAGAAGGAGGCTGGAGTTAAATACTGTCATTATTAGTGTTTAGCTTTCTTTTATATGCAGCTACATCAGTGCAGATTCTTTCATACTAGGAGATATATATATATATATATATATATATATATATATATATATATATATATATATATATATATATATATATATATATATATATATATATATTGCAACGAAGTGAGAAAGGAAGGTGAAGTCAAAAAAAAAAAAAAAATGCTATTATGCTGGAACTAAAGTAGCTTGTATACAGAAACATCTTCAGGCTTTAGGTCAAAGAAGAAATCACATTAGCAGAGCTGTTACTGATGTCCCATCTTCCACCCACTCAAGAAAAAATAAAAATAAATAAAACGAAAGCTGTCAGCTGTGGCTCTGTTATTTGTGATTCTAAGTCCAGTAAAGATGAAGTGACCTGCTGGGAGACAGCAGGGCTTTGATCTCCTGCTCCCAGAGGAGCGCTCTGGTTAGGTAGGACGGAGCAACCACTTGTGTCTGGAGGCGTTCAGCTAATGAACTTGGCAGTCGAGTGCTTTAGGCGTTGCCTTCACTCTGAAGACCAGGTTCAGACTCTGCCTGTGAAGGAGACACTCACTACCTGATTAGAGAAGAACTGTCAGGCTTGGCTGCTTGACCTTTCACCATAAAGGAATCGCTCTGAGGCTGAAACGGCAGAGAATCTGTAAATAAGTCAGAATTCCATTCTGTCAGGTGTCTGGTATTTGGCTAATACAAAGTTAGCACAAGGTAAAGACTGAAGACCTGTGCTGGCTGCCAGTAAATGATTTTATTAGCCTAATTGGAAGCAGTTGTAATAATATTTCTTTCTGCAGGCAGCAGTATACTCTGTGTGTCTTGAACTTCCCCCACTCTGCGGACTTCTTTGTCCGTAGTTGTCTACGGTTTCACTTACCCTGCTTACGTCACAAGATGGCCCTGACATTTGACCAAGTCACTGCAGATGAAAACAGCGAACCTCTGTATTTACAGCATTCTGTGAGAACTATTTATCAAAAGCTTTCGTGTTCATCTATTTAAATCATGGAAGTGGATTTATCGTGTTGGTGTCACTTTAAACACCTTTATGTCACTTAACGATGTTCAACCTTTTACGTCAGTTAATTGTACATCTTGGAAAATGTTGATAAAAAGCTGAGATTCTTCACCATTATTTGTTCGTCTACCCACCAAACAGCTCCGGTCATAAAGTTATTAAAATATCTTCAAATTGAACAAGAGGCTAAATTTCCATGCAATACAGTGTTTTTCAGTACCAAGTAGAACCCCACCCTCTGTTGCTAATTTTCATCTTCATTGAAATTAGATGAATTTCAGTGACAACCACTGATGGTTGTCCTGCCAGCCGCTGCTGTGTCATTCTGATCCATGTCTTCAGCAGAAGTGTTGCTTTTAAACAATAAGCGGTTGGTCCATAAAGCCAACCGCTGGTAATCAAGGTTTGTTCAAGTTTGAAGAAGTTGGTGCTTCAGAGTAGCATTTTCTCTCCATTACACAATCACTCATCAAGACATTTTTTGTTCATCTCCTTACGTTAACATTTTTGTAAGCATAAATGGAATTCCAATGCGCCACCACAGTCTCCATGCAGAAAGCCTAGTAGGCTGAACAGAGGGAAACATGACACCATGCTCAGCTGGAGAGGAAGGAGAGGAAGGAGTCCTCTCACCAGTTCAGCTGAGGGCATGCTGGACATAGGATTATCAGTGAAAGAAGTCCCAATTTTCCAGATACTGGAGGGCCAGAGGTGGGGGAGGGGTACTGGAGGGAAAGTTTCACGGCCTACATAAAACACCTGCCTTGTTACACACTTTTCCTCATGCGGTGGGTGATTGTGTATGCACAAAGGTAAGTTTTCAACTCAACACAAATATAAAGGGTGAAACAGACAGGATGATTTTTAACTTTAGTGACACTTAATTGGTAAAACACAGACAGCAAAAATGAGCAAATAAGCCACGCCCCCCTTTTTTTTTTTACCTTCTCTAATGATCTACTGGATAAAACTGACAGTCTCACCTGTATCACTCATACATTTATTCAGCTTCTCTTCGAACGGCGGTCGACTGAAATACAGACACATTCACTACATTCATTTTAGGAACTTTAGCACTAAGTATATAGAATAATTACACACAGATGGATGATTTGAAAGCCTTTATTTCTGTTTACTATCATGATCTTCCACTTAATGTTAATGTAAACATACCATTTCAAATTTGAATATTACATCAGACCAATAAAATAAAGTATTTTTAAATGAAAAGAATTTGGGTTTAATGAAATGTATGTTCAGATAAAGGTTCTTTTAATCTGACAAACAAGACATCAAACATGCATAAGGAATCTGATTTTCAAAGGTAATTTTGTTGATTCATGACTTTGGATTGTTAGGAGTTCGATATACAGTATATCTGGGAAGAGCCAGACATTCAGACTACCTGGGTCACAGAGTGATTTATACCATCATTTACACGTTTTCTTATTTGACTATGTGACAGTGTGTGTTGCGGTTGTTGTTTTTGAGTAAAAGCTTCTCTGACTGGTTCTCTGCAGCCTGTCAGTGACACACTGCCTGCCTGGGCTGCCTGGGAAAATGAAAGCCACGTCTGCATAGCTGTGGTTTTGTAAGGAGTCAACGCAGCCAGTCTTACTGTGCCACCACAGATGGCTGAGTTGGTTCCTCTGTGGAAACGCTGACTTCCCAGCATTCCTTGTCAACACCAAGTGGATGAAAAGTTTAAAAGTGGTAAACAGGAACACAAAAACTTGCTCCATTTCATGAAGAAGACAGTAAACATGAGCTGATGGACGGCTTGACACAATGAACTTTAACGAGTTCTTGTTAACACTGCAGAGTTTCTCTCTACTGCCACAAATGAAACGTTTCCTTCATCTTTTTCTCCTTTAGTTTGTGGTTTCCTTCTTTTTTGGCAATGGTTGTCTGCAATTTACCGATGTGCATTTATGTCATCACTAGATTAAATTGAAACAAATCCATTCAACTGGAAAGAGTTGGTTTGAATTGTGTATGTCCTGTAGTCCCTTCAGAATACGTCTGTTGTGAAGTTGTGGTGGATAACTAAGCTGAAGGGCAGAAAGACAGAGCGAGGCTCAACCTTGTTACCGACCCAGGAGCTGTGGAGGACTTTTCCTGCAAACTAAGCACATTCAGTGAACAGCGGTTGCTGCTGGGTTTTGCACAGCTTGTTAAAGGCTCCTTGTGCAGATGTGCCTCAGATCAAAGTGTGGGATGTAATTACAGATGCCAGGCACCAGAGACACAGCTGTTTCTTTTCACTGCTGCCAAGCTTCTTGTGCCAGCTCAGAAAAACAAGAAGTGCCAGTGGAAGGCATTACAATATGAAACACTTTCCACTTTGACTTTATTGGAGCTTACATTCAAATTGTTTCAAAGGAGATTTGACATTCAAGTTAAAGACTATTGGTGTGTTCACACCAAACACATTTTGAGTGTCAAGCATAGACATTCAAAGTCTGGAGGGGCGTAGAGGTGCGTTTCAAGTTCCACTATATGCTGGAAACTTGCATACAGAGTGTTCCCCTCCATATCATCCTGGAGGGAACAATCCCAAGTAAAAGTATATTCTGAGTCGACAAAGGGGATCTCCCTCGAAACCACCTCTGTGCGTTTTGTCAGTTAATCACCTTCCTGTATTTTTGACTAAGAACCTGAAGACAAGCCTCATTTTTATGAATAAAATTTGTTTCCTGGGTTGTGCTCTGTGCTCTGAGTCTTTGTGACTCGTCTCACTGCCATCATGACAACTACTAGAATTTCAGGTCCAACACACCTGAATCACATAACTCAGTTACCTCCTCACCATGTGATGAGGCCTGGTACCCAAGATATAGATATGTTGAGAGTTGTTCATCTGATTCAGGTGTGTTGGACAATGAATGAATCTAAAAGTTGCTGCATGTTCAATAACTGTTATATTTTGTGTCTCATAATTTACAGAAAAACTCTTTTGGTCTCTTGCAAAGTTGGCATTTTCACAACTTTTCCTGAATAAGGAGAATATCCAGTCTTTTCAGAATGCCATTAATGTTCCCCTAACTGGCTCAATTCTTCATCCAACACAAGTTGACCTTTGACATCATAGTGCAGCTCTTCCTCTTGACCCTCCATTTCATTGAAGACACAATGTTCCTGTCAACTCTTGTTGCCTGCCTGAGCAGGAGCAGCAGCAGCATGCAGAACGGGGAGCTGGGCCTCTGGACCCAACACTGAGCCCATCAGTTCACAGTCACGACCCGGTGGCCTCTGTCTGTGGTAGGCCCTAAAAATATACATACACCACCTACACACTCCGTCTTTCTGTAACTCCACATTACCACTGAGGGAATGTGAGGCAACAAGGGCAATTATTGAAAACACTGTGAAGAAAAAGGGCATCAGATTCTAGAAGTCACAAGTAGAATCTGAAAATTAACATTAAATTTAAACATTGATTCAAAAAGTTTTCTTCATTTATTAATAAAAATTATCCACTGGCGTTTGGATTCAGATCCACTATATCTTGGGCTGCGGTGGCCTCTAAATGCATCTTGAATTAATGAGTTCTGTATGCTGTGTAGTGCTGTTGTTGTTGTATATATGCGTATGCTGCTTGTCGCTGTGGCTTTCTCAGTTCTCTGTTTTTGCTTCTCTCTTTTTGCAGGACCAGAAGCAGACTGTCGACTGCTGGGGTGTTTTCTTGTATTCTCTTGTATTCTTATCGCTCTCTTTCCTTTCTAACATTTTGCCCCACAGTGCGCTAACGTCCTGCAACATGTAGATGTGTCAAAACATGTACAGGATTAGGGAGACATAGGAAACTGAATAGATGAATTAGAATTATCAAAAGACAATTTTGTTTAAAAAAAAAGTCCTCAGCATGTTTATTTCTGCTTTTGGTCTCTAACATTTTAAAAGATGTTAGAGGGAATATGAGAATATTATTCTTTGTGTGGCCAAATGCAGGACAAAGAGAGACATTCCATACATTTACTATTTTTAAAAAACTTTTCTGAAATGTTAATTTTTGTGAAACAATCATGTTATCGATTTTCATTGATCAGGCCAGACAACCGAAGGTCAAACACGAGATCGCAAACATTCAGAAAAATCACTTAAGTAGCTGCTTTAAAAAGACATTTCAAAATGGAGCAGCTTACATTCAGTTCTGTAGCTAAATGGAACTTATTTTAAATTTAATGAATTCTGAAACAAGTTATTATTAGATTAGAATGAGCTGGTTTTTAGCACAAAGAACTGCCTCTAGGATGATCCAGGGTGTTCATTGTATAGACTTTTAATTATTCTGTGACAAGTTTCATTCAGCTCCTATTAACACTTTATTAATGCTTTATTGTGGTATTTCTCCTTGAGAAAGCCACTTGTGAGTCACAAGTGGGAATTATTCCACTGTGGAGTGGGATAATTCTGTATCAGCAGCTCTGTAACTAAATTAGGCTACAGTCACACAACAGGCCTTAATGCCTGAGTTTGTGGAGTTTGTGAAATCAGATTTTTTTGTGTGGTCATTCAAGTTTCCATATCCAGCTTGTATGTGATCTCCTTTGTGAACTGCAAATGTCCTAAAAGTGTCACACATGGGCAGTACAGGACACAGTAAGATCACACGTAGTGTAGTTCAGTGTTTGAGGAAGCAAACATGGATTCTAATGGTGTCGTGTATCTTGGGATTTTAAAGCTGTTGTCCAAATGAACCCAGTACATTAATGTCACCATTGTTGTTGTTGTTGTTCCCATTTCCATGCATCAGGACACAGAACAGCGAAGTTACTCAGGTTCAGGTCAATGAATGTAACCTGGCTGTACAGACTCAGGTCACATTTGAAAAGATCAGAAACATGTCAGATTTAGGAACACATGTCCAAGTCCAGTCTTTGTTGTTCAGACTGTAATGAAACAATCATATACAGGTCACATGACGGCAAAGAAATATGATTTGTGTCACTTCAGGCTAAAGTATGAATGCAGCCTTAGTAAAAGGTCAAATATTTGGTTCTATTGTATAATTCTTTGAGACTGGTCTGGAAAAACCCTCCAAAAGTCTGGGACCACCACTTCCTTCAGAGTGCATTTTTTTAAATAAACCTGTCATGGAAAATGGAAAGTACTTCCTGTTTCACTTCTAGGTTTTATGCAAGAGGACACAATAAGATTGATCTGGCCTGTGCCAGATTCAGAAGTTATACACATTTAACTTCAAACACACAACAAATTCCAGATGGAAACTGAAATGAGATAAAGCTACAGGTAAAAATCCAGCTTTGCTGCTTTCGAGGAGAGTCAGAGCTGGAGCCGACAGCAGACACCTGCAGGGCCCGGCAGATTCTGGCGTATTCATGAACAAGAAGGTTTGGCCAGAAGCAGGGCATTTTTAAATACAAATTTTTAAATTCAACTTTGGAAATGCATTATCTAAATTTAGATTTACATTCATCTTGTTTGTGCCTGTCTGTTTTAATTTGTGTTGTGTTTGTCATAATGTGTCGTGATGTGTTTTTTTTTATGAGGAATTAGGCAGTAATCAGACCCAGGATGAAATGGAAATAAGTGAGTTTAATGATGTCTCACAAGTAACAAAGCCAGTACTAGACACAAACAACTACAGACTAAGACAAGGATCCACCAGGGAAACTAAGACACAGGTGAGCATAAATACACAGGGGAAAATAACCAAGGAAACACAAAACAGCTGGAACCAATAATGGGACAGACAAGACAACAAAGGAACTAGATCAATTACAAATAACACACAAAACCCCAGATCCTTACAACATGGGTTGTTCAGTCAGTTTTGATCTATTGTCCAAAGTGGTTAAAGTTTTCTGTCTAAGGAAACCCAGCAGATCGCATCAAGTCACTGACTTACAGTTGCTTGCAATAGGCCATCTTAGACTTGTTTATTCTGAGCAGTGAAATGATGTAGCTAAGTTTAGAAGCACATTCTATGCTGAGGAATTAGGATCTTTAAATTCACTTCTTCTTTTCACTTCTGTTTTTGTTGCTCAGTAAAAATGAAGTGAAGTTTGTTTGGATAAAAAAATATGTCAACCCTATGAGGGAGTCAAAACCAAACTGAAATGTATCAACTTTATCCAGTGATTATATTTTAGTCTGCATGCAGCATTAAAAGTTTTTATTTCTGTATAGATTTCTATTGTTTTGACATTTTTAAGTAACAGTTGCTGCAGTTCATCAAACCAGTTCAATTATCAAAGATTACCTGAGCAAATATAGAAAGCAGTTTATTTATTAAACTTTTATATAAAAAAATGTCTTTCACATATTTGTTAAAACTGTCACCATGTTGTGAAAGTACAACATGGGTCAATCTGTGAAAAAATTCAACTCCTCTGCCTCTTCCCTGTTGTCCTACTGCCATGTGCAGAAATGCACAGCTTGGTCAAAACTAACCAATCAGAGCCAGGAGGAGGAACTTAGCAATGTCAATTACATTAATATACAAGCTGCTCATTGTGCTAATGGCAGAGAAACAACTTATCATTCCAGGAAAACTGTTTACCTGTTGTCATGGGCAACTATGCTAACTAGCTTTAGCACTCACTGCAGGCTGGGCTGTGGTGAACTAGCTGTAGTGTAGCAGAGAGAAAGGGCAGGATGTTCGATTCAAGTCATGTCTTGAGTCTTCAGGTCAAACGTTGATCAGGCCTGGTCAGTGTAGCTGAGCCAGAGGATGTTCACTTATGATTTAACAAATTGTGTAATTATAATTCCACAGGTTGATTTAGATACGCTTTCTTTACACAAGATCTTTTTTTGATGCTAAAATTAGTTTGATGATCTGAGACATGTTAGAGAAGAAAAGTACATTTTGAAACACCTGTGAAATCAAAATACTTTTTACTGAAACACTTTATCTATTTCTCCCTTCTGGTTTCTTTAGAACTTGATACTTTTTCAGGGGTCAAACACAAAAATAATTTCTGCGTCATGCTGTTCCAGCAGAACATTTATAGAGTAGGATGTTGTTGCTTTATAAGTTTTTACATAACATTCTAATTTTCTGACCAACAAAAAAAAAATTCTTCCATTTCCTGGAAAGTTTCCTTTTTGAATATGTAAGGTTTCTGTCTAACAGCGATGATATGAGTATAATGGCGCACCCAAGCTGGTGTTAGCGGTTTATAAAATGGTTCAGACAGCTGATTACAGATCCAACTTCTCCTCACGGCTCGGCTGTCTGACTTCAGGTAGATCAGCAAAAAACAAAATCAGCTTCATTTGCAGCCAGTCCTGCATGACTGAGGCAGTCCGACTTTCATCTTCACTTTAAAGAAGGGCAAAAAATAGCAGAAATAAAACCCAGCAGCTTGCTGAGCAAAGCAATACTGGAACAAGAAGAAGTGAAAGTAAAGCCTGAAACTGGTCTGCTTCTGTTGCCCACGACTTCTGAGTTTTTAATGTTCAGATGGTTTAAAATGCTCCTTTTCAGTTGTCTTCTATTTAAACTTCATATGCTGTAATGATGCACATATATCAGAGTGAGTAAACAACACTTAAGAACTTTTATTCAGCTTGAATTAAATTATTCTTGAATATGAAGAACTTTGACTAAGATCTCATAAGAATTCTTTAATTTACCTTATAATAATTATGATATATTAATCATAATTACTGAGAGAATTAATTATAATTACTTATTATTAATATATAAGAAGAGTACTAATTTAAAACTGGAAAGAAAAGGGCGTCTTAGAGTTACCAAGCCTTCATGATAACAATCTAAACTGTGAGTTGCTTGTTTGGGAAGAGTTCCAGTAACAACCTTTTCGGTTCTACCATCACAAACAGGAAGGTAATGTTTTGCTAAATCTATTGGGACTTCCTCTGGATCAGTCTGAACAGAATTCTTACTATGTGGTGGCTTCTGTCAAGAAACAAAACAGCTCATTGCTTTGTCTTTTGACAGACAGGGTGATAAAATTAAATCAACACAGAAATGCTTCACAATGTTAAACCTTAACCTTTTCCAAAGGTAACGTGAGCAGAACATCTGTGTGGTATGCTGAATAGAAGACGGCAAAGAGAACGAAGTTCTTTAAACAACTTAAAGACACTGAGCACAGAGGAAAGGCTGAAGATCTCAGTCAATGTACGCTCCAACATTATAAAATGTTATGGGAGATATGTCTGAGTGCTGACGGTTGGATAAACCAGTGGCAGCACAAACACCAATAAAAAGTTACATTTACTCTAAGGCTTTTTACAGAGTGACAATCAGTAACTGTAGTTCAGTTGTCCTACAACAAAAATTCAGTTCTTGGATCACAGAATGGATGAAAAGATATAAGTTCAGATACTTTAATTAAGAGCCTGGGATCAAACAAATACAAATAAAGGACAGGGGCAGAAAATCACCCACATCATTTGCTGTTGTGACAAACAGGTTGCCATCTGCCAAATGCCGTCCTGACGGAGCTGAGGGTCTGAGCCAAAACTACACAATGGTAGAAACATCAAGGCTGCAAGTTCTTTAATAAGTGATTCAAGATCCATTCAGGGTCCTCTCATATTTCTCTCCACAGAGGCTGAGAGGTAGTTGGATGAACAAAGAGAGAGTTTAGGGTTTAGCCAGTGAGAAAATACTTTATCTGAGAAAGTAAGAAGAAATAAGTTGGACAGTTTGAGAAATAATTTACAAATTTCTCTAGAAATATCTCTGCTCAATAATTTAATACAAGCTTTGATGTTCCTGGGCTCAGATCCAAGGCAACAAACTCTGGTTAGGTCAAGATCATTTGAAAAATGTGAGAAGAGGTAATCTTAACCCAACCAGCACAGTGAGCCCCTCTTGGAACGTATAACTTGGCAGAGGAAAGATGACAAAGTGTTATTCAGAGGTTAAGCAAATCTTCAGGCGACATTTTAGATAATTTAGAGCTCTGGGCCCTGAAGTTACTCAAAAGACCGTTTCAAAGAGAATCTGGCAGTGGAGGACAGCAACTGTGAGTCACGTCAACCGTTGAAAAAACAATATGGGATGAAAGATTCCAACATTTCCAGGGCACAAACAGCATTACCTTGGTAACTGCACCAGACTGGTCAACGTACAACTGTTGCACAAGCAGCCTAATGATGAGTTAGAGACCTGGGCTTTAGAGAGCCTGAGGATTTCTGTGTGTGTATTTGACACCTAGCCTGTGATCATATCAGATTGCACATCAGTGGACGATTATGGAGCTTACATGCAACAGCTGGGCTATAATTGGTTATTCAGGACTTATTAAAGGCTTAGAGGTGCAGTGGAGATGAAGAGTGGAGTGGAGGGGGGATATGGTCACGGTACAGATGTCCCAGTCTGCTGCATGGAATCATCAGGCTGGGAGTGATAGTCACTGTCCTATAGAAAAGGCTACTCACATGTTTTTGTTATGCTGTGTTAACATGAAACACAGGATGACCAGAACATGATGAACAACTTAAAAAATGATCAAATCTTAATTCTAACTCATGTATAACTGCATGAGATCTAATAGATGTTTTCCAGTAGAGTTTTGGTGTCAATGTTACAGAAAAGAGGAGGGAAAAAAAATGGTCACAATGCCTGATTTTTCTACTAAATGTCTGCATATGCTTATTTATTTGTCATATGAAAAGGCTAAAATTGGATGAGTCTATCGCACTGAAAAACTATAGACTGTCAATTTAAACTTAACACGAAAGGCATGAGGTACACAATGTGAACTTTGCTTAAAGCACTCCACTCCAAAGCACTGCAGTAATCCATGTGTTAGCAGCCACCTGCCTGCCTGCTTCGTTTGAATCAGCAGTGTGAACTTTCTGGTTTCTCAGAGACAGCAGCAGGTCGTCGACTGGTTTCTGTTTGACAAGCAGAAAAGAGTCAATGAACAACATTAAATATGTCATAATACTTTAAAAGCAGCTGCATGCATTCAAACAATGCTACAGCAAAGCAATGGAAGCGTCTCTGGTTGATCAGCTGCCTGTTGGGCTTTGAAATGTTTGGGCTTCCTGGTGATCTGCTGCAGCAGCAGGGAGTGAGAGGTGGACGGGGCCCCAGGGGCCAGCTGGTGAGCAGTGGAGGACAACCTGAGTACAGGAAACAGAAAGGCAATCATTTATGTTCACCTAAATGAACATTTATGAATTGCTCATAATTATTGTCATCATAAGGAATAATTTCTTGCTTATGTCTGCCATGACATAAGGAAACTTCACTGAACACGTACATTCAGATGTCTTTGCTGTCAGTATTGTTTAGGAGGTTATATGAATTCATTTCTGTTTGTCTCAAGACATTTGACAATGGTGGAACTAGTTCACTGTAAACACAGCTACCACTGAACCATCTCAGCCCAAACATCCAGCATTGTGTTTTAGTAACTGACAGCATAGTTTCCCTTTTTCACCGCTTATGTTCCCCTTCTGGTGCTGGTAGGGTCAGACTGCAGACTGGAGCGTCTTGCTTAGACTTTTTGACAAGAAGATTCTTTTATTGTGAAGAAGTGCTTGCCACACTTCTTCACATGGAAACTAGTAGTTTTGCTTAGGCGGTTAAACTGTTATTCGTTCACTTAAATTTTAAAAGAAATACATGTGAAAGAAATGTCATGTTTGTACCTGACCCATTTGTTTGTTGGAGTTTTTTTTTTTATTACTTCTCTCTCTTTGTTTAGTTGCTACAGAGCAAAGACAGGAAAATCTGGTTTTCCAGGGAGAAAGAAGAGTCTGAGTTGAAATATCAGACTAACAGACCCAAGGCCACCAGGGGGTGGGATGTCTAACACTGACTCATTGTGAATGCCCCGCTGCATGGAGGTGGAAAAAAACAGGTGTTGACTGGAACAAAGAGGAAGAAGAGCTTTTTGGAAGAGATCTCGCTGCGTTTTTGACTAACAGGAGAAAACAGCTGCACAGTTTGTGTTCTCAGCCAGCTCATATAAACAGTAGCTGGTCAGCCATCATGTTAGCAGCTGCTTATTTCCACAAAGGTAACCAGCTAATCGTTTAGTTGGATGTACATTTGATCTTCAATTTTTATTTTTTTTTTCCACATGTAAGCAGCTTTTTCAGATTTATGTCACTACTGGCTCAAAGAAATAGATAAGAGTCTGTTTACACTCTGCAGGAGTTTCAAAGTAACAACCTCATGTCCAAAGCAGTTTAAAAGTGCCTGGTCTGTCCAAAAGAGTGGACAGCTTACTGAAACATGACTTCCTGTTAATCTTCAAACCAAGTGTATTATGCATATATGCTGCAAGCGAGGAATACAGCCAGCTATATTCACTTAGTTTTATTAATTCTATTTCATATTGTACTTTTGTACAAATATATTATCTCTCTGTGGCTCTTATTCCCAAGACAAGTTGTCTTTAATTCATTCATTTTTATGACTTAATTATATAAATTTTAAAGCATTAAAAACTTTAATGGAATCCATTGGGGTTTTTCTTTGTTTTTTGGGGGGGGAGGCTACCTACAAGTTGTCCTAAAGGGAGTTAGCCTATCAGTGAAGCTACTCAAGCCTAAATTAGCATTTCAATGCTAAACATGCTACAGCAGGACAGACGTCCCCAATGTCAGCATCAATGGTCGACATTTCAAAGCAGCTCCATGTCTGATCAATGACACTAAGCACCAATCTGAAGGTTGAAGATCCTGAATAACACATTAAATCCATTTACTCAATAATTTAGTAGCAGAAAGGGGATTTGAGTTAAAAATGTTGCTTATTTTCAATTCAAATTCAAAACATAGTTTGATTTAAATGCAGTTGTGATTAACTAAATACAAACTCTGCAACAAACTCGGTTAAGTATTTTGAATTGAGTCCCACCACTCATTTTTTCACACAACAATCATCAAGTTCTCCATCAGTCCAAATATAAAGCAAAAACTAATTGTGTTAAAGATAAAACACATGTTCTGTCAAGACACTTTACAGAATAATAGGTGGGAAATGTCCAGTAATGATGACTTCTGGTTTGAATGATTGAGTTTTTGTATTTTGGTTGGCTTCCATGAAAGTCAAGACTGTCAGAGGTGATTTCTCCAGGACACAACCGTGTGAGCTGGCATTCCACAGGCTGAGGGACCTGCTGGTCCTGGGAGTCTGTCTGGCAGCCAGTGTGTGACCGTCAGCCGTGTCTCAGAGTGCCGCAGCAGGTAGAGCCGGACGGACAGAGCGCTGATTGTCACCAGTGTTACCCGAGTCCAGAGGTGGCGGTTGGCAGGATACGTTTCACCCAGCGTGAATGCGAAGTGACAGTCTGTTATTGTGATAAAATCGAGCAGGAGCCGATCTCATTCAGCGGGGTTCCCTAGGAGAGAGACACAGGAACACAGTGAAGTGAGCCAAGTTGGTAATGCAAGCTGAATCTAAACTACCTGCTTGCTTTTGTCTGAGAGATGATAAGCTGCTGTCGAAGCAGGAGAGCTCAGCACTCTGACCACTCACTTTCACAAAACACGGGAGACTGAACACAAAGAGAGCGACTGTGAGTGGGATGTGGGAGCATATGGCACAAGATAGGTGCTTAAAGAGAAAAAAGGTGAAGAACTCATGTTTACTTGGTCATTACCTTGTCAGCGTACATAGAAATAAAACAAAGAAGAGTTAGCGATGACAATATGAAAGTGGGATTATAAAATCACTATTCTCTATCCCACAGGTCAGGGAGGCCTAGGACGCTCTTTGCCTTGTGATGAAACTGCATATGGATGGCTGTGGCATTGAGGAGCTGTTGCCATGGAGATGTGGGTCATAGTACTGATTTGGGAGCATAGCATGGATTTGGTCCTGGCAGCAGAGTGCTGACTCCACAGGACCGGAGCCGGCAGTAAACTCCAGCTGAATCTAGGTCACTGGGATTCTCAAGACCAGAGGCAGACCAGAGGCAGACCAGAGGCAGACCAGAGGCAGACCAGAGGCAGACCAGAGGCAGACCAGAGGCAGACCAGAGGCAGACCAGAGGCAGCTGTGGAGAGAAGGGGAGTGAGGAGTGAGGCAGGAGGAAGAGGGAATGCCATGACGGTGTGGGGGAACACCAGCTAAAGCATGAATGTAATGCTGAAGTTAAATATGAATAAATGACAAACATAAAATTGGTGCTGATTCCGAATGGACTCGTAACACTGGTCAATAGCAAAACAAAAAAAATATCTGGGGTTTTTTTCAGCTAGGGTCATGTTGATGAGCTGAAACCAAAAATCACATTGGTTTTGCTCAATCAGGTCAACTTTCTGAACTTTGAGGCAACATGAGCATCAAAATGCAGGACTTGTTCTCACATCTGGAGAATCTGGGATTAATGATGAGCAGGAGGAGAGATTCTATCAGGACAGAAAAGAGACGGAGAATTTTGCACAACGAAGATGTAATGTTCAATTTACATGTACTTACCTTTATCAGTGTTTGTTATGCAATTTACAGAAATCAAAGTTTGTAACATTTAATTAATACACTCTGTTAGAAAACTTTTTTTTTTCTCCTAAAACCTTTTTTGGATGAGAAATATTAACAGAAATGAATTGATGATGTCACAAAAATGTCATCAATTTAGTCAGAAGATCAGATTTCTCTAAATCAAATTAGAATAAAAACCTGATCGAGGAAAAAAATGATCATTTTATGATTCAGTGGTGCAAAATAATCCTAATTCAGTTGAAAAAACAAGGACAGCTTCCAAAAAATATATTTTTGTATCTTTCTCTGTAGTGTGACGGAATCTGTCAAAATATGACCAAGGGAGTAAAAACTCTGAAGTCTTCATGTTCTTACAATATTGACATAAAATTGCAGACATTTTCAGTCGTGTCCAGCTTAGCTTAGAGAAGGCTTAATGTAATAATGTAATAAGTCAATGTTAATGTAATAAGTCTGCATTTCCATAAAACCACCAACACCATATGTGTGTTTGTGCTGCTCAGGGTGACAGGATGTCAGAGTATTTTTTAACTAAATTTGAATTGAACTATCAAGTTGCAACGCAAATTGATCTCTAAGTTTCATCTGTTCATTTGTGGTCAAGTTAAATAACTTGGAGGTAATCTCCATTTTTATTATTCCACCCAATTTGTGTAATGTACCTTCACCAGCACCAGCTAAACAGATCCTTTCCATAATGCTGCCACCACTTTGCCTGACAATCTTACAGTGTTGTGGGTCTAAAAGCCTCACATTGATTTCCACAAGAACTCTTCATGCTATTAAGGCAAGTCAACTTGACAGAGTCAGCTGTGTTGCTGAGGCTTATTTATTGGTTGGCATCATCCCAGGACATGTTATTATTACATTATTGCATTATTTACATACACACATATATCTATATATCAGATAATTAATTTGTTGTGTATTTATTTATTTATTTATTTATTTATTGTGTAGTAAATTTCTTAATCTGGGACCTGAGTCCGAATTTCGTACCACAAACATGCAAGATGGTATTGACAATAAGAAATCTTTGAATCCTTGATGTCCAACTAGCTGCCTGGTGGAAAATCACACTGGGTTCAATCATCTTCGACTCCATGGAGGACTGAGCCTTTCTAGGTTCCTAACATCCTAACTTCTTGTTTTTTCACTTGCATTTGCTTGTCAATGCTGTGCTGGTTCCCATCTCCAGTGGTTGTTTGTTGGGAAGAACAACCTGGACAAGCGAGCTGTCCAAAAATAAAGCTGTGTGACCCTGAGCTGGCCACAACCCTGAACTCTGTTAAAATAGGCAATAATATAACTTAAATATAGGTCTGTGTTAGAAAACCAGTACATTTTACTAATTTACCATTCTAAATATGAAAGTGGTCTAGACATTCAGCAGGAAGCTGTTTCTGATTTTACCTTTGTAGTGTAGCCTGAATCAGACATGTACATCAAATTCTTCTCTTGAAAAATGATGGAAGATGCTTGTTGTGTAATCATTCACAAGGTTGGTAAATCATTTTTCCTTGATGACTGTCATTTACCTTAAGAATAATTTGGAAAAAAAACAAAAAAACTCTGTCTTATGTTTCTTTGGTTTGGTTTGGACTTGCATATAAAATGCCTCCTGACTAATCCTGTCACAAGTGGACAGGCTTAAGTGTGAGTGTTCATACCTGACAGTTAAATCTCATTTGAATGATTACATCTCAGTTACCTGAGTTACACGCAACTCAACATGGAGTCACTTCACATAGGGGACTGTCAGATGAACAAGATAAAGGACATAAGTAGGTCTATCAGTGATATGCATTCATCTCCCAGTAACCACTAATTCAGACAATAATACTGCATTTTAAGAGCCAAAACTCTTTGTAATATTAAAAGAGCAGTATGGAGCTTTTAAAAACATGTTGTTGTTTTTTTTAATGTATTTAACCATGTAAAAAAGACGTTGTTTACCACTGTGGCCACTGATGATGGCAGATAAAAGGTTGTTTCTCCACCATGCACACAGCTGTAGTATACACCAGTTGATTGAAGGTGATAAGCCCCGCCTCCTGGCTATGATTGGGGTTTTTTGACTTTCAGACGGCAGTAGTAGCTCAGGTGAAGAGGTGGAGGAGCTTGACATTTTTTGACAGATTTCTTGTCTCATTCTGTCACAATATAATGCCAGTTTTAATAAATATATATAAAAAATATTATTGTCAAAGTCATGTACCTTTGCTTTTACTATGAAGGCAAACAGATGGGAGCTGATGAAATAATTTGTGACATAATGTCAATGTTTGTGACTCCAACCGTCAAGAACTTTCTACTGCTTTAAAGCAAGACTTCATTACATTATTAGGAAATCCAGCAGACAACAAATCAGACCTTATTAATAACTGCAGGACAACACACCAATAAGCCATAATATTACAAACATCTGAATATGCAATAGACTTTCAGGTTCCTGAGATTTCATTTTGTAGACTGTTTCAGAAAATGTTGATAAGTTCTGGAAAATATCAGATTCTGCTCATAGAATTACTAATGACAAATAAATCTTCCTAAACATATGAACAAAAACACCCTTGCACAGTTTCACTGCATTCTGGATTTATATTTTACCAAACAAAGTACCACAGCATTGTGTAGTCAAATCATTTGAAGCAGCTCACATTGACTGAACACATCAGTGATGCGTTAACATGATCTAGTTTGACTTCACACACCCACTGCCTGCTCCACCTGCACCATCTGTGAAGTAACCTGGAGGTGATTTGCAGTTCGTTGACTCAACATGCAAAACAGTAGATATGTTCACGGCAGCAGAGGCATTTGCACTGGATGAAACAACAGATGAAGTGTAATATTTGAATATACCCAGCATAGGTAAAAATGCAAACTGCCGTTGTCAAGGATTCAGCACAAAAACATCATCAAATCAAACAGTACCAAAGATCTCGTTATGTAGTCAAACTTTAAATATATTCAAACCTATTGTTTAAACATAGGAACATAAAAAAGACCCTGAAAGAAAAACCGAGTTAAAAACTAAAACCCCATGAAAAACATAATGTAGATTTACAAAATAAAAGTGTCACAAAATAAAACACTATTATGAAATAGTGTTTATAAAATATAATTGTTTTTTTTATTATTTCATTTGGATGTTTGCTGTATTTATATGATGGAGCATTTATTATTAACTGTACCTGTTCACTTAATTTTTGAATGAACTAGCTCTCCATAGGCCTGCTGGTTACTTAAATAAGGACAAATAATATTTCCTGATTTATGGTTTATCTTCTATGAAATATAGACCATTTGTACAGAATCCAGAATTATTTCTGAAAAGCTTAGCAGTTCATGTTTTATGTAAAAGTCCCTAATTCAGTCTGCTTCTTTTGTCTGCTGCTTTTATCTTTTCAACCAGTTCCCAAGCAGCTCTGACTACATTCTTACCATTTTTCCTTGAAAGACTCATCTATAGTAATTAGACTGGTATTGTACATGGGGGGCTTGGGAACATAACATCCACAGGCCTCTGAGGAACTTTCAAATGGGGTACAATGGTGTCCTGACATTCCTCAGAGAACATGTACATATGCCCTAGAGCGAGGAGAGGGAGGGCTCACAATTAGCCACTGATGAAGGAAAGCAGAAAGTGGTCTAAGAGGTCCTGTTGTTGTGGACTAACTAAAAAGCCCAATTGAGGTTAACAGTTTAATTGTGGTCAGCAGAATGGGACTACATGTGTGCTGTGGGGGCACAGAGCCGCTTTCCCATAAGCGTTTTTCAAACAAAGAAGGAGGAGGATTAAATCCAGACGCATAAAGCTGTGCATTTCCTTCCATTAGTTCAAGAGTACTATGGCTGTGACAGGATATGACGTCACATCTGTTACGTCATATCCCGTCCTGAGCAAACTGAAGCCTCCAGCCGTGTTCAGGTGACACTGAAACAGGTAAGTAAAAAGTCTGAAGTAAAGACAGTTGTGCGGTGTCTCGAGCCATGAACAGCACATCCTGTTAGAGCATATTCACACAAATCTCAATGTGAAGAAATGAGATGACGAGACAAGAGTTCAATCCCCGCTCCATCCACCTTTATTGTTGTGTCCTTTGGCCAGGCACTTGGCTGCTTATGGATGGAAGGGTTGATGGTGCGATATAGCAGCCTTGATTCTGCCATGTGAATGTGTGTATGAATGACTGAATGTTTCAAGTCCTCTGGACTTGATAAAGCCCTGTACAAGTACAGATCATTGATGGAGTTATAACACTAATCCATCAGGTATGAATTGAGAAACAGAGCAAACCAGTCATGATTTAACAAAGATGGAGACGGAGCCCTGAAGGAGTTAAGAGTTGACCAGGATTACATACAAAGGCAACAGCCAAGTTAGGTCCTAGTAGAAACCAAGGATCCAAGCAGACTTTATGTAACAGTGAGTGTGACTGGTTCCCAGGAAGGAAAAGCCAGGGAAGGAGACACCATTTACTGCTTTGTTTTATTAGTCGGCATACGCTTTGTTCAGTGATTGCTGGTAACTAAACACCAACCACCCAAAGACTGCAGCCTCAAAACATCCTTGTCGTGATCCGTAGTTTTCTGTGTTTATTTTTGAGTTTTTTCTGTGTTGTCCTGTTCCCTGTGAGTCTGTCTCTGCGTCTTCCCCGTTGATTGATCCCAGCTGTGTCTCATTCCTTGATTACACTCCCAGAGTATTTAGTCCCACCTGTTGTCTTTGTCTCTTGTCGGATTGTTGTCGTATGTCAGTTATTGTGTGTCGGCTCTCCAGTGGAACTGAGAAGTCCTGGTCTGCCTAGCTCTAGTTTCAGTCTTCAGTTTTGTCAGTAGCTACCGGTACTTGCTGTGTGCTATGTTCTCTGCCATGCCGCCTGTATCGGACTGAGTGAGCGTTATCATTAAATTCATCATTTCCTTTACATCTGGGTCTCTGCGTCAATCCTCACCACCATCACCAACCACTTCATGACAATCCTGAGCACAAGAAGAAACAAACTACAGATAGAGAGCCACATCTGATAAAAATAGCCCTGCTATCAAAAGTCAAAATGTCTCTTTGTAGGAGTGTTCAGCTCGGTCACATTTTGGTTTATTTCTTTAATGGGTCTTGTTCTCTGGTTATGTTGGGATTTTCTGGAATTTGCTTTATTTTTTCTGTAAACTCTGCATGTTTATGATAAGTCAATATTTTTAGTTTTGTAAATATTTTAAATTTCTCTCAGTGTGTGTGTTCAGTGTACAGTCACTGTACATTGGCTGTACACTGGCTGTACAGTACAGCTATAGTGTATCGACCAGTTCTAAAGGTCTATGGAACTGGACCTAGAAATCAAAGCCAAGAATTCAGAATTCAATACAATTGGCTCAGACAATACATTTACCTCTAACATGCACTATTTAAACACATTAGAACAGAGGTTAATAAGATCTAAAAACAAGTCCTATTACAAAGTTACTTCTGAGCAAACTTCTCTTGTTTTCCCTCAGTGTAGAATTACACAATTTATTGCTATTTCTTAAATGCCAGAAAACAGATCGAGAACATTTTTTGTAACTTTTCTTGAATTAAAAAATGTAAATACATTTGATCAGTGTCAGAGATAACTGTCTTTTCAACTGAACTGTAATATTGAGTACAGTTTGTAATAGTCAACATCACTATAAACTGTGTTAAAATGTGTTGAAGAGACCAGGATTATATACTTTGCGACATGGTTCTGTTTGAGCTCACTGCTGGTCAAACTGTGACAAATTGCATGTCTACAAATACTAATCAGGAAGCCTGCTGTTAATGACCAATCAGACGGTCAGGATGTTGTTATAATGCTGCTAGAAACACATTAATGCTACAAGTCAGCAGAAGATAATAAAATATCTGAAAATAAAAAAACAGTAGCTACACAATTCATTAAGATGATTCCAGCACTTAAAAGCAAGTGGGAAAAAACTAGCATTTGGAAAATATATTTTGAAAATCTCAGTTTTTCACACCTCAGTTTCTGTGATGGACTGGCGGCCTGTAAAGGGTGACCCCGCCTCTCGCCTGTTGACCACTGGAGACCGATACCAGCACCCCTCACCATTCTTGTTGTAGAATGGAAAATCAAAAGCTCCCTTCCTTAGAATCCCAGGTTCCATTAGGCGACATGGCTGTACAGCCATGACCAGCTGTCCAATAACAGCTGCTATAAACACCTAAAGCAGCTCAGAATGCTGGAAGCTGGAACAGCCACAGAACTCTGTCCTCCATCTGACCTCCTGGTTTTCAGCACAGACCTGCTGTGACACTAGAAACTACGCCTCTAATCTACCTTTGATTCACTAGCTGCTTTTCCATCGACCATATGATTGCACAATTTGACATTTTGAAAATAAATTTGCCTAACAGAAACACAATAATGGAAAAAACAAATCCTTTGTTCGAATTAACCAATTTTGGATGAAAATGTGTTTTCTTTTAGAAAAAGCTGCACTGCACAGAAACCTTAAAAGCTTTCTGTATTTGCTCTGATAAATTAGCATTTCCTCCTCCTCTAAGCTGTTTCCCTTACTCCTGCTCTTCTTGCTGGGCCTGTCCCTTTAGTTGTTCTCCCTGTTCTGATGATGGATTGAACAGAACTCTGGGAAATGCTGAAAGTTTGGGATGTTGCTTGTAACCTAACATCCTTTTGGGTTTTGGTCATCATGGTGCTGCTTGTTCTCTAATGTCCATCAACAACTGACAGGGTGCACTGCAGCTGTGTGATAAAAGAACTTTAACAGGATTATGTCTCATCTGAACAAAACTATGGCTCTTATTAGCATTCTTATAGATTTTTTTTCTAGCATTCTATCAAATTATTTAGGATACTGGATCTGCTTTGCTTAATGAAATTAAATTCCCATTATGGTGAAGTTAACCTTAACATTTTCCCCAATGTAATTTATCAGAGTTTTTCCTTTTATTATAACCTCAGACCACTTGAAACTCAACCAAGTCTTGAGTAAAAGAGTCTTATTCCACACATCTTGCTATGTATTCCACCAATGTATGGACAAGTGTCTTTATTTGAGATTTAAGGATGTTTACATGCCTTGTACTCAAATTTAGCATCTGATGAAATGCTTTGCAAATATTTTACATTTCATCCGAAGTGAAGGGTGTCAGGTTAGACTTGACCAATAAAGCAGTCTGGTATTTTCCAAAGGGGACTGCCAGCCTACATTTGGTTTCACAAAAGCAAATAAATATGTGGAAGTGAAAAGCACCTGGTAAGTCCTGGTGAGGGGACTTTCATGTTTATGGAAATAAATTCTCAGGTTTCCTTGTTGAAGCTTTAAAAACATTATATTTGTGTGCTTAACATAAGAACACATTCACAATCTGATTGATATCAAAGGATATAGTATTCAAATAAAAATCACAGTCATGTTCATGTTCATGTTGTTATGAACATGTAAGGTTCAGACTCAGTCAAGTTAGCCCAAATATTCACATCAGTGAACTACTAACTGCAGCCCAACATGACATAAGCCTAAACGTTCTCCTTCAGATTATATTTGCTAATTTTTTAAAAACTATGTGTCACTATTGTTTCACTTTATAATTATTCACCACTTCATGTTGGTCTGTCATGTAAAAATCTCACTAAATAGAATTGAATATTGTGGTTATGTAGGCTTGAGTACACTGTAACTAAGAAGTGCTGCTTCAGACTCTTTTGCTAAACTGATGATAAGATGAAATAAATCCTAAACTGTGATGAGTTTTTTTTATCACTTCCTCTCATGCTCTCTATGTGTAGCTTCTTCATGTTCACAGCCATCACTGAAAGCACGCTGAGGAATGCTGAGAGCATTTGGGTCAATACTGCTGGACTCTGTGAGTAGAGAACAAGGCCTGGAGCCTGTGGTAGAAAGTGATGGAGCTCTGTGAATAGCCCAGGGAGGAGCCGGCTGACCTGCCTGAAAGAGACGTGGACCGGGTTTAGAAAAGAGGCTCCTTAAAACTCAATCCATCCAAACATAAATGTTTGTCCACAGCTTTTCTGCTGCCATTAGAGGAATGCTATTAACCCGATCCATTGTGCCCTGTGGGAATACTCTGACTCAACTTGGCTGCTAAAGACTTGAGATTTGTCTACATTCCTGTTCCACTAAAGATGTAGGAACCAAACACCGGGCCACATACAAAAGCTGTGGATATCTGATCTTCTTTTCATGAGGATGAGCTTTGTGGAGGAGAGGAGAGCTGGCCGTTTCCGCTGGCATGTATAATTGTAGGTCTGCGTTCCCGCAGTGGCCCTGGCCCCTGCTCCGGCTCCTGCCGCTTTTGTTTCTTCCTCGGCTGGCGTCCCTCGCCCTGGCTGGGAGCGTTCAGGGAGTATCTCCTTCTGCTTTGGGTGTGCCTCTGTACTCACACAGATGGTGATTGAGGCGCCCGGCGTGTCCAGCACCTCTCTGGGCTTATCGTTAGCGGTGACTTCACTGGCTGTGACTTCATGCTCCGCAGGTGGGTTTTATTTCCATAGACCACGTGTTTGAACAGAGCAGGGCTGTTTGGCTAGGTGAGGGTGGGGGGGAGATCAGATAAGAAACATGAGGGTTTATCTTTCTCCTTTAGCTCTGCTGTGGTTCAGTTATGATTAACCAGCAGCTGTTGAAGCCCAGTCACCACCTCTGCCACTTTTAGCAATTAAATCTGCTGTAGTTTGGGAAAATCTGACCTTCTTTCATTCTGTAAGAATGACTTTGAAAAAAATTACATCCAACTTTACACCTTAACTTGTTTTTTTCTGAATACCAGGGTGGTTTGAGTCGTTACAAGTGAAATTTCCTATCTGGTGAAGTTGGAGAGGGTAAGTATATAATGAAAGTTAAGAAGAGGGAAAAAGTTTGGTGGAGAAAAAGTGCAAAACAGTAAGGTTAACCGCAGCTTTGAGAGGACTGCAAAGCAGAACTAGTTGAGAGGCTTAGAGGAGACTGTCAGAACCTAACAGCCAGAACCTCCCAGGACTTGGACATTTGTCACATTTTTTTATGAAATCCACTTTAGAAATGGAGAATAAATCCAGAGTTTTAAAGCCCAAAGTCAGCACAGGCATCTTCCTCCTGCTGACCAGCTTTACGGAGATGCTGGTTTCATTTTCCAGCAGGACTCCACACCTTCCCACCCTGCCAACGCTACCAATACCTGCTCTGATCGTCATAGTAACACTGTATTTAACTGACCAGTACACTGAGCTGACCTACAGATTCATGGATAATCTGTGAGCTGTTGTTAAGAGGAAGATGAGAATCAGCCGAGCTGATGATGCAGACAGGCTAAAGGCCGCTGCCATGGCAACTCATGCTTCCTGAACATCCCATCTGAAACATAGGCTGATCATCTCCATGCATTCATGCACTAATTCATGCATAAGGAGCCCCAACCATGTTCTGATTGCACATACTGTACTGTACATGGAAATACTTCTTCATAGACCCACACTTCTGTATTAAACACTGATATAGTATTCAATTTATCCGAATAACAGAAGTGGGGTTTTCATCAAGTTTAAGCTACAATTATAAAATGGCAAGAATAAATGTAGAAAATGTGTTGACATGTTCCTGTTTGGCTGATTTCAGTTTGTCAGATTTGGTTTCACACACTCGTATGATGAATCTAGTGTTCTCATTCCTCTTGTAAAGTAGCTGTAAAAACATCTTTACCATAATAATCAGAGTAATGCTGAGCAGTAAATATGAGAAGCAAGATGGAGGCTGATATAGAAGTACAGAGGTCAGCCAGGACAAACACACACATCCAAACACCTGGAGCAGGTGATGGAGTGTCCAGACAGAAACCAGCAGGACGCTCCTCTGTGGTCCTACATGGATTTATGTCATGATTATAAATATGTTGTTGTTCACAGCTCTCATAATTAATGATCAACGGTCAAGCTGATCTAAATATAGCAAAACGCATTAAGAATTGATTCTTCAGATCACCAGAGTGTGTGTGGTGGCTGTAGCCAGTTCATTCCACTCAGAACCAGACAGGCTACTGGAGCTGGATAAACACAAGACATTACAAAACCTGAGGTGACTCAATATTAGTGGAATTACAATTAGTTTCTCCCTCTGTGTTCTTTCATACGTCTGTGGCCTGGAGGAGAAAACCATGATCATTAATTAATCAGCATAAGTGAAACATTACATGAAAAATTTTCAATACTGCAAGTAAGCCAAATTCTTTTACTACACTGAGAATACCATTAGGTAAGGTCATTTTATTTATATAGCACATTTTCAGCAACGAGACAATTCAAAGTGCTTTACATGAATTAAAAGGAAATACAAACAAAATAACAAACCAAAGGAAAGAGAAAGAAGAAAAAAGCAAAATGACTCATCTAAATCCTTTTCTGGTGTAAAGTGAGTAGTTACAGTTTCTAAAAAGTAGTGATGTAAAAGTAATTCAGTAGTGACTCTTCCTATTAAGCATTTCTGGATTCTAAGTTCGCAGTTATTCTAATTCTAATTCTTATTTCATTTCTGGGCTGTATAATATTGATCTAAATAGTGCAAACTCCACAATTTCTAATATTACTAATAAACTAAAATATCATTTTCTGGGTTAAATAGGGAGTACTCCACATTAGTACAATTCACATGTTTAATTATAGTAGTTAGTTGCAGAGGGAGAGCAAGGAATATTGTTTTTCTTTAAAAGATTAAAAATTTGGGCTGCACAGTGGTGCAATTGGCAGCACAGTTGCTTTGTGGCTACAAGGTCCTGGGTTCAAATCCCAGCCTGGGGTCTTTCTGCATAGATCCCTGTTCATGTATGAGTTCTTTCCAGGTACTCCAGCTTCCTCCCACAGGAAAACGTGACTGTCAGGTTCAGTGAGATCTCTAAATTCATCTTAGGTGTAACTATGTGTGCATGATTGTTTGTTCTCTCTGTCTCTGTGTTGCCCTGTGATGGACCGGTGACCTGTCCAGGGTGACCCCGCCTGTCTGACTGCTGGAGACCAGCAACCCTGCAAGGACAATCGTGTTAGATAATGAATGGACAGATGAAATCAAAATTTGGTGAACGTGACCAGCAGATTAATTTTTTGGCCAATCATGCAAAAATATTGCCCAACTATTTTCAGAGCTGATTAGAAATATAAATTTCTGATTAGAGCATGTTTTGGGTTTTATTTTTGTAAAATTAACAACTGTTGCTAATAATTGTCATAGTAACACTGTATGCACCCGTTAGTTCCTAACTGGTGCAGAAACAGAAACTACCCTTCCTCCTGGATCCTCTAATGGTTGGCTGAATGCTCTGAGTGAAAGTGGCCTGTACTGTTTTGCATTCCACTTGATAACATTTAAAAGCAGGAATCTGAATCTATTCCAGGAAGCCCACCTGAACGGGCCCAGAACTGGTTTTGTTAGCGCTGACACCCGGTCTGGATGAAAACAGTTGATTCTACCTCTGGAAGATTTGCATTGCAAATGGAGGGGCAGAGGAAAACTCACAACATCCCCATGGGGCACATCTCACGGTCATCAACAAGACGACATGAGGAATCCGATCCCCTCCTTCTCACTCTTTCACACTAGCACACACACACACACACACGCACACATACAGAGGCTGGTATATTGGTCAACTTCCTGCAGCAAGTCAAAGTAGATAATCATCTCTAAAAGTCTGGAACCTCCTGTTTCGAGTCTCCATCTTGGCTTTCTGTTGTAGGCATAACATACGGGTGAAACTGGCAACAGGCTAAATGTTGCAAGAAATGCAGAAGAGAACATGTGACACTTTAGAGATAACACCTCAGCCACATACATATTGGTGGCTGAGAAATAATGCTGCCTTCACCCAGCATGTGGGTTGCTTACAAATGTCACCATGGGCCTATAAAGGAACTAACATGTGTATGAGGAACCTACACACATGTTCCCTCACAAGACATTAACAAGATGGCGGTGATGGTGATTATGGTGATGGTGCTCATGTGACCAGTGATGGAGACGTTCTGTCCGTCTCCGTCCATGTGTCCTTAGGAAACACATTTCACCCATCTTGCCTGCTGGGGGTCAAAGGGCCCAGTGGCGCCGGTGCATGATAACCTCTCTTCTCTCAGACAGGGCAGTTTTGGCTACGATCCAGTGGCTTGTGCATGAATGTGTGCATGAATGGGTGAATGACTGAATGTAGTGTGTGAAGCCCTTTGGGGCACTTTGGATTTCATAAAGCTCATTTAAGTACAATCTATGTACCATTTAACACGACCCCACACTAAACCAAATAACCAGGAGAAAATCCCTAAAATCTGAGCCACATCAAACTGTACTGTACAGGTAGAGGTAAGTCTAAGGGAGTTTTCACACCAGGATAATGCAGGAGCTTTGGTCTGATGAGGAATGCCAATAAATTGTTTAGTTCGCTTTTACACTTCATGAGTCAAACAGGATCAAACTAGCTAAAAGCTGCCAAGTAAGAGCATCAAGCAAGCTAATGACATATTCAGCCTGTTGTTCTGTCTGCATGTGATGAATGCAGCCATTCCACAGGCGAAAAGCGAGACACTAGGACATGTTCCTGTGGTTACATAGAAGCCCAGAGTGCTAGTGTCAAGATTTAAAAGGTTTCAGATCACAAAAACATGACTGTAGGCAGGCAAATACATCACTCTCTCCTTTTGGTTCATTTCCTCACTTTGGTCCTTTTTCATTTCCCACTGTAAGTCAGCGCCGTTCACAAGCAAACAGGCCCCTGGGTTTTCATGGAGGACCTTCTTCAGTCCAGAGTTCAGATGAACATCCATAACTGCCCAAACAATACAAACTCTGGATCACTGAAAGCTCAACAAACATCCCCAACTCATAGTGCCACAACTTGTGGTGTCCCTTGTATATTCATTACTGGTGAGTGTATGTAGGTTATTAAATCCAAACCATTCCTCCTGGGTGCTTCCCATGGCAAGCAACTTTTTTGTTTGTAAGTGAAGATAATTTTGTCACAAGACTTGTAACCTTGAACATCTTATTTGAGTCTTCTGAATTTCTTCTTGCTTTGCTACTTTATAGAAAACACATAGTGACAGTGAATCTTTATCATGTTCCTTACGTGTGTATACTGCCCAAAGACTTGATATTCATTAAGTGCAACTGGGTCTGATCACAGACTAATTGTGCAAGGACTTGGATTTCATGTTGCTATGGATATACGATTGTGTGTCTTTCTTCTGTCTCTTTCATCTGCTCACATGCACACTGCTGCACTCTCACATAACCATAACATATCAGCCTGGCGACAGCCACAGTAAACAAAAACTGATGAAGCAGGCCAACACCCTGAAGAGAGGCTGCAGAATGAGGAGGAGATGTAAGCAGAACTCTCTCTACAATCTTTGCTTCACTTGGTGTGACCCTTAAGGTGAGCTGAGTGAAGCCCAGCGCTGGACACTGGATGTCACTCTTCATCTGTTCCATGTATGACTTGTAACATTTGATCATTTTTGGCGTTAAAGCCTGTTTTATACTTAAGCAAATCTCATTATTTCTTAAAGTTATGAGTCTGAGGGGTTTCGGTCAGGTCCAGGAACTGCTAACCGGACCTGAGTGTTGCACAGAGGGGAAAATGAGAGCATTACAGCAAGATCCTGTTTGAACATCATACAACTCAGGTCAAAGCTTGTGTCTCAGTTCCTGCAGATTTATTTTAAGATTACAGCCAACACTTCCAACCACACATGCATGTTTTGTCATTCATCTTCTACACCCAGTTACCCATGGGCCATGGTGTTTATCTCCAGTGGCCACTGGGCAAAAAATGATGGAAAAGGTACACCTTGGAAAGGTCGCCAGTTCATGACGGGACAACACAGAGACAGACAGGTCAAATAGCCTTAAACCCACACACACTCACATTTAAAGGCAATTTAGAGAGACTAACTAATCTAGTTATGTTTTTGGACTGTGGGAGGAAGCTGAAGTTCCCGGAAAGAACCAAATTTCACACAAAAATCCCTGAGAATCCACATGGCCGCTTCCTCGTCCAACCAGCTAACAAAAAACACCTTATAGAGATGTAGTAATCAGTCAATGGTGGTTCTAGACTAAGTTTAGAGGGGACAAGGAAATTTTATTGGGACACACAGAACAAAAGAATGAAATAAAAGGGAAAGCAATATTTAATTCCTTAATATATTAAGGGTGCTTTCACACCAGCCTTGTTCAGTCCATTTTAATTGAGCTCAAGTTTGTTTGCCAAGAAAGTTTGGTACATCTGGGGAAGGGTGAATCCAACTCTGATCCGAACCAAAAAAGCAATCTCTGGTCCACCTACGAACTTAATTGGGTTCGGTTGAAGCGAACTGTGGTGCTGTTCCAATGCACTTGGCATTTTATGAATGCCAAGTGAGACAGAGACCGCTCCAAATACAGGAAGCTGGTTACAACGCAGGGCATTCTGGGAAAATACAACCAAAGCAAATGTGCAAGTTTAGTGCTAGCACAATAAACGACTCGTGGTCTCTTACCAAAGACAAAAAGAAATTCTTTAATCGCTAAAATCTGATACCACTCCATTTTTCCTTACATCTTGAAGAAGGAAGTTGCTCTCAGTGTCTTCTTCAGAGGTTTTGTGTTGTTTTCGTGATTCTTGGTGCAGCGCCACCACAGTCGAGGGGGTACACAGGTTTTTCAAAGAGTTTGGTTGGTTCATCACAGTGCAGTGTGTAAGCAAACCTTCACTAACTGAAAATATAGTGAATGTTGTAATTTTGTGCAGCCTGTTGTCCTCAATGCAGTAGTTCTGCGTCGACTTACTGTTCCCTAAAGGCCACTAGATGCAAAAATTATTTTAAAAAGTTGTCTAAATCTCTGATTCTATGTCAGTATGACTCAAGCTATAAATTCAACACCACATTGTTAAAGAAAACTCCAAAAGTAAAAAATTAAGTTTAATTGCGGGAACACTTAGATACAATTTCTGTGTTAATGCTTATCATGACAAAAAGTATGTATTATTTCCTCTTAGGTAGGGGGCATCGCCAGGACCAAATCTAAGAGGGTACTGGCCCCCGTTGGCCTCTGCCTAAAACCGCCCATGTGACCAGTCATCCTAGTTGTGATCATTTTAATGAAACAGTTTTAAATGCAAGTTTGAGACTCTGATGTTTTGAAATATGGAGTTTTTAGATATTATTTCAGCCTGTGTGTGATACATTAGTGCATAAAAGTGTTTTTCTGCTTCGGAGTGGTCAACTTCAGTTTATTTCATGTGATTAGATACCTAACAACTTTAAACCTTTCATTGTTTTGTGATTCTTGAGAATAGGGACAAAATGGGTTTTAATTTTCCCATATTTTTTTAAAATTATTTCTCAACCTTATGTATGCAAATATGACAAATAATGTTTAGAAAATATGAAGATGCTAAGGTACAGGCTCCCAGTTGCGAATTTCTTTTAAAAAATTACATTTTTAATCGACCTGACCCAAAACTTTGTCATCACCATCTGACAAAAATAAATCTAAAATGATTTTTAAAATACCCCATTAGTGATATTTTTACTCAATTTACAGACAAATGCTTCTCAAGAAATAAAATAAATATTATTTAAAACAAAAAACAAGAAAAAGTCCATCTGATGGAGTTGACAGTGCATGACGGAGTTGACACAGAACTGAAGGTGGTGACAAACTAGTGAGTAAAATGAAAAACTTGGTACATGTGAAGTAATGCAATTCATGTAAAATACATTAAAATGAATTAGTTGCACATTTAAGTGAGATTTGACAACAATTTCACTGAAAGAGTCAGAAAAACTCTGATGGAGTTGACATCTGACGGAGTTGACGAAATGCCAAACTACCTCAATTTATATGATGTTATTCTGAAGAAGGCCATGTTGTAGCTCGTCAGGTCCATTAAATCTTTACAGTTTACCAAAATTAAGCTTTTATTTCGCAAAATTTCATCAAAGTTTTGTAAATTGTCAGTTATGGAGTTGACACATCATGGTTGTGACAACTTAGGAATAAAACAGAAGAAAAAACTAAAGAATAACTTAAGCTAACCGGAGCTAACTAGCCCTCCTAGCAAAGGAAGAGAAAAGACAACGTCATGGGGTCCTCAGAAGTTCTGGTGCCCCCCTATAATGCCTGATTTTTTTTACATTCTTTTCATTTCTGACGGTGTTGACAAAAACTAAGGACAAATTTCAACGGAGTTGGAAAATATCTAAAAATTATTTTTAATTCAATTTATCGATACTTTTATAATTATTTATATGACTACTTATACTTAATTGTCATAATATATAATTTTAGTATTTCTTTAATTGATTTAAACTATAAGAATGTATTGAGTTCTGCTCCTGGACAAGGGCTTTTACAGGCATCATCCACCGACTACAATGTTTAAAATAAAAAAATATTCAGCATAAAAAAGAAAAATATACATTGTTGTGCTCACATGACCCAGGTTAGTTTAGTTAGATATTTGAAAAAAATATATTTTGTGTATATTTATTCAAATTTCATGCTTTATCCATAGGACCTGTTTTGTCCCTATTCTCAAGAATCACTATATTATTATTATTATTATTATTATTATTATTATTATTATTATTATTGCCTTTTATATGGTTTAGAAAAGAAATATGTTTACAGTAGAAACAAATGGGTTGGAGCAAAGCGGAGACCTTTTGTTCACGCCTTTCTCACAAACCCCGCCCCGTCATTTACATGGGCGCTGTGATTGGCTGACTCAGAGTACGGTGCCGTCATCGCTCGGGGCGCCCATTCATCTCTGCAATTGGGCGTTGGGCTGTGCATCTTATTAACAACAAGGGACATTTCTCCATTTTGCAGACCGTCTACAGCGAGACGGCCACCAATCTAGGATTTTATTGCTTCGCCTCCCTCAGCCAGCTTTCCCCTGCTGCACTGAAAACCCTCTCCACTCTCTCTGGACTCTGCTCATCATTTTTCCTCGAAACTTTTTTTTTCCCTCTGCAAAGAAAGGGACGGACAGAAAGACAGAGGGGCACCGAGAGCATTTGAACAAAGAAGCCTGTGGGTCTTTGTTCGGGGTTATCTTTCTTTTTTTTTCTGGATCGATTTGGGTTTCTTTGTTGGAGGATAAAACATGGGAGCGCAACTGTCTAAAGCGCCTGGAAACGCTGAAACTGTGGCTGAAAAGGCCGGGGAGGCTGCTGATTCACCCAACAAGACCAACGGACAGGTAAACGAGGTTTTAACAGGCGTCTGGGTAGAAACTGCTGGGTGCGGAGGGAGGGGGATGGATGCGCAATCTGTGCGTAAATGTGGAGAAACTGATAGAAAAGGCCACTTTTTTGGAGAGATTGCGCTTTGCGTGCAACAGTTTGATATAATCAGTGTTCAGATGTGTCTGAGTCAGATTAAAATAGCTCTAATTCTAACCAAAAAAATTATGGTTTAAAGGCAGCCCCTGATGGATCCTGTTGGAAAGTGAATGAAAAGATGTGAATTAAACATGAACTGGTCGTTTCTGCTGCTGGGGGCGGAGGGTTGATTCTGGAGCACACCGAGCTGATTTCATGGAGAATGAAGATGTTAGTCAGTGGAAGTCGGCTCAGATGCAGGGAGAGCCAACAAAAGCAGTGCGCGCTCGGAGCACCACGCCTTTTGTTGCAGATGCTCGGCTGGAAAGCGGAGATGGCAGCCTGTTGTCACCCCGGAGGAGGGGTGGGAAGGCGGGGGTCGAGCGCCTCGCAAAGGAGGCGGAGGGTGCTGCAGGCGCTCCCGAGCCTTCCACGTTCTATTTGTTTACTGTTGGTGATTAATACATTATCAGGCATTATTATTATTATTATTATTATTATTATTATTATTATTATTATTATTATTACTATATTTGGCTGTGCCCCTCTGAAGCTTTCACTAACCATCTGAAATGTTTACTGGCCACCCGTATGGACATTTCCTGCGGGCGCTTCTTCCAGTGATCTGCTGGGTTAATGAGGATCTACTGCTTTACTGAACGCCTCAATCTGAGCGGAAAAAAAGGAAATATGCTGCCTTTTTGGTCTCATTTCCACATAAGTAGCGACCTGCTCCTAAAAGCAGAACACATGTGTGTTCGAGTGGCTTTTGTTTGTGCTGATCTGATGGAATTTGCTGCCCCCTAGTGTCCGCTGCTGGCACTGTCCGCCACCGAGCCGCTGACCCCCCCTCTATCTGTTCCTCCTTCACAGGAAAACGGGCACGTGAAAGCAAACGGAGATGCCTCTCCCGCTGCGGCTGAGAACGGCAAGGAGGAGGTACAGGTGAACGGCAGCGCGGCGGCCGAGGAGAGCCCCAAAGAGGACGGGGAGAAGGCCGAGGCCGCCCCGGCCGAGAAGGACGCCGGAGGCGAGGAGAAAGTAGAAGCAGCGTCTCCGGCGCCCGCCGACGGAGAAGCCGCAACTAAGCCGGAGGATGGAGCGACACCTTCCACCAGCAACGAGACCCCCAAGAAGAAGAAGAAGAAGTTCTCCTTCAAGAAGTCTTTTAAACTCAGCGGCTTTTCCTTCAAGAAGACCAAAAAGGAGACCGGCGACGGGGCTGAGACCCAGGAGGCAGCAGCCGAGTCGGCAGCACCTGCCAAGGAGGCCGGGCCTGAGGGCAAGGAGGAGACGGCGGCCGCCCCCGAGGAAGCCAAGCCCGTAGAGGGAGAGGCGACCCCAGCTGAAGAGCAGGTCAAGGAGGACGTAGAGAAGAAGCCCGAGGAGGAGGCGACGGCGGCGACGGCGGCGGCGGCGACAGAACCGGAGAAACCCACCGAGGAGGCTGCAGCCCCGGAGGAGCCCAAGGCAGAGGAGAAAGCGGCCGAGGCCCCTGCAGCGGCAGAGGAGGAGGCCACACAGGAGGCGGCGTCAGCAGAGACCCCGGCCGCTGCCCCCGAGGCTTCAGAGTAACGACAGAAGAAAATCCCAAACCAAGATAATCAAAGAACATTCCCTGTCCGAGCGACGCCACCTGCTGGCTGTGGAGAACTGCAACCAGGGAGATTTTAAAGCTTTCTTAAGATTTCACTTATGGTTCCCACTATCCCCCCCCATACAAAACCCATCTCAGTCTGATACAACCTCGGAGGTGGGTGGCTTCAGCCCAGCTGATCCACGCTCTGCCATATATTTTTACATCAGTATTACCTTTTTATTTGGTTTGTTTCTTCTTATTTTTATACAAAATGTAAACAAAAATAGTGATGGACTCATCCAGGGTGTGATGGAGATGTGGGAGTGGAGTTGTAAACGAAGCGTGGGGCTGGGGGCCTGGGAATATGTGCCACTGACTATTATACAATGAGTAGCTTTTAAGAAAGAAAACCGAGGTCAACCTTTAGAAACTGCGCTCGGTTTGGAACACTAAGACTTTGTTTTCTACCAGATTCCCAACCCCAGAGGTAGTTAGGGCCTGATATAAACCCATAGGAAGCTGTCCACTCCTCATTAGCTGTACCAGTCAGATTCAGTAGGGATATGAGTTGTATAGGCTTTATTGTTAATTGTTGGTATAAAAGAAACCCATGTAAGTATGTATAGGCAGGGTGTTTTTAACTGTGATTATTGTACAAAAGAAATCTTGATCTCAAAAAGCACATAAAGGTTTGCAGCTCTCTTGTTTTCCACCTCCTCATTTTTGTAAGATACCTACACACACACACACACACACACACACACACACACACACACACACACACACACACACACACACTTACACACTCTGATCTCTTTTCAAGCAGTTGTGAACTGAAAACCAAGCTGTGATGAGTGGTAACCGTTTCTATACTGTGGTATGTTCTCCTGCAGCAGACAGTTCTTTTTCTGGTCACCTTTCCACTTCAATTTTTCGACCTTATCAGATGCAATGTTTGTGTAGCATCTTGTCTTTCTTATCTACTTCCTTTTTTCTCTCTCTCTCTTTTGTAAATACTGGAGAAGCTTCGATTTGACTTAGAGATGGAATGTAACTTTTGTCTACGAAACAGTTGCTATTAAAACCCTCCTGCTTAAGGTGTTCTAATTTTCTGTGAGCACACTAAAAGCAACAATAAATGTGAAGAAAAACTGAGCTGGATCTCTGGTTATTGAAACGCGACACTTTGCTGCTTTCTGCTTTATTAAGGGAACAAACATTTCAGTTTTGACCACACCAAGTAAAAAAAATAGAGGAATCAAGAAGTAGACTAAAGATGAAGTTCACACCACATATTTACTGAGAAGAGCAGCAAACACAAGACTGACTCTAGAATAAATACCTAGTATTCATCTGTGCAACATTTTCTGTTGTATCCATAAACTTCAATTTATTTTGTCAGAATTTATAATTGACCTCCACATAGTGGTGCATGAGCTATATGGAGTGTCCAAAGTGTGGTATGAGGGCTATTTGGAATCCCTGGACTTATTTTTCTACGGCCCCCAACTGCAATTCAATAATGGCCCAACCAGCGATGATGGTTGACAGAAATGGTAGTTATTAAATTACAATGAATTTATGAGACAAAACAAGTTAGGCACAACACTAATTAGTCAACTTTATTAACCAGCACTTTAGCATTCTTTAATTCAAATCTGTCCAGATTTTTCCAGTGACTTTTACTCTAAAGCAGATTTTAACACATCTAATGGATTTATTAAACTTGACAAAGTTTCCTATGTTTTCTTTCCCCAAAAAACATCATGGCAAAACATTACCTACAGCTACCGATTAATCAATGTGAGTTGACCCTAAATATATTGATCATAGGTCTAAAGTTTTGTCTCAGAAAAAACAACTACATTTGTTTTTTCTCGTGGGACTTTCCAAGTAATGGATAAAAAATGGTACATTCTGCACATTTTCAGTTAACCTGCTAAAGCTTAATAACAGCAATACAGAAGAAAATGCAAATACATTATTCAATAAAAAAGAGAAAACACACTTTCTAACCTAAAATGCAATATCAATTAGCAATTCTTAGCGCTAGCAACCTTAAGTGAATGCTTGATCATTTGTAGTGAAGGATACATCTGCAGCTAAAAAAATACTTCTAACATCTACATGTGAACAACTCAGTCATTTCTGCTTGACTTAACATAAACACAGTGATGAACTGGTGACTATTTTTTTTTTAAGTAACCGATTAATAATTAGATAGTAAAAGATGCTTGATAGGAGAAAAACTGCCGCTTGGGGAGTTGAACATTTATAGAGCTTTTTCATTTTAATGTATTTAGTTTGTACAGTTTGGCTCAAATTGTACAAAATATATACAATTGTAGGTTGTTTGTTCAGAAAATTACATGTTTTAGAGTCTTTATTCTCCAGTTAATCAATGACTAAACTGTTGATGATCATTTCAATTATAGATTCATCATGACTAATCCGATTCAGCCCTACAAAACAGGGAAAACTCCTTTGCAAGTTTAAGCTCAATATTAATCTGCACATTGTTCATATACAAAAAGTTTAACTACATGTCATTTGTTGTTGAGTAGGTGTAACAAAAAAGACATATTTTGTTGTGTTAGCTTTTAAAAATGTCATTTTTTGGTCGATAATACTTTTGTCTTGATGATTCTGGCCCATGTGACAAAACATCCAACATTCTGTGAGCAACCATGAGTTATTTATTGGCAGTAAATCCATCTGGGGAGATAATGGAGGTGATGGAGAGATGAATGGAGCTACACCCAGGACAGTACTGACAGGAAACTTCTTGGAGGCTGCAGGAAACCTGAATATGTCAGTGTTCACCTTCCAGGAAGATGGCAACTGTAAGCCAGCAACAATGGAGAGGTTTAGCATCAAAACGTATCAATGTATTAAAACAGCCCCGTCCAATTCAGGGGAGAGCTTAAAGTGGTTTTTACAAATGTAAAAAAAAAAACAAAAAACAAAAAAAACAGAGGAAAGGACGAACATGTCCATCTCTAGATGTTTAAAGCTAGTAGAGAGGAGCAACGGGTAGTTCTGACTAACTTAGGCTGAAAACAAATGAATGCCACATATCTGATTGTTATTCGTAAATAAAATCATGTTTCATTTTCATTTTATGTCCCCATCATAGTTACACTGCCCCAGTATTTGGTAAAACACCTGCTCAACTAAAGCACCAATTTCATTTATGACGTGGCGACCCGCCGTCCTTATCGCCTGGTTCACGGTACAAAACCAGTCAAAGCATCTAAAAACATTTTTATTTTCCCAGGATTTTATCTCTTGATTTCGTTGTTTCTTCTGGTGGTTTTGTGTTTTGTAGGGTTTTTAAGGTTGATTTCTATTGTACAGCGCTTTGTGATTTTATGTCTGTGAAAAGCGCTTTATAAATAAACTTTACTTACTTAAAGGTTTACTAAAAAGCCCTGGGGGTACAACACAGGAGCTCAGGTAAGGTTTAAAAAGAGAACTCAACTCAAACAACTAAATAAAAAGTTTTACATTTTAAACCAAACCTTGTATGGAGATAAACAGGTAATAGATAAACAGCCGTTATTTCATTTGTTGTAATTTATTATTAAATACATTTATGAGACAAATCAAGTTAGGCACAAAAAATATTCAATTTTACTGACCAGCTCTTTAGCATTCTTTAATTAAAATCTGACCAGATTTTCCCTGGGACTTTTACTCTGTATTCATCAGATAAACAATCCAAAATGTTTATTTGTTTCACAAAGATAAACAAACCTTTTGATAAACAGGTAAATGCCTTTTTAACATGCAGTCGGTTTCATCTGACTAGCCATAATTACATTCCAGATATCTAAAATGCATACACATTGCTAAGAGCAATGCTAGCCAACAAATACACTAACGTTTAAGATTGGGATGCCAGTGCCACTTTTCCCTTTGGACAGTGCGCCCCCGTGTGGATTAATGCTTTCACTGCACAACGTTGGAACAAAAATTCAACATCACACAAACAGTATAAAAAGTTTTATTTAAAATATGAAAATTTCAATCAAAAGCAGGACATGTTCATCCTCAGATTCTGCCCTGGTCTCAGACAGACAGGCTAAAAAAGATGTATTTTTTAGTCCTTTTACATCCTTTGATGTAAAAGGATTTCTGGCAAAGATAAATGGTGAATGCTGAGATTTACATATCAAAAAACATGAGATTCACAATAAATATAACGCTCTAAACAACATCTCAGCAAACAGATGGATCCATGACAAAGGACAGCACTGGCTGGGTCAAACATGGTTAAGATGGAGATTCAGGTGCTGCTGGTCTGCTCGTTCTTCACCGTTCTGCAGGGTGATGGGAAGAATACGTTAACATGTCACTGAGCAAAAGTAAACATTTGATGCACCCAAGTTAAATGTGCAAACACAACGTTCAACAGGGATTCCACATAAGGTCTGCTGCATAATTACACTGTTTAGACTCTTCTAGAGCTTTTCTGATTTTTCACTTCAGGATTTCTCTTTTGAAAAAGGTCATTGTTGTTACCCTTTGGATTCAGCCTTTTCTGAGCCGCTGTCTTTTGTCTTATCCTCTTCTTTCACATCTAAAACATGAGGAAACAGAAATATTTATTATCAGCTATTGAAGCACAACTTCATTTCATTCTCGTCACCCTCTCACATCCAGTTAGTGACCTGCTTTCTTCTCCTCGCTCTCCTCCTCCTCCACTTTTGGTCTTTTGGCGCCCTTCTTGTGATTGGCTGTGTTCCTCCTGCCCCCCTGCCCCTCATCCTCAGAGTCGGAGAACTCTTCATCACAGGCTATCCTCTTATCTGTGGCACGAACTGCAATTACACAAAGAATACTTTCATAAGCCACTTACATAAATTCTGACTACAAAGACCCAGTAAACACATCTGTCGTCTCAAGGCACATTACAACACAAGTCATTTGTCACATACATTCCACCTGGTCCTGGTTATCAAAGAGCACATTAAGATCAGTGCAGAATTGAAATTAGTTCAAACAGTTTCTAAGGACACCCAGAGGACTGCATGGAGTCATTGGCTTGAGGCGTTCGCTCCTCCTGGACCAGCAGGGGGCGACAGTAGCCCGTCACTTGTGTCATTGATTTCAGAGCAATTCTTCATTGTGAACATGTAGTGACAGGAGAGAAGAAGAACTCCAGCAGAACTAAAGGTCTAAAATTTGAGCGATTTAATCTTTAAATCATCTTATGATCCCATGTGACAGCACGAGAATAAACTGATATTTATTGATGCTCTTGTGGAACAACTGGCAGGGAAAGTAGTAAAAATAACACTTCCCATAATACTTTCAAATTTTTTTTTACATTAATTGAGACAACGATATATTAAACTTCTTATCATGATAAGACATTTGTCACAATAAACAATACAATTAAATGCCCATCCCTGGTTTTTATCCAAGCTTGTGACTGAAGCAGAGGACAACCTTACTGGACAAGCGTTTGTCAGGGTCCTCGGTGTCCTCGTCCACCGTGTCCTCCGGGACAGCGTCCTCTGGGATGGCCTGCATCTGGACCCCAGGGGCGTGAGGCAGCATCCGCAGGTTCTCAAACAGCCGCTGCCTGAAAGGTCAAAGTTCAACACTGTCAAACATGCTCTGTGATCAAATGGTGAACAGCGGTATGAATGTTAATACTGATCTCAAGGTAGGCTGCCGGTGCAGAAAGCAACCACACATACTTGATCTTGTCCATGTACTCCATTGTGTTCTGGTTTGTCATGTTGGAGGGGCTGATGTGCAGCTTGAAGTCGGGTCCAAAGTACTCAAAATAGTCATTGTATGGAAGTTCTGCAACAGGAGAGGCAGAGAAGAGGAAGCCACAATAAGAATAAGAGAAACGGAGGGAGAAGTACAGATCCACTCAATCACCTCCTGATCTTGCTTCAGCTTTCTGGTGTTGGTGCTGATTGTCCTGGAAAACCTTACAGAATTTCACAGTTTTGTCAGAATTGGGGGAAGAAAAAAAATCAGACTGTGGCGATACCCTGACCAGCTTTGTAACACCTGGAACTGCACAGCTGCTGAGCTCATCATACGAACTACTCAGAGGAACGCTGATAAAAACATTGTTAAAGGGTTAATAGAGGAGCCATGTTGTGATGACTTCCTGAAGGCGGAGTCTCAGAAAGAACAAGAGTTTCTTAAAGAGAGACAGGCCCGATTTCAACACGTTAAATCAGGAAGTAAAATTTATTTTCAGTCATATTTGACATATATTTTAACATAATACATTATAACAACTGAAGGGTAACACAGTTACGTGATTATGCTATAAAATAGCACTATGTGCCTAGCAAAGACAAAATACTGCTACTGCTTTAGCTGCGCCAATTATTTGTCCAGCACATAATCTTCTCAGAACACGTCCCCTAAAATACAGAAAGCTTCTTCATTTCTCTCTGAAAGAATGACTTGGCACATAGCTACCAGAGGTCATCAGTACACACACACACAAACACACACACACACACCCCCACGCACACACACACACACACACACACACACACACGCACACACACACACACACCACGCACGCAACCACAACCTCACTCAGATAATGTAAGAATGAAATTTGAAAACTGACACGAGACCTTTGACACCATATTGGCTGTTCAAAGCTAACAGGAAGTACATCAGGTCATTTTCACAGCAACTGATGAGTGACCAGCAACGAACCATCAGGGATGTCTGTATCCAGAGCGACGGACGTCTCATAGGTCCAGCAGCGAGCCACATTCCGGATCGTGTATCCTCCTCCACCCAGCATCAGCAGTGGCAGGTTAAACGACTTCATGTACTCCACACACTTGGCGTGACCTGGTTGGACACGGGGACAAACGTCAAACTCTTCCTGGAAGCTTCACCCGCTTGGACAGAGTGTGGCGTGTCTCTGGACCTCGGATGGTGAGGTTGAAGCAGCCGAGGCGATCTCCAGACAGAGAGTCGGCGCCACACTGGAGCACCACAGCGCTGGGCTGGTACATTTCCATCACTTTGGCCATCACCTGCAGGATCACAGGGCACAATTCCTTTCAGAGAGGAATTTTACGCTTCTGGTTTCCAATTTCTGCTGAAGACAGGAGTGAGTGTTTGTGGAGAATAAAGTCAAAAATTCACCTGAAAGCCTTTCCTCCATTTAAACATCACTTTAACAGAGAGAAACAAAGGCTTTGTGGATAATGTAAATGTTTGAAAAGCACAGCTATAGATTGTAACAGTTTCTGCAGGTTTCACCAGCTGAAACGTTAAGACTTTTTAAGACCATTGTGAATGAAATTTAAGATCTGTATCGCAACAGTAGCAAAAGAAAATCGCATGTTGCTAACTAGCTAGCTGGTTACTGGTAGCTGCCTAATCAGAGACTGCAGTGAAGATGTCGGCACACAACTCAATATCTAATGTATAAGATGTTAAGACTTGTGATTAACATATTAAATGCCAACATACATTTTTTAAAGTGAATTTAAGACAGTCCTCTTGGTGCACATGTTCTACCAACTAGCAGTCATTTAAGTTAATAACCTCTTAGATAGTAAACACTAGAGGTGTGCCGATCGATCGGTCACCGATCATAATCGGGCCGATTTTCGTGAAAAAGTGCATGATCGGTGATCGGCGATCATTGGCTCTTGTTGCCGATACCGATCATCTCATTTCCAGCCTGCCTGTGCAGCTGGTCTCCTCTTTCCTTCACTCTGCGCAAACGCGCAGCAACAAATCCTAAGCGATGTGGAACTATAACCACTGAGTGAATGGGGAAGTTTGCGTGTTGCGGCGTAAAATTGAAGCAGGTCAAAATGCATCAACACAACGAAGCTAATACGACATAAAAACAATGCCATACTTGAGGAGTTTGGCTACATCGAGGCTCACTGCAGTAAAAGACATACGGAGGATCAGATAGCAGGTAAAGCAGCGCACAGCTACAAACACTCACCCGGATTAGCATGACGGTCAGAAAGCTAACCAAATAACCCGGAAAATGATTTAAGTCTTTGAGCTGCGATGTAAGACGCTGGTTCTGCTCTCCTGTTGAACCGCTGCTACAGGTAGTAATATTTCACAGACGGAGCTTCGCTTCTGCTCCACCTGGTAGTGACTCTCACACCGAACCTCTGCTTAAAGCTGCAGCATCTAACCTAAAAAAATAAATTTTACATACGTTTTAAAACTTTCGCTGTCCTAACATGAGACAGATAATCTCTAAAAAAAAATAATCGATCTCCTCCCTGATCTGCATAATTACTCCGCTCAGTCAGAAACAGCCAATCAGAGCTAGCAGTAATCAGCTAGCCGCCATGCTAACAGGAAGTTTTCATTCAGTAACTCTGGATTGTTTATTGTAATGGAACCTGTATTTGCCTTTGAATGTTAAGTTTTATACTTGAATATTTTTGGCAATGTTGAGAGGTTTTATTTTGGCTCTTTGCATTATTTAGCCTGTTTTGTTTAGTTTTCTTCTTGAAAAAAGTTATTAAAAACAAGTTTTTGTCTAAATTAAGGTGAATTCATGGTTCCTTTTTCCACATAATGTAACCGGTAGTGTTTATGATAAAAAAAATAAAAATAATAATAATAATTATGTGATCGGTATCGGTGTATCGGCCCTCATGGGTGATCGGTATCGGTATCGGCAGGAAAAAACCTGATCGGCACATCCCTAGTAAACACTATAGAGAGATTTGTGATACATTTCAGGAAAGTGACAAACTCTGTTCTGACCATCATTATGTTCTGTTTTACTCAATGAAAAAAAGAGCCTTTGATATTGGTTGTGTTAAGGTGCTAACTGTGTGCTCAATATCAGTAGTTGTGTTTCCACTGACTGTATAATTGAGCAATTTGACATTCTGAAAATGAATTAGCTTGATGGAGACACACAATTTTCAAACGTTTTGGCGCTGGGATAAGGTGATTTTTTTGGGCTATACAGAAATTGGTTTATTTCGTAAAACTACAATGGAAACACTTTTTGTGTCACAAAAGTCATATGATTAACATGTTGCCACTGGTGCAAACCAGAAAGAAGCGGACAACAACAGGTAGTAGGAGGAGGATGGCGCAGTGTGTTTTTTTTAATGAACAAACTTATTCACGTGATTTTAATTGCATTCCTTATTTAATGGGAGCACCACACTTGTGGAATTGTGTTTTCCCAACAAGAAATATTTTTAAAAAGTTTGCACACATTTTTAATGGGAATGAAGCCAATGTGTCGCTTGCTAACCCTTTACTTTTTTCCACTTCAAAATGGCCACCTGCACTCAGAGCCCAGAGATTACCTCACCCAGTCAGAGTGCTGGTCATTAGCAATTTCTTAGACAAACGTCAGACAAAGTAAGTTTTGAAGACATAACTAATAGTAGTAGAAGGTGGAAAAATGTCCAGGTTTCTACGAACAGGTTTGAAGATTTTCTCGTAGGACTCGTCGTCGATGCCGTCCCTCAGTGGGAAGTTGACAGCGTAATATTTGCCTTTTCCAGCTCCGATGTCCTGAAACGCAACACAAACACCTGATCAGCTTGTAATTATCAGAAACAGTATCCTTCCATCATGATCTTCCTCTAAACATCCTTTCCTACATTAACCAGCTCCCAGCTGGAGCCGGTGTTTTCCGGCCTCTATCCTGAGGCTGGATGTTTTCTGTTCTCTCCTCACCCTGAGGTCTCCGGTTCCAGGGAAGTACTCCCCATATTTATGAAAGGACACGGTCATGACTCTGTCTGTGGTGTAGAAAGCTTCCTCTACTCCATCGCCATGGTGGATGTCAATATCAATATAGAGCACCCTCTGGTGGTACCTGGGGGAAACAACAAGACTTAACCAAGTCTGGCTCAGCACAACTGGAGGTTTGTTTCCTTTCTAAAAATACTGGTTGATAATCTTACTTGAGCAGCTCCAAGATGGCCAACACAATGTCATTGACGTAGCAGAAGCCTGAAGCTTCAGACTTCTTGGCGTGGTGCAGTCCTCCGGCCCAGTTCACTGCAATGTCCGTCTGCTGACGGTTCAACTTCACCGAGCCAGCTACGCAGAACAGAAGGTGCTTCATTTAAGAGAAAGATATGAGGTACAAATGTCTCTTGCTGATCTATTTCCAGGAAGTAACTTATGGTAAATCTTCTACATAGAAGCTTGTGTCAACTGGTATGCAGGTCAAATCTAACAAGAATTATTTGTATCTGAAATAGTGAAGCATCCTTCTTGTCGATTCAATCAGTCCACCAATTGACTTTTGAATCGCTTTGGCTTTAAGCATTTTAAGACTTTTTATGTTTTTTTAGATGCTTGATTCCACTCCTGTCAACACATTTAATAGATAAAAATCCTAAAGGTTTTAAACACCATTGAAAAAAATCTAAAACATAGACCTGAAGTTTAATCTTTTCATCCCAATTTCTGAAAGCAGGAGATGCTCGTCAGTCAGCAGGAAAAGTAAAAAAAAAAGATGATAAAGTAATCATCAATGCACCAGCACACCACTCCATGTCGACTCATCTATACTTCATAATAATTCACGACCAACAACATGCATTAGTTAATATTTTAATGTATTATTTTGTATCAACACCAATAATAATTTCCAAGACAACTAGGTAAATGGTAGCCTGGCATTTACCTCCTTGCATTTCTCATCTCCCTTCAATGCTTCATCTGGGATTTCTCCCATTGAGTTTGATTTGAGTTTCAACCGACTCAATGAATGAGTTGTGAAAGATGAATTTGATTTTCTGTGCTGTTTTACGATTGTAGTCTGCTTATGTTTGTAGTTTGGCAAAGGCAGTGGAGGAAGTGAACGAAGCTGTTCAGTCCATGTTGGATACGTTTCAAAATACAGAGCAATTAAAGTCAGAGCAAGAAAGGAATGTATAAGACATTTTATTGCTGGATAGGAAATGATGGCCCTACTCCCTATGGGGTTAGGATTAGGACTAATTAACAACCATCTACTATAGCTTTCTTCACGATTGAGCTGGCAAGTTAAATACGTCATGGCCAAACGTTAGTGATTAAATAAAATTTCAAACTTCAACAGACTCCATGCCCTCAGGAACCAATCATTTCTCAACAGCAGACGGTCCAGATCCTCTGGATGAAGCAAAGTGTAGAACAAGGGACAGATTTCACCAGGCTGGGTGACCTGGTGATCAAACTACTGATGTTTTAGTTCCAACTGGACAATGACTCGGACTGAATTCCCATCCAAGTACATTGTCTCTCCATTTACACAGAGATGTAACATGAGCAAGCTTTAAACATCACGTGTCAATCAGAGAATTAGCAGAAATATGCCCATCTTGAATAAAAGGTTCAAATTACCAGCAGAGTTACCCGTACATTGATGAAATTAATGTGTTTTAATCACAAAATCCATAATGTCTCTATGCATGCAGCCCATTATAATTAGGACTCACCAGCAGAGCCCCCTGCAGATAGCTGGCAGAACTCAAACAAGCCATCAAACACAGGGCAGTCCTCCCCAACGTTGACTGGAAGGGAGCAATAAAAGACTAATCAACTATACGCAAGATAAATAAGGTACCCAAACTTTCACCTGCATTCTAAAAATGCTCCAAAGAGATAGTGAGCTCTCACATCGCTGCATCTGCTTGCTGAACTCAGACATGTTGTCCGGCCGGATGGATCTGAGGAACTTGATGTAGTCGTCACTGTGGTACTTGGTCATCTCATCTGCAGTGGCTTTGTGTGGTCGCTGAGGGCCAAACACACACACCCACACACGTACTCAATGAGAACTCAGACAGGGAAAGAGGTGACGCACTTTAGTTTCAATTAAGAAATGAGAGACAGAACTGTTGAGTCATACACAGACAACATACATAGACCTCCATCTTTCTGTACAGCCCGTAGTTCAGAAGAAGGTTGTGGGTCATCCGGATGCGGTGCGGCTTCATGGGATGACCTTGTCCATAGTAATAATTTCCTATGTCACCTGCAAGGCAAATCGGGGATCAGTTCAATGTTAAGCTTCTGACTTTGTCATGTTCTTGGTTCAGTTCAGACTATAAAAATGTTATGGTAATGTCATTATTTAAGAAAACTGTTCAAATAATAAGTGAATTAGCTAGAGCCAAAAACGAGTTTATTTAACAGCATTATATAGTCACTTGATCCAAAATGATTTAGAATTAGCATGTTACTTAACCGGTCTGTGTGATGGACAAACCCACAACAGCCCTCATGCACCTTCATTTCCTTTAATTCTGTTTCTTTATTTCATTCATTTGCAGTTTAAAATGAACATGTCACATGTTAACATAAAAGTTTTGAATGAAAAGGAGTCACTTGAAGAAAAAGAAATCTTGTATTTTAACCCAAAACAGGTGATGTGTGTATATATAAAGAAAGTAAATAAAAACCTTCTTTGTAATAATATAGCACTCTACTGAATTAATATACTTCATTATACCTTGATAACATATTTTATCATTTTTGTAAAAGTAACAATTCAACTACTCTCTTTGCTTTCTTTTAGACAGATTGTTCCACAGATTTGTTCAATAAACAGAAATACAACTTTCCATCTGTTTAATTCTGACTCTGATTTTTGAAATCTCTGATCCTCTCAAATTACAAACGTCTATTTTAATACAACTTTTTTGCAGGTGTGCTGGTAATATATTATGTATTTTGAACATTTTGTCATTCATCCAAACACAATGACATGTCAGTTTGCAATAAATGTTTGTTGACTGCTTTAAATAATTTGTTCTTATTGTAAGCCCACACATTTAGTTTACCTATGTATTTTTTAAGACCGGGACTTAAATAAGTTAATTTTGATTAATTATTACATAGATCGGAATGCACTAAAAAATTTCACCAAACAGCCACAAATTAGGAAAGGTGGAGCTGATCAGTCACTGCTCTCCTAGTGCATTTAAATGTCAACAAACTGCCAGGCGAATGGTGGTTTTTCTGAATACATATGCACCCTACACTACACTTCAGATTTTGGTGTTCTTGGCGTAAACAAGACAGTTTTTCCTCAAATTTATGATGTGAAAACCCAAGAATATACAACCCCTGGCAAAAAGTATGGAATCACCAGTGTTGGATGAGCAGTCATTCAGACATTTCATGCTGTAAAACAAACTCGGATCAAAAACATGACACAATATTAAGGTCATTCCAAAGTGCAACTTGTTGGCTTTCAGGAACACTCAAAGAAATGAAGAGAAAACATTGTGGAAGTCAGTGAATGATACTTTTTTTGACCAAACACAGGGAAATAAATATGGAATCACTCAATTCTGAGGAAAAAAGTATGGAATCATGAAAAACACATAAACAAAAGACCATTCAAAATACATCACTAGTATTTAGTTGCACCATCTTTGGCTTTTATAACAGCTTTTAGTCTCTGAGGCATGGACTTGATGAGGGACAAACAGTATTTGGTGCCTACTCTCTTTGATAGCAGTTTCCAGATCTTCCACAAGAAGGTTGGAGCCTTCTTGTGGAACATTTTTTTCAATCTCCACCACAGGTTTTCTATTGGGTTGAGATCTGGACTATTTGCAGGCCATGACATCGACTGAATGTGTCTTTCTTCAAGGAATGCCTTCACTGTTTTTGCCCTATGGCACGATGCATTGTCATCTTGGAAAATCATTTCATCATCTCCAAACATCTGTTCAATTGAAGGGATGAGAAAACTGTCCAAAATGTCAATGTAAACTTGTGCATTGATAGAAGAATTAACCACAGTCATCTCCCCAGTGCCTTTGCCTGACATGCAGCCCCATATCATCAAGGACTGTGGAAATTTGGTTGTTTTCTTCAGGCAGGCCTCTTCATAAATCTCACTGGAACGGCACCAAACAAAAGTTCCAGCATCATCACCTTGTCCAATGCAGATTCTTGACTCATCACTGAAGCCAACTTTCATCCTGTCATCCACAGTCCATGATTGCCTCTCCTTAGCCCATCGGAATCTTGTTCTTTTATGGTTAGGTGTCAATGCTGGTTTTCATTTAGCTTTCCTGTATTGAAATCCCACCTCCTTTAGGCGATTTCTTACGGTTCGGTCACATACATTGACTCCAGCTTCCTCCCATTTATGCTTCATCTGTTTAGTTGTACTTTTTTGGTTTTCAAGACAAATGACCTTTAGTTGTTTGTCTTGACGCTTTAATGTCTTTCTTGGTCTACCAGTACGCTTGGCTTTAACAACCATTCCATGCTGTTTGTGTTTGGACCATATCTTGGATACAGCTGACTGTGAACAGCCCACATCTTTAGCAACCATGCGTGAAGGGTTACCTTCTTCAAGAAGTTTCACCATCCTCTCTTTTGTTTCAAGGGACATTTCTCTTGTTGGAGTCATGGTTCTCGCCACTCCACTTCGTCCAGCAGCCCTCCAAGGTGTCATGACTGCAGGTGTTTTGAACTGCACACTAACGGGCACATCTAATCTGGGGCAGGTGTCCATTTAGGGAAAGGAAATAGACTGGGTGTGTCCTTTTTTCTACCTCCAATTTGAGTGATTCCATACTTTTTTCCTCAGAATTGAGTGATTCCATATTTATTTCCCTGTGTTTGGTCAATAAAAGTATCATTCACTGACTTCCACAATGTTTTCTCTTCATTTCTTTGAGTGTTCCTGAAAGCCAACAAGTTGCACTTTGGAACGACCTTAATATTGTGTCATGTTTTTGATCCGAGTTTGTTTTACAGCATGAAATGTCTGAATGACTGCTCATCCAACACTGGTGATTCCATACTTTTTGCCAGGGGTTGTATATGGAAGTTTGTGGCTGAAATGCAAGATATAAGAAATCGAGGAGGGGATTGGTGAATACTTTTCATAAAGGACATGTTTTACCCTAGTAGTAACAGAAAAAGAGAAAACCGTTCAGTAACATCCCTCCTGTCATCCATCCAAAGAGAAAAGAAAGCTTGGTATAATAATATCCAACTGTATGGCTAATAAATGAAGGCAGATGTATCTTTGATGCGTTTCTTGTCAAGGCATTTACTAAACGTGAATTTCAAACTCTGTGAATGCACGTCTTCTTTTGGATTTTGCCCATGAATGTTTTCAAGAGGCGGGAGAACTTTTCAAGATGTAAAAAAAATGCCAATAAATGAAGTGCATTTATTGGCATAATCACTTCTGTTTAAACAAACTAATAGTTATGGGAGATACAAGAACATTTACCAAAGATACAAGACAACACAAAGCAATCAGATCTGAGTGCAGCAAGTGTGTAATACATTTTCTTTTACTCTTTCTTCACCAACTTCATTAAAGTATCACCGTGCAGAGTTCCTCGTCAATTTTATTGCATTCATTTGAAAACAGCAACGACTACAGTCTGGAGATAAAATCCCCAGGGCAAACACAGCTCATGTAACTGAATTAGGAAAATTTCTGGATTCAATTAGCCGCCTTCGTCTTATTAAATTATATTGTTTTAAATAATTATTAGTATACACGTATTTATTATCTAACACTTAATTCCAGCATGTTTGAAATATGTTGGTAGCCATTTTCGTAATTAAGCTTTAAGTTAGTTGAAATGTAGAACGCTGGGTGACTGAGCTCCGTGGACGCCATTGAGTCATCGTTAATCAGGCTACTTGTGTGTTGCTAGTTAGCTGTCGCTACAATCACCTGCAGCAGCAGCTATTAGCTTCATGGCTAATGTTAGCCTGCCAGATGCAGCAGTAATTCGTCACATACCGTCGTAGTAGTAGCAGACCTTCTTCTTGGTCCCACCTGCTGTGGTGTAAGCCATGTCAGAATCAGCTTTTTTGGGGGAAAAAGTTTGAATTAATTTGATCAAACGGCAAAGAGGATGGGCGACATCAACACGGCGCTGTTTGGTAGGAGGAGCAACTTCTGGACGAGGCGGAGAGGCGAGGCGAGGTCACCCGCTGACAGGCGACGGAGAGGTGGGTGGGGGCCGTCTCAGCGACAGACCATGAGTTCAAATGACCCGAATATCAGTTTTGGGTTCCCTTACAGAAGTAATACTTAAGAATGTTTCATAAAAAATATACAAATTCAAAATCAAACACATGATACAGAGCTATAGTAAGTTAGTAGTAGTTGTTTTAAGTTATCAACAGAGGTAACTATTACTCTGTCACAATTATTTGAAAAAGTTTTTGAAAAAGAAAAGAAAGAAAAAAAAAACTCTTACAATTTATATTCATTTCTGAATCTTGCTAGTTTTTTTTCTTATTTTTATATATTTTTTAATTTTATTCTTCAAAAAAGTATTTCCTTATTAATAAATTAAATCAGATGTTTTGAGTAACATTTCTACCCAATAGTTTCTTACTCTTACATCAGTAAGTAACGTTATACTTTTTACCTACTTGAGTAAAAATATAAGTAATGAGTTAGTTGAGCACAATTTTGGCTACTCAGCCGTCCTCTGTTTATCAGTGAGGCAGAGACCACAACGTACAACCCACCAAGCATTTTTATTGCACAGGTTTAAGAAAAGAAAAGATTAAACATCTTTGAGTTGCTTCAATCATTTCCACCATTGTGGTCCGACGCTCACTATCTCTTGCAACCTTAACTATCACATATGTAGGTGAAATTTTAAGAGCTACAATTTTTTTTAAGGTCATAGACTAAATGTTGCTAACATTTGCTAATAAGCTTGTAAAATAAAATAAATTTTATGTTCAGTTGTAAAATATAACTGTGGAAAAATCTAACTTTTAGCTTCAGTGCATCTTTTCATCAAGATAAAAAAGAAAATTGAAAAATAATTGTTTTAAACAGAATTGTGATTGTACAACTATTACAATCTTCAAATCCCTTTTCACCAGCAGGACAGGGTTGAGTTTTCTTCTAAAACGTGTCACATGGTTTGAACCCAGAGTGAGACGAAGCGTTGACCTCTTTAAATCATCCAGACGTCTGGCTCCTCCATCATACCCACAGATTTTCTGTAGGATTTATGAAGCTCTTTCTTTTGAGATCTGATCAGTTAATTAATCAAAATGTTGTCTGCAGAGAAGTAAAACTAAAATTCAAATGTTGCTTACATACGAGTTTTGTTCAGTCTGAATGATCTAATCTTTGCTACACCTTTACAAAAATGTAAGGTTCTAAATACAAAAGTTTTAATGAATAACTCATCATAATAAAATTCATCATAAACATTGATTTATTGAAATGGCTCCCAATACAAGTTATGGCCTATTTAAATTATAATTTGTCAAGTTGCTTTATTTTTAAGCCTTTTTTTAGTTTTGTCATGTCCTGGGTGACTGAGGATTTTCAAAAAAAAAATCTTTCAAACAAATAAAAAAATATTTCAATCAAATTGTAAGAATTATTTCCACATGCTGTTGAGTACATTGCAGCTTTCTTTAGCATTGATGTTCATTTTTAGCATCAGAATGCTGGGTTCCAACCGATGGGTACACTTTGGCAGGCCCCGGTTAAATTTCTTCAGAAATTTTCTAGTTTAGCCTACAATCTGCTGATTTCTCCGATTACTTTGAAGGAGATAACTTTCTTTTACTCCATATTTTATTATGGCTTCTCTGCTTGAACAGAAAGAAGGAAATAAAGTTTACCAGTAATAAGCTTAGCTTTGTATGCCGTATTGATTGAAGTGGCTCATGAATTCTTCCCATTTACCCCCTGTGATTAATACTTTTGTACTGCAGCAAATTATTTTTAATGCATTCTACAGAGACTGGGCCCATTTTTAAAAATGTTTGTAAAAATTTAACCTGATTAGGAAGGTGGAATCAGATATTTTATTTTCCTGTAATATGATTTCCTTTCCTTTCACACAGTCACTGTTTCCCACTCACTGCAAGCCAGCAACAGCGTTTCATTTAGTCTCAATGTTTAATTCAGATGTTTCAGATGACACTTTTGATTGATGTGTTATGAGCAATCACTCTTGTTAAACCACTCAAAGTGTGACTTGGAGAAAAACTAAAAACTTTTCTCTAATTAGAGTTTGCACATCCAGACTTTCCTGTATTGTCTGCTAACTTGATAACAGTTTCTCTTTAGTTGGGCATCAACGGATCCTCAGCACCTTTGTTGAATTAAGTCTTATGACAACATTGCTTGATCTCTAAAGTGAATCAGTTGATGCAATGTGTTTAATATGTTGCCATCCCACCATATTTTATTGGTTTGTCTGGAGTAAAAAAGTCCACCAGGTTTGTTTTTTATGATCTGCAAAATGACCTTCCCATTGGAAACACCTACTATAAAACAGAACAAGCGGTAACACTTTATTTGAAGGGGGTTGAATAAGACTGACATGACACTGTCATAAACATGACATAACACATGTCATGAACATGAATAAGCCTTCATGAATATTTATGACTGTTGTCATAAAGTGTCATTCTGTAAATTATGACACTTTTAATACAAAGTTGACATTATTCAAAATGTCTTTGTTATGACAACTTGACATTAACCAAGAAATCATTACTGTTTAAACTTTACCTTTAATAACATAAAGTTACCTAATTTTGAAAGTGCAATCATTAATACTTTTATAACAAATTTATATCAGTAATGATTTCTTGGTTAATGTCAAGTTGTCATAACAAAGACATTTTGAATAATGTCAACTTTGTATTAAAAGTGTCATAATTTACTGAATGACACTTTATGACAACAGTCATAAATATTCATGAAGGCTTATTCATGTTCATGACAGGTGTTATGTCATGTTTATGAAAGTGTCATAACAGTCTTATTCACCCCCCTTCAAATAAAGTGTTACCGAACAAGCTAAGTGTGTTCAGCTGTAGAATGTAGTAGTAGTAGTAAACATTACAAATAATGTAGTGTTTTAGTTTGCTATGTGTTTTTCACATGGAAGGAGTGCCATCACCACTATGACATACATAGTCATAAATTTTGTGGTTAAAAAAAAGAGTGTCACTATTATTGACCCGAGTTATGAAGGTCAGTGCTTTTATGATCAATGTAACCGTCTATAAATTAATTCTAAAGTTATCCAGAGACAACAGCATTGTCACAAAATCAGAACAAAACAAAGGAAGCTATTAAGAAGAAAACACAAGTCACAGCAATGGCCTTTTGTGGAGCATTGATGGCAACTTCTATAGAGAAATCTGTTTGGATGAGTAGTCAGACTAGAAGTGGTGTATATGATGTGGTCCACTGACACAGACTTCTCTCATAATTTCTTATAATTTTCAGCCATTGTTTACGCCTGGATAGATTTATGGAGTCTGGCTTCTTGTGGGGCAGAATTATTAAGGTTATGAAGGCACATATTAAGGTAGGTATACCTTAATGTGCACAAATCTGTCTACCACAAAAGCTAACGTCTACAGACTTGTGTGTCTCCAATGTAAAAGAGTGGTGCTCCTGGGTTGGCTGCTATGCAATCGCCAACCAATAGTGTGCCAAATAGCACTGCATCTACTTAATTGCAAAACTCTAAATCTACTTTCACTTGCATAATACACAATAAGGTGACACAATACACAAATGGTCAGAAAAAATGTCACATGTACTTTTAGTTTAATATTTTTTAACAACACAATTATGATACATAATGCGTGTTCCCACTGAAACAGACAAATGCTGCTGATCATAATCTATTTAACTTAATTTGACAGGAATCATTAGAGGACAACATTATTTTACCTACTGTGGCCTTTTGCAGCATGACTTGATGACAATACATCATTAAATTAAAACTACAAGATCAGGTTGTGTAAGCTATGATGAATTTAGAGCTTTCTAGGCTATCTGATAGCACTTAGCGGCACTAATTACACGTGTGATTATTTCAAGATGGATTGAGAATGGGTAAAACCCATTTTTACACTGTCTAAAACAGTATTCTTATCAAGACCTCTGTTGTAAGGAAGCATACAAAAAGTACATTTCATTTTAACAACATATCCCACCTGAGAACAGTTGTCCTAAAAGCTGTCCAGTTGAATCTGAATAAGCCAGGCTAATGCTAGTTCTGCACAGGAGAGATTAACCTCTGCTGAAAACCAAAGGATGCTACAGGCTAACCGGTTAGCCTAAGATAATATCAAATTAAAGATTGAAAACTAGTGGATGATATTTAAACCATTTGACCATGGCGTTATGGCACCTGAACTGAACATGCCGTTTGGGTCAAGGCAATAACAAAAAAATTATTTTTTCTTAGTCATCTTAAATCTGCCTTATCTTGATTCAAAGATTTACATTTAAAGTTTATCTTAACACTATAAATGTCTGTGAGGATGGTCTTAAAAACAATCACTTGTAGGTACAGCGACAGTGCAAACACACTCATTTTCACATTTTGTCATGTTACAACCCAACTTCAGTGTGTTTTGTTGGGATTGTATGTGATAGACCAACACAACGTTTTACTGCATAACCGTGAAATGGAAAGAAAATCAAACACTCTTCTCAATTTTTATTTACAAATAAAATCTGAAAACTGTGTTGTGCGTGTGTATTCAGCTCTGCTGGGTCAGTGCTTTACAGAACAAAGCTCTCAAACTAAATGTATTTTCTTTGAACAAAAAAAACAGATAAAAAGGTTTCATTGGCCCTACTTGCCTTTATTTGAGAGCAGTCAGACATGAAAGTGGTTAATGAGAGTGGGGGGAGACAGCTCAACCTCACACTGGACTGAGAACGTCTTTGAATAATGACTTTGAAATCTTGTCACAGGTTTTCAGTTGGATTGGAATCTGGATTTGTTGTTTGCATCAGATGGATGTTCACACCCAACCTTGTTCTGCTAGCAGGGGTGTCAAACTCCAGTCCTCGAGGGCCGGTGTTCTGCAGTTTTTAGATGTACCACAGGTACAAAACACTGGAATGAAATGGCTTAATTACCTCCTCCTTGTGTAGGTAAGTTCACCAGAGTCCTGCTAATGACCTAATTATTCTATTCAGGTGTGGTGCAGCAGAGGCACATCTAAAAGTTGCAGGACACCGGCCCTCGAGGACTGGAGTTTGACACCTGTGTGCTAGAGGATCCGTCCTTCTAAATGTAGGTTCTGCTCTCCACTGTTAGAACATGCATGCTCACTATGAAGGATTGCTGCAAAATATTGTTTTTATTGTAAAGTGAATTGAGAAATTTATTGTTAATCAGGATAATATACATAAACTAAAATTATAATCAAGTGTCTAATATCAGGGCGTCTAACTGTTCTGTTGATGGCTTTCATTCAATTACTTTTTTTCTTGTATCTCTTTCAAAGAGGTCAGATCTGTGACACTGAGAGATTCTCCCACCTGATCTCTGGATCTTTGCAGTTTCTCCAGATCTACCAGGCCTGCTCCTATGACCAATGCTCTCCCTGCCTGGTCTCTTGGTGCTGTTTGTTCTGAGATCTCTATAAGGGTTGTTATGCATGATTAGTTCCACTTTCATCTGCTTAGGGGTTTAAAAAGGATTCTGATTACAGATGCACTCCAACATTTTCAGATTTCACTCATTTCACAAGTTGGGACATGACAAAATTTAGAAGAGTTCAAGAAGTTCTGCTTCTCTAACTCTTACTTTGCAAGTAACTGTAAACACACTGCATGAAAATGTTCTTTTTTAGGAAGAGAAACACAGACAGACGTGTAAACTGACTTTAAAGAATTAGCTCTGCCCACCTAACCTCTAAGTGAAAACATCAAACTATTGTGTTGCATTTTACACACATAGAGCAAACTTACATCAAGTATTATTATTTGGTCACAATATCATACTTGTATTAAACTAAACAAAGTGCTGTTCATACCTTGTGAGATCTTTTTTTTTTTATCTTTTTTGTATGAAAGACAAATTTCATGGCCAGTTAAATGTTCTTCCAGTGATCTGGTAAAACTTCTGATTAAAAGGGTGGAAGAACTTCTGCAACTTAGTCACTACAGACGCGTCCACCTCAGGATGGATGCGGCCCTTGCTGCCGGCCAGGCACTTGTTGAAGACAATGTTGAATCGCAGACAGTAAAATCCCCTGGTGGCATTAAAGTACAAGTTATACTGACTAATCCTGGAGGGGAGGTTCAGGAAGCGCTCGACCAGCTGCAGCTCTGGCAGCGGGTCCGTAATGAGCCGATCCCCGTCCACTATGTGGAACTGCTCCACGGGGAAATACTTGAGCCAGCGCTCCAGGTGTTTTGTGTAGATGCTGGTGCGGACGGCTTTGTATTTGGTGTTCACTTCACAGGTGTTGGCGTCAATGGCTAGATTTTCAAACTTGTGGTAAGTCTTGTTCTTGCGCTCCTTGCCCTCAAGCACTTGGGTGTAGTCGGACACGGCTCTGGTGGTGGGCTCTCGGACGATAATCAGCAGCTTGATGGAAGAGTTCATCTTGAAGATGCGCTCGGGAACCTCCTCTGTGATGAAGTAGGCAGGGCTCTTCTCAATGGTGATCTGGTGAGGGAGGGAGAAGGGCATTTTACCCCTGTACCAGTCAATGCCGCGGGCATAGTTTTTGTCATTGTCGAAGAAGTGAATCTCCTGCGAAGCCTTGACCACGGCTGGGTGCAGGTTGAGCATTTCCAGCAGGGCGCGGGTGCCCCCCTTGCGAACGCCGATGATGATGGCCCGAGGCAGCTGCTGGACCAGGTTGTGCAGGCGGATTTGCTCTTTGGTGGCATTGCCTTTGCGTAGTTCGTGGAGCAGCCCGCGTTTAAACTGCAGCGTACGAAGAGGGATTTGCTCCGGCTCAGACGGGTGAAATCGGCTCTCAATGGGGCAAATGGGTTGTAACCTGAAAAACAAAAATATATGCTGTACATTCAACAAAACTATTTTTCTCATTCAACACCATTCTCAAATAAGCTTAAGATATATTATGCAATTTCATTATTTTAACTCTGGCTTCAGGCAGTGCATCACCCACTGAGGTCTGGCCTGATGCCAATGATGTTGGAAAGAATGCTTCACAATCTGGTAACATAATATACAATACTGCATGCTGTTCTCAGCGTACAATTGATTAAATGACAGAGTGACTTAAGCCAGGGGCCTTTGGTTTTCATATGTGCTGACAATCCGTCATGTGTTACAGAAACAACTCTTAAATGACACCAGAGAGAGAATAATGTATTCCATCGAGTATTTGTAAGCAAAATAAAGACATATTTAAGTTACCGTATTTTCCGCACTATAAGGCGCACCGGATTATAAGGCGCACCTTCAATGAATGGCCTATTTTAGGACTTTTTTTCATACATTAGGCGCACCGCATTATAAGGCGCATAGAATAGACGCTTCATACTCTATTATTACACATCCACATTAATAAAGAAATGGTCCCGAGTACTTTATATAGTAGGCTGGCCCAGCCGTTGTTTCACTCACGGTGTTGGTGTTGCGATATTATGCCCAACTGCTTTCTGGGTAACACAGACCAACCGACACGCTGCCGCTGCAGTCTCTGTCTCTCTTCCCCTGCCCCTCCCCCCCTTTAAATGTATTATCAAACTTTATTAACAAACCAGTGTTCTGACAACTATCCCAGCATGCACCGCGCACTACTTCTTCTACGGGGGAAAAAGAAGTTGGCGGCTGCTTACCGTAGTGGACCAACTACGTAAGCAGCCTACTGCATGTCTGTGTAAACATGACGTCTTTCATTTCGATCTGAGTTAATTAGCGTAGCATTTCTGCCGGATTTTCACAACATATCAGCCACGACAATGGACAGGGGAACCAACAAGTTCATGTCATCTTTTTTGGACGACATCAAGGTGTTTGAGCCACTGGATGCCTCCAACATTGTGCGCGTCACAGCTAAAAGCTACCGATAGATGAGGAAAACAGCAGATCCTCACACCCTCAGCATAAATACAGCTGTGGACAAGATCACTGATGCCTATTGTTCTTGCAAAGCTGGGTAAGTCGGCATTCATGGTTTTGATGGTCCACAATGTACATTAGCATATGTTTACTACTGTAGCTTGTGTTTGTGAGACGGTCACGCACGTGGTAGCTGCACTGTGACCTAAAATGGGCATTAGCCAATGAAACGCGGCCCCTGTGGTAAAGTCCGTTGCTGGACCTGTTGTGGCTCAATATTGGTCCATATATAAGGCGCACCGGATTATAAGGCGCACTGTCGGCTTTTGAGGAAATTGAAGGTTTTTAGGTGCGTCTTATAGTGCGGAAAATACGGTATATGTTGAAGCTAGCTATTGGGCATTTTCAGCATGAAGTTTTGACTCTCGTCGCTCTGTGAATGGAGACATATTGCTGCACTTCCTGTTGTTGCTGTTGCACTTCAAAGATTTGCTGGTGTTTGAGACTTTCTTGATTTCATCTATTTTCTGCTTGACTGAGTAATTCTAACATATAAGTAGTCTATATTAAAACATGTTTTCTGTTGCTACATCTTACTCTTTGTGAACCTTTTGTATTACACTTGTTTTTCTTTTGGCATGGTAAGTACTTAGTTAAATTTGCGCTAGCTTAGCATTAGCGCCACCATGGTTGCTCGTCCTGTCTCTCCTGCTGTCTCTATGTCTCTGTTGGATGTTATTTTGCTGCTTCCTTTAGTGATAATGGTACATGTGATAAAGGTGACATTTTGGCTCTTTGGAGGTGAGGATGTCAGAAATGGAAGCCCGGCTCTGCGCTGTTGAATAACCAGCAGTTAGTTGAGGCTTAAAGCTTTGATTTAAAATAACTCAGTCTTTCTGCATTTTTGCACTTTTCCAGACATTTGTTGAGTGAAAACTAAATGCTGCTTCTTCATGTTTGGTTCAGACCAGAACCAGAAGACCTGACAGGTCTGGAATGTTGATAGCAGGTCTTTCATGTATTTTGGTGCGAAGACATTCAGTTAAATATAAACGAACAGAAGTAGTTTAAAGTCTGATTTTGGAGCTACAGTGAGGAAGAACTTTCTAAGGCTTGACTTGGTTTTCCAACAATACATGTTAACTAACCTGTCTTTTACACAAAACTTGTTTACACAGAACTTATGTAGAAAATGCTTCAGCTGAAGGCCGGTTGGTCGGCTGCCAATATTTGAAGGTGTTAAAGAAAATCATTCTTCACAACTAGACCTTCATGTTCTTTCTGCTCCTGCCTTGGGGAAATGTTGCTGTAAACTGGGTATCAGAGGAAGTATTTTCTCTCTTGAAGTACAGAATAAATTCTTTCCCATTAAGACAGCTTATAGAACCCGTCCCGTGGAGAGCTACGGTAGATTTAAGACATTACAAGATGCCCATGAGTCTGTGATGTGTGTTTCTGATGTCACAGTGATAACTCACCTATCCAAAGTCCCAACCCTGGCCACAAGATAGAGGACACTTCCGATCACGAGGCTGCCCAGAACGAAGAGCTTCTGTCTCAGCAGTGCCTGCTGTTTGAATAGCATGGCCCTCCATCAATCTTCAGGACTGCGTCTTCAGCCTGCAAGCACATGAACCACTAATCAGCAGGGAAAGAGAGACAGCCTAATGTTTATTAACACACACTCAATCAAGTTTTACAAGTGATTAAGCCACACTCGCCCGCGCCCACAATGCGCTGCAGCACCATTAGACTCTAATGATCAGAGGAAATGCACCACCACCACTTTGCTTGCATCAATTTATTTATTTTGGACAGGCCGAGAATCAAATTTAATCTGATCTACGGCATCACTGTGTAAGACTGTGACCTTGTTCCAATTCAGAAAGAAAAAAGAAGGCTGTCAGAAAAATTCATGAAGATTAAAACGGGAACATAAGGGGTATATTACACATATTTAATGAATAAATGACTTAATGCAGTTTGGTTTTGAAAATGAATGTTGACACAGAGTTGCAAAGGGTTGAAAAAGTACAAATGTAAGTGAAATGTGGGAATTTTAGAAATTTTACTGGAAATTGGAAGAAACCTTTTCATATCTAAACATCACTATAAATATTTTACTCTGTCCATTATTCGTGTTGTATTTCCAAGTCATACAATATATCATATGAAATACATTTAAGCTACAATATCAAAACACATCTCACTTTATGCAGCAGACATCTTTTAGCCAAAATATATTTTTTCCAACTACTTCCAATAACTCTATTATAGTCCAAATCATGGGATTAGATTCCAGGATTGTTCCTGTTTCATGCAATTAATTATTGCAATTTGTCCCTTTGACCTGCAAAAGACTAATTTCCAGATAAAAATTAGGTTGTGTTCATTGTGTTGTTAATATTATGTTTACATTTAACCTCAAGTATGTCTTTAAAATTAGTTTTCATAGGACTGCTCTCGTTTCCTTTCTAAATCTCACAAATCATCTGTAAAGTTTTGATTTAGACTGTAATTTGGCAGGTTAACCAACAGAGGGCATCAAATCCCTTCAACCCAACGGAACAGAGCTATGCCCCTAATTAAACCTCCTGTTATGTTCGTTTCTGAGGTACAGCAATAATGTTCGTGGGTCAATTTGACCTGCAACATAACAGGAGGGTTAAAAGATGTCCTTCGATATTCAAACTCATTCCGTTTCATCTTTTAGTAACAAGTATACCTGCATAAATCACAACAGAGAGTAACATCAGTCACAAAACTATTAAAAACCATGATGCTCTCTAATTCAACTAAGAACGAAATTAGATAACTCTGTCCCAAATAGAGCACATATTGTAGTGTCTCTTGTAGTGTCTCACAAACAAGTGTTGGGAGCGTTTGTCCGCTGAGACTGGAAACATTTTTAATTTATTCCCAATTGTGGATTTTGAAGGGAGAACAAAAGAGCCTCTGTGATTTCATCAGAGTGTCTGAAGAAAAGCACAAGAATAAAGTCAGTAGTCAGAGTCCATCTGTAAGTTTGTTTGCTTAATTAAAAAAACTGCTTCCTGTTTCAGCTTGACTTGCTGGAATAAGTCAATAAACCAACCAGAATAAAGCACCTTACACATTTCTACCATCCACATACAGTGAGGTAGATTGATGTTGTTGTGCCTGACTGAAAACTAGAGTTAGAAACCAATTTCTCAAAAAAATCACATACAGAAAAAAACATGTCAGCAACAATATATACAGCAATCTTTACCATACTGTGAAAAAAATACCCAGAAAAGGATTATTTTAGTTTTTTAGTAATATTAGAAATTGTGGGGTTTGCACTATTTAGATCAATATTATGCAGCCCAGAAATGGAACCATAATTAGAATTAGAATAATTACGTACTTAGTATCTAGAAACACTTAACAGGAAGAGTCACTACTTAATTACTTTCTACTTTTTAGAAACTGTAACTACTCACTTTACACCAGAAAAGGATTTAGATGAGTCATTTTGCTTTTCTTCTTCTTTTTCTTTCCTTTGGTTTGTTATTTTGTTTGTATTTCCTTTTAATTCATGTAAAGCACTTTGGATTGCCTTGTTGCTGAAAATGTGCTATATAAATAAAATGACCTTACCTTATTTGTCTCTCTGTTATGTATTTTGTTGACACTTAACTGTATCATCAGAAATAGGCTAAGTCAGCAGGTTTCATGACGCTCTCTTTGTTTAACCATAAAAATAAAACACCTGTGTAAGTTGGTACCATGACTAAACATCACAAAAAGAGCCTGATAACACACCAGAATATTAATTTATTCGGTAACACTTTATTTGAAGGGGGTTGAATAAGACTGTCATGACACTGTCATAAACATGACATAACACCTGTCATGAACATGAATAAGCCTTCATGAATATTGTTGGAACACTGTTGTCATAAAGTGTCATTCTTTATGACAACAGAAATCATTACTGTTTAAACCTTACCTTTAATAACATAAAGTTACCTAATTTTTAAAGTGCAATCAGTAATACTTTTATAACAAATTTATATCAGTAATGATTTCTTGGTTAATGTCAAGTTGTCATAACAAAGACATTTTGAATAATGTCAACTTTGTATTAAAAGTGTCATAATTTACCGAATGACACTTTATGACAACAGTCATAAATATTCATGAAGGCTTATTCATGTTCATGACAGGTGTTATGTCATGTTTATGAAAGTGTCATGACAGTCTTATTCACCCCCTTCAAATAAAGTGTTACCATTTATTCTATGTATATAGTTTGTGTTTGTCAATAAACTGATTTGCACCAAGTGTGGTCTAGAGATACATGGTTTTATTATGGTGTATCTTGTAGTAAGTGCAGTTCTTTGCAGATGTTTTTCACATTTTGTCACATAGGAACCACAACCTTTATTGCCATTTTATTTGTTTGACCAGCGCAGGCGGCACATAATTGTAAACGGAAGGAAAATTACTGTTTAGATTTATTTATTTTTTATTGTGTTTTTGCTTATAAAAATCCGAAAAGTGTGGTGGGCATTTGCATTTAGCAGCTATGAGTTAACACTGTGGAGAACAGCCTTACACTGGAAGTACTAATCCAAGTCTTTTGGGTTGGATCTGTACCAGCTTCTCCCAGTTTTATTTGTAGATTAACTTAAGCTTAGTCAGAGCATCCACTTCAATGATTTTTATATATTGTCACATATTCTGTTGGATCTATTTCTAGACTTTGTGCCACATTAATACATGAATATAGTTTAATCTAAACTAGTCTGTTTCAGCTCTGGTTGTATACTTAATGTTGTTACAGCTGGAATTTGAATTCTGCCCCAGACTCTAACAAATCACCATTCCCATTAACTTTAACCCGATTATCTGTGGAGGCTGAGGAAAAACATTATTTTTTTCATTTCACAATTATTCCTTCCTTGTTTTGGTCTCATGTAAAAACTCTTTGATTGAGGTTTTAAGGCGACAACATGGAGGACTTCAGTGGTATGAACGCAGGATACAGTGAAGTGCTCCAGAATCGTACTCTGGATTTATTGTCACTCTAAGAACTGTTAGGTTACATAAGCTTCCTTAAAAGCAACAGCATAGTCAAAGTAATTTATAATGGCAAAATATTGAACTGCTATAAATGCTATGAAACAATTCCATTCCAGCTTGACAAAGAGTTTGAGCAGCATGTACTACATCGCCCTACTGAATAGCATGCACCACGTTCTTCATGACTCATTTATAACCCACACGATACACACACACACACACATGCACACCCCCTCACAAATGAGTGTTTTGCCCTGACAAGGAATTGCAACTAGAACAGCTGTTCCTGCCAGGGAGCACCAGAAGGTGCCCAGAGAGAATTATCAATTATAAAGCGTTTTATTTTCATTAACTATGCATTTTCCTCATCCTCTTCTGAGAATATTTTTAACAACCACACAGGGAAAAGGAAAGTTCTGACAATCTTTACAACCAATGGTGAGGAGCAAGTAGAAAGTAAGCAGAAAGTATTTTGCCATCAATCAATCAATTTTATCTATAAAGTGTCCTTCATGCTAAAAACAGCTCAAAGTGCTCTATAGATCAATTAAAATAAACAAAAACTAACAATTACCCACCACAACCCCACATGCAGACTAAGCAGAAATGATTCAATTCAGGAAATGCTGTGTATGTATGTATTCATTCATTTTCCAATGATAATTAATCCTGTTAAGGGGAGCAATTTATCCTAGAGCAGCACAGAGACACAATGGATTTTATGCACACACACAAACTTGAAGTGAAACTAACAGCTATGAAAGCATGAACTACAACAGGCCATTGTAGATAGAAAAAAGAAAAGAGGATTCAATTCTCTAAATCTCATTTTTTTCTTTAGGAAAAGTTTAATATTTTCTAGAAAAAACTCAGAATTTTTTAGATTAATCTCAGAAATTTTCTGGAAACAATTTGGAAGTTTCAAAAGTAACAAATGTTTGACTTTTCAAAGTCAGATATTTCCTTTTTTAAAATCATGAGTTTAATCTCAGAAATTTTCTGGAAGTTTTTTTATGTGAATTTGCGGAAATGCATCATTGTAATAACTCCAACCCGACAAAATAATAAAAATAATTCCATCATAGTCATCAAGAAAAAGAAGCACTTGCCAACTTATTCATAACTACCTTATTGCTATATTTAGCAACTTTCCAAATTCCTGTAACAACTTTATATATATATATAAAACTAATGACAAATGACTCAGGAAGGAAAGCAAAGTACCTGCAGAAGGCCCATTCACTCATAAGAGAACATGGCAATTAAACACAGTTTTGACCTCATTTTATTATGAAAAAAGATTATTCTTAGAAATTTTAACAGCTTACATACAAAATATGATATGGTGATACAACTTTATTTATTGTAGAATGTAAATCTGTCTCCCAATGTTGTCCAGGAAAAAGAAGTAACCTGGTGTTGAAACTGTCTCAGTTCTACAAGAGCATTCATTACCTAGCAGATGACCAGAAGCCCCATTTCAGTAGTCAGACCTGTGTTAGTGCATCACATGGTAGAAATGTTATCCACAGTCATAATGAATAAGAGCTGCTGGTGACACATCTGATAAAACACTCTATCCCGTTCATAATGGAGGTAGGGTCTCCAGGACTCCTGGAAGCAGGAGCAACAATAAGCTAGAAGGGAAACTAGATGGACATATAAGGTGTCAGTCTAGTATGGTGAGACTCACTATATTCTTTCCCAGAAGATTTCTCTTCCCATTTTTCCCCCGGCTGTCTTTCTTTCTGAGCATTGCCACTGTTAGCGCTTAATCAGAGCTGAACTGTAACTCCTCCCAATGCAGTCATGGCGACCAAGGTCCCACTCAGAGGCTGACAGTGGGAGAGAGAAGCTTTCATTGTGGAATTCGAAGCTCTGATTTGACAGTGGACTCCTACACTTTATAACTGTTTTTATACTAAACACTCTAACGATGGACTGAACATGGACAGGAGACAGAGTCTCCAGCTGGGCTGTCTCTAAACCAGCCTGGGCTTCTGATCCAGGTTCTGTCGTCTCTCTTTAGGCTTTTAGCTTTAGGCTATAAAGGGTCGTTAGCATCAGGCCACAGTGACAGGCTGTTCCTGTTTGGAACAAGTGGATCCAGGCTCAGTTAGTCCAAATGGGCACAATTTGTTAGCTCAGTGTGTCCTGGTAAGTCCATAATTATTGTCCATTCTTGTGTTTTGACACAAATGGATAGCGAGACTTAAAAGGGGCAGTATTGTGTGCTTTTCAGGCATATAGTGCCATTTTATAACACAAGCTTTACCTTCAGTTGTTATAGAAATGCTGTATATATCAAATATGATTTTTTTAAAAATGACTTTGCAATTTAACGCCTTGAAATTGGGCTTCTCTCTCTTTAAAAATTTCAGCTCTTTCTGAAATGCAGCCTTCAGGACATCATCACAACATGGCTCTTCTATCAACCAGCTTTCTATCAAGTAGCTCATCTGATGAGTTCTGCTGCATAGTTCCACCAGGTGTTTGCTAACTGCTGCTGGCTAGTCTGAAGGAACCGAGTGGGGGAGTTGACAGGGAGTGCTGCTCTGTGAGGTAGAAGCTTGAAGACAACATTTTTTCAAAGAATGGGCCAAAAACACACCAGAGTAATTTGTGACTTCTTTCTCCAAGGAACAGGTGTCTGAAAGTTGTCTTTTAAAAAAAGGCTTTTCCACAAAATATTTCCTAAATTTGTGTGTTATTTATTTCCAGTAATTTCAGTTTATTTTATTTTTTTACCTGTAACCTAATCTGTTGTCTGATTTGATATATGTGTTGAAAAATGTGATATTAGGTCAGAACTCATGTCTTTATTGAAACTTTGGCGCAAATGAGGCAGAGAAAAAAGAGCCCACTTTAGTTAATGCTTAAAAAGCATTGACTGATGAGTAGTTAAGATTGAAATTTAAACTGCTGACTGGCATTCTTATAATAACTGAAGCAATGAAAATGATTGCTGTTTGCAAACAAAATTACTATTTTAATTAGTTTTCAAAACTGGAACATGGAGTTTAAAGACTTCATTAATTAAAGTGTCAATTTATGGTGACGATGCATTCAAGCGCTTGGTGAGTCCCACATTATGCAATGCAAGCAGCGTGTCCTCTGCTGAAGAAGCCCAGATCAGCAGTGCTAGAAATAGACGACTAGAACAGGGATCTCATTAGTCTTTTCCGTGATGCTCTATGTGGTAATACTAAAGTATTACTGCTGTAGGAAAAGCAGAAGACCACCGCCCTCATGCTGCCTGTCTTACCACAAACTGGAGAATTACTCCTGTGAACAGCAGTAGCAGTAGCAGCTGGCTGGTGTGACAGAACAACTATCATGGGGACGAAAGCCATGCAGTGCTGATATCCATCATTTTAAAGGATTGCCTTTTCCTCTTCTTCACTTAATTCACCGAGCTTCTGCTGATTTATTGACCCTTTTTCAGTAAGCGTTCAGTGAGTTGTTGCTTTCATGGCAAAAAAATATTCAAGCAGATGCCAAGGAACGGCAGAACTCAGGAACTGTAAGAATAATATCCAAGGTAGAAAATCATGTTCTAACACCCAGTATTTTAGATGCTTCATTTAAAAGCTACAAAACTTTACTTGAAAGGAGATATAGCACTACTCATTTATTTCTCATTCAATTCTTTTCCATGCAGACCCAGTAAAAATATTTAATATTAGATTTCAGAAAAGAAAAAAAAATTGTCAAATGACTTTTTTTGCTATCTGCTAAAAAGACTGAAGTGTTCAAGGTTGATGCTGAAGCATCTAAATAAAGTGATTCTGACTCTGGGGATCAGTTGCTTCTGAATAATATTGTTAATGTTATATATCATGCTGCACTTTGCAGGCACTCTGCACTGATGAAAACCTGGTCACCTCAGAAACACAACTGTTTGAAGCTTCTGGCCAGGCAGGAGACTTTAGCTAATATTTATTTGATCACTTAGAGCCACTAGCAGAACATTGAACTTTCAATCCAAGATGGCCGGGGCATCAATAACAATGAAACATGTAACAATGAAAAATACAAAACATAAAAACTGTATATTTTACACACCCTTCATACGAACACATGCAATACACAATATGAAAGAGTATAAAAGGCGTTAAACACCAGAGGACTAAGTTTCACAAAATGGGCATAATCTTTAATGTTTGGGTTCACGTCAAAAACATGTTTACACGAGACAACATATGACTCCTCTATATTTATGAAATATAAATATTGTGTCAGAAATATATCATGTTGTGAAATAATATGAAATATGAACTTTATTTTTACTCTGTGCCTGTTGAACAATTTGTTTGATTCATCCCAGGTAAAAAACAAATAATAATAATTGAGCTCTTTTAAAAACCATCATCTTGAACGTAAAACAAAACAGATCAGCACCTGAATGAGATGAGCTTCTTTCTGCCTCTTGTGGGGCGGAGACTACAAACAGCAATCACCATGGTGACCTTCACACAGACTCTAGATGTTAGCCAGTGACAGAACTGGTTCACATTGCAAAGACCGTCTGCTAAGACCAAGCTCTGCCTCCGACGTGAAAATGAATCTCCAAAGCTCTTTGGAAACAGCCAAAACAAACAGCACTCAAGAAGTCAGGTACTCCATCCTTTGTGTTGCTGATCTGTGTCCATGCAGAAGGGAGAAGTTAAGGCAATTTGTTATGATGTCAGACAGATAAGAATGACATCACACTTTCTTCATATCGGGCCGATAATTATCATGCACCCATTGATGAATTTGTCATGATCTACTGTACAGTTTCATGGAGTACAGGAAGCAGAATGTATTTTAGTATCTCAGAGATCTTTTAGTTTAACTGACTGAAAATCCAGAAAACCCCCATTCTCTGTCAGGACCGTTCTGTAAAGAAGACCCAGGATGAAGAGTTCGGCTTCACAGTGGAGGAGAAAGAGCTAACACAAACAGCTGAGAACATTTCTGCAAGATGTTCGGATAAACAGCGAGATATTTTTTGAGGAGCAGCTGCACACAGCTCCTGTATCTGCAGGTGCTGAATGTTAGCAGACCTGAGTTTACTTGTGCTCCTAATTTAGAAAATAGACACAAACACAGATCTGCTCCTGAAATAGCTTCACACAGCTAGCAGTGTCTCTCTGGGCTGACACAGTCAGTCTACATTTAAATTAGGCATTATGCATCCATTTAGTGGAATGCCGACCCATTTTTAGGTAAATCAGAGTAAGAGCTAATTGGTAATTCAGCTTTCTGATGCAGGTGTAGGGAGCAATCCATGTAAAAGTCACAGCACAGTTCTTCTCCAGGGATGGAGACTCCTGATGTGAATGCAGAGGAAGACGAAAGCAACCTGCCACACTGCTGCCATGATCTTTGGGATTTTGGTTATTCTTTAATTTGCATATTTAGTTCGTTTATAAGACCAACATACTCTGTAGGAACAGAGAAATGTGTTTGTTTACTTGAGGCGGCAAGAGCAACAACAAAACCTCTGATCAGTGGATCTGTAATTGATAGATTTGACTGAATGAATTTTATAAGATAAAATGGAGATTCAAAATACATAAAGCTTTATCATTTATGAGAGACACTGGAATAAGAAACAGTTATCAATGAGAAATGTAACTTGATTGTAGTATTAAATATGCATAATGTGATTCACACAAGTATAACTAGGACCTGGTAAACATACAGCCAGATATCTGGGAAAACAAATACACTTGTATGTGCTTTGGCTGTTCATCCACACAAAGATTCCATTTTATATCACTAAAAACTATTATTTGTTAAAAACTTTGACCAAAGTGGAGATTTGATAAAACTGCATATTTGTGTTTATACATGAGAAAACAGAGATTTATGGTGCCGCACATTACAGTCACAATAATGCACCAATAGTAAGCAATGTGGATATATACAAAGCAAGTATATATATATATATATATATATATATATATATATATATATATATATATATATATATATATATATATATATATATATATATATATATATACTTGCTTTGTATATATATATATATATATATATATACAAATATATATATATATTTGTATATATATATATACAAATATATATATATATATATATATATACAAATATATATATATTTGTATATATATATATATATACAAATATATATTTGTATATATATATATATATATATATATATATATATATATATATATATATATATATATACTTGCTTTGACATGATTCCCAACCACCATCGCCTCGTATCTTAGTAACTTTACTAAGACACTTGACTTAATAATGTTTTGATTGTTGATTCTATGTTGCATGACTCTGTGTTTTTGTGTTTGTTCTTTGCAATGCCTTGCTGCTGAAATATGCTAGACAAGTAAAATTTGATTGATTTGATTTTGATTTTCATGCCAATACACTGTTTATAAGTAGTTCAAATTGTACATAGGTCCACACACATGAACTTCCTGCCATGTTTAATTCCTGACAAAAAGTTGTGATTTTTTTGAAGCGATCTGATTGGCTGATAGGTTTTAGCTTTGCTCTGCACTGCCCCCTCTGGGTTTGGCATGTTTAAAACACTACAGGACAGATTTGTGCAGGTTCATGTGGATGAAAATGTTTCTTAAACCAAACTTGTGCTAAGGGATGAGGTGGAAATATTCTTGGAGATTCTTTGGAGAGTCATTTTTATAAACACCCAGCTGTTTGTGGACAAGGACTCGATTTCTGCATTCAAGAATTCTTTCGTTCCTGTATAGGAAACTGAGTCAAAGGTTTGGAAGCCTAAAAACATGATTTGACTTGAAGTAGGCCCTTTGACCTGCTCTGGACAGTTACACATCAGATCTAATCCATTACTGACAGCAGATCTGACTTCCTCCACCATGAGGCTGATATGATTGTGTGCTTAATGCCACATCTTCACTGTACACTGTCAAAAGTAACAGGATTAAGTATGAAGGCCTGTTTTTAGCTTTCGAGTTAAGTGCACTAATAGGATTTGTTAGAGGGCATGTGAAAAGCATGTGTTTGCGTGAGTGCGTGTGTGTGTTACAGGAGACTGCTTTAACATCTGAGAGAACCCTGAACATCAGGTAAAAACACCTGGAAGCAGAGAGAACTCCACAGAGGACAGAGGAGGCTCAGCGGCCCGACCAGCCACCCAGATCTCTGCTGGGGAAGCAGCAGGGAGCGGCTGGGGCCTGGCTCTGGCCTTCCAGACAGACAGGCAGCGTTACTGGGCCTCCAGGCGCCACCTGTCATGTCTGTGCTCCATTCCCAGAACTCTCTGCCACAGTCTGTCTCTGTGGGGTTTGTTCGGTTACCCTAACATGCTGTCCAACGCTTTCTGCTCCTCGTGTTGGGGTGAGATAGAGGAAAAGGTCTTTCTGAATTCTTCCTGCAGCTGAAATCATCTCTGAAGCCTGATGTAAGGAGCAGGACAGACTCAGGAGGGGTCAGCATGCAACCAAAGCTGCATTTTCATTACAAATCACCACAAAACTTTGTGTATATTCTGCTAATAAAAAAAAATACATTCTGCAATTTCTATGATTCCAATAAATAAGAAATTTAATTAAAATCACGTCAAAAATCACGGTTTTGATGGATATAAAGAGTTACGTGGTATATATTCATAATTCATTGTGTTATGGTGCTAGCGCTCATAATCTATCAATCAACCAGAGGAGACGTCAGAGCAACAAGCCCTGCCTACTTGGGAGCTGCTGCTTACGCAGCATTTTGGGGAAATTACAGCCAGAGATTTTGCAGAAGAACTTCATGACAAACCTTGGCTGAAGTGTGAGGCCTCTGGAGCCAGCTGCACGCTGAGGCCAGCAGTATGTTACTGCTTTATACTTATGATGAGGAAAAACTTTTACAGTATAGTTCTGTAAAATACACAAATTTCAATATGGCTGAAAAACCACCTCAACCCGGGGCAAAAACTTTTCATTGAAAAACGTGACTTATTTCAAAACTGGCATGTGTTCATCAGCAAATTTATTTTTGTAATTCCAACTTGTGAAATTTTAAGCACAGAATTAAGATAAAGATGGAATGCTGAATACGTCACATAACGTGATACTATATTAGAAAACCTTGTGTTATTTTCTCTTGCGTCTGAAGTCATTAGTTTTTAAGTCAATAGATTGAGCACACATTAGGAAACTAATGGGGAAACCGAAAAGGCCATTGTTAGAGGCACAGTTGGTTTGACAGATGGGGACACACCCTTCATTGACAAGTTTCCTCCTGTGAAAGTGCCATAGAAACAATTTTTGCCACTTCAGATGTTTGAATTCTTCAGTTATCGGATCAGCTCTGCTCCACTCTGCTGTCAAAAAACTACAACGCTGCTCTCAACCTCAGAAGGAACAGGAAATCGTTGTGCAGCAGATGGCGTGCCCCTGCAGAGTGCTGAGCTCTCCGTTGTGCGTCTGTCTGGATTCAAGTGACAAAATGACAAAACTGTAGACACAAAATAGGACAAATCCACAGAAAAAAAAAAAAAAAAAAACTGCCACAAGATGTTTGAAACAACCAGCTCCTAAAGCTGCTTCAAATATATCTAGTGACACTAGCTATGTTAGTATCACATCAATCAAACGTAAGAAGAAAATATGGATTGTTAGAAAATATTTCAGGTTTTATATTGGAAATGAATAAAGTTGGAATATAATCCAGAAAATCTTTTCCATTAACACTGTGATAAACTTTCAAAGTTTATCATACTTTGTTGAGCTTTCCATCATGTCATAATGTTATTCTCTCATCAAAAACAAACCTGGAGTGTTGCTTTGATCTTTTCATGCATGATTGAAAAATCCCTGAGTCTCCCGTAGCAACCATTCATACTATCTCTCTCTTTCTTGTCCTCTCTCTGTCCACCTCTCATGTGGTGTGCTGCTCGTAGCCCTGCCCCTTATGTTGAAGCACGGCTCTTGTTGTGCACTCTAAAAGCTGAAACGTTCGTGACCGGCCCATCTCTACTGGGTAGACCTGGGCCTGCCTTTCAGGCCAGGCTAAGCTTGCAGTTTCCAAACTTCCCACCTTCCACCTCCCTTTCCCCCCCACCCCTCTCTCTCTCATCTTCTTCAGACTAGCTAGCAGCAATTAGCAAACACCTGGTGGAACTGTGCATCTACTTAGCTCATTATAGGAGCTACTTGTCAGAGCAACACCAGTAGAAATCTTGTTAAAGAGGAGCCATGTTGTGATGACTTTCTGAAGGTAGAGTTTCAGAAAGAGTAGGAGTTTCTAAAAGAGACACAGGCCCAATATGAAATCATATTTGATATATACAGCATTATTATAACAATCTAAGGCTGGGGTACCCAAAGTCGGTCCTTGAGGGCCGGCATCCTGCACGTTTTAGTTCTCTCCCTGGTGGTAGAAACAACCTTCTCAACATGTCAATGTTCTTCTTAGGCCTTCTAACGAGCCATCATTGGATCCAGGTGCGTTAAACCAGGGAGAGAACTAAAACATGAAGGATGCCGACTTTGGGCACCATAACATAGTTACATAGTTACTTGATTGTGCTATAAAATGACACTATACCTGGAAAACCCATCAAACTGCTCCTTTAAGCAACATAGTTAATGTGGCTAGTATGTGTATTTGTCAATGCAGCCATGCAGCAGAGTTTATCATCTAAACGTTTCTGGCTGTTAATCTGCTTCAGGCAGCTAACTTTCTGCAGATGATTTGGTCAAAGAGCAATGCACCTAGGATTAGAGAAGCATTACATTTGCTTTTGGTAACACTGTAGAGTAATGCAAGGATCAGAGGTTTTACAGCATTGCATGATTGCCACCTGACAGGAAGATACAACCGATTTGAACAGCAGACATCCAAGGACATGACACAGAGGAAAAACCTTATGTCATCTCATGTCCGGGCTGTCCAAGAGCCTCTGGGAGACACAAGGAGATGTTAAACAGGCCAGCAGAGGTTAAAGCTGAGTAATGTGTACTGGAGATGATGAGCATCTAATTCATGACAAACACTGCAGGGTTAGCTGTTATATCTGCTTTATGATTCACCTCCCTGACAGTCAGATTAGGCTGTTATCAGTTTGTCTTCAATGACTGGTAATGCAGCAACCTTGGGACATCCTTCCAGTTCTAATCAGTTGCAGTGCAATATAAATGCAGCCTTCAGAAACTACATCAAAGGATGAGATGCTTCTTTCCCAACCCACTCAGCTTCCGTTGATGCAGATAAGATGTTCGCAGGGGTCTGACAGCCTGTGTGAACGTTTTGGAGATTGCTCAAGATTGTGGAGCTGTGAGGGAGACCAGGGGGTCGCTGCAGGTAAGGAAGGAGGCCTGCAGCAGGAGGCAGCATGTGCAGGGGGGCTAATAAGTCATGCAGCTTTTAAGCAAAAACTTTCAAAGTTTTTCCAGTCATCAGGTAACTCCTGATTGCCACTGACAGGTCTGCTTTGAGTAAAGACACCAGTGTGCGTGTTGAAAAACGGATCCTCTTTCTTGATAATCATCATCGCTGTCATGGCTGCCTGGATAATGTCACAGTTGCCAGCAAGTAGTAGCACACAGTAAAACAGCCTTCAGGATGTGCTGCATTAACTCATTGTCATAATACTTTATGATAGATAGTAAAAACTTTTTTCTTCAGAATCACAAATCATACAGTTTTGGCGTCTTCACCTAATGCTGCACATCAGACAGGATGCAGACTGACGGCCATAAGGAAGTGTGTGTGTTGGTGTCATTCATATCCCTTCAACTTGCACTTTACACACTGCAAGTTTCCTTGGGCTTGTAGTATTTAATCAACCAACACAAAGGAGTGCATCATTGTAGAGTGAAGGAAAAATTTCTCACTAGGGATTGAGTTTAGACTCTTTGTTCTACACTTTGCTTCGTACAGACGATTTAGACACTTGGATATTCGTAACGACTGCTTTCTGGAAGCTAACAGGAAATGACATACGCAGTAAACAACTCCATGTGGAGGAGGTCCAAAATAACATATCATAAACATTCCTTTTGCTCCGCCTTTATTTGCTCAATATTTGGAAGCGTGGCCAACATGGACTGAATGGTTTCATTCACTTCTTCCAATCCCACTACCAAACTGCAAAAACAGGCAAACTATAATTCTAAAAAACATAATCTTTCACAACTTCTCCTTCTATTTGTTCACTGGTTGGTTGAAACTCCACCAGAAGAATCCAGCTCAGTAGAAGAAATCCTGAAGGGAGATGAGAACTGAGCAGACTTCTTTAAGTACAAAATGTCCCACTGGCAGGTCTGAAATAACATGAAATGTTGTGTGGCAGAAGGCAGCACTGCATAGCCGAAGAGCCAGGTACAGCACTCCAAACCCCCAATGCTGTGTCCATACACACACAAGCACACCTTCATGGTGATTACAAATATTTTCCCAGAAATATTGATCATTACAGATGCTGGCACAGGGACCAACTAGTTTTTTCACAAATCAACAGCTTTTTCCAGTTCTCAGACATTCTTTTCATATTGTGTCACGTAACAACACAGACTGATGTCCGTCACAGTTTGCCATGTCTAACCACCGTCTGTCTGTAGAGCGGTTATCCCACTGACACTGATCCAGAGGGACAGGCAGTAAAGAGAACAGGAACAGAGCAGCGTCTCACTCAAGGACATCCTGACAGCACACACAGCTGCTGATAGATGGGACGTCTGTGACGGCAATCAAATCTCTGACCTTCCTGTTATGAGACCCTGTCTGTATTAATATTAGATCACCAACTTGGTACTTGATAGCCAGCATGGCTAACATCCATTGAGTGGTCGCGCTACCTGTGGAACAAACACTTGTAATAGAAGACACCATGTCTCAACGTGGGACAAGTTCTGCTGGCCACATGTGATTTGGACAGCACATAGTGACTGTGGATGTTTGGCTGCTCTGGTCCAAACTGCAGTAGGATCACAGTTTGGTTTCTAGCTTTTGTACATTTGTCAATCGGACCTAGAAGATTCTTCAGGTGGTTTGGATACAAAAATCAGACCTCTGCAGATTTTCTGAGGTATTTGCAACTGTCAAGCACAAAGAGACCAATAGAATTTGAAATTGTGCTCAGCTGTGCTTTAGGATTACATTTGTAACCATTTAAGCTGATTATGGTTTAAAACGAGGGAGCAAGGAAGAAAAGTACAAAACCTCATATGAAAAGTAAGTAACTTTTCATATGAGGTTTTCAATCATTAACTGTTGTTGAGGCCACAATGCAACCTTTAACCTTGAAGGAGAAGATAACCTATTTCCAGGGCTGAAGATTTGAAGTTCCATCCAATGAGAATTTGTTTAGTCTCTTTGTGTTTCCTCTCAGACACTTTTCATTCCAGTAGAGGTCAGGGGGTTGCCATTGTTTTTAAATCACCAATAGTTCACCTAGCTGATATGCAGTGGGACACTTCCACCAATCTGCTAACAGCGCATTGGCGAAAGTTTAGTGCTAACATTGAAATTGAAACACTTAGCTTTCCCTAAATCAATGTTTCCAGGTAAATTCTTGTCTTGTCTTGTAAACTACGTCAGCTAAGTCTTGTAAGTTTTGAAGTTTTCAATGCCACACGCATCGAACTTGAAGTGGTGGGCGCATTTTTGATGTACTAAAGGTGTTCGGTTTGAACGGACCATATTAGCTTCACTCTTAAAAGGTACAGCCAATTAATGCCAAGGAAAACAAAATGGTGCTCCTGGATTGGCTGCTTTGCTAACCCCAGCAACAAGGCAAGTAGTTCAGCTTTCCAAACTGCAGTTTCTTTTTAATATTTAAGATAAGCTCCACAAAAAACATCCATGAAGAGGCAGGATTTCCTGAATAATTTAGTTACGTTGGACAAAAAATATTTCTGAGTAATGAACTGCAAATGGAGGTTTGTGTGGTGATCCACTGTAGTTCAGAAATTCACCACTTGGACTTGCTTGTGCATCTGTTGGGCTCTTGTTCAGTTAAATAAAGGAACTGTGTTAAAAACAGTGCAAATCATCAAACTGATGTGCTTGATTACCTTCATTCTGCAAGTTGTGTGGAACTTCTGTGGCGCACAGAGCTGAATGCATGACACCATGACACCCTGATGATATGCTCTAGAACAGTGTTTCTCAACCCTGGTCCTCACCGCCTCCCTGTCCTGCATGTTTTTGGTGTTTCCCTTCTGCCACACACCTGAATTGTATCTCTGGGTGATTAACAGGCTTCTGCAGTACTTGATGGTCATGCAATCATTTGAATCAGCTGTTCTGGAATAGAGGCACATCTAAAACATGCAGAGCAGGGGGGCGGTGAGGACCAGGGTTGAGAAACACTGCTATCTAGGACTTTCTATGCACTCATCTTAATGATACTGAAAGATTCCACATTTTGCAACTGTGTGTCAGAGGGCAGTTGTGGGATGTACAGAAATTTCCATTCTACACACAGAAGTATATATTTAAGTAATACATTTAATAAAATATTTAAGTTTCTAAATATATTTTTCACAGTATTTTCCACAAGTGGGAAAAACATGGAATAGATGAGCCAGGTTTAGAAGAATGCATGCTGAAATTCTTTAATATTTTACAACTGGCTTACCATTTTCCCTCCAGAAATGCTTTTCTAGTAGACTCTGTAATCAAGTTTGGTACATAAACAGTTATAAGAGCTCTGTCTGCCTTCTCACCCACTTCCCATTTAACATTAGAGACTACAGAATATGTGACAGTGGCTCAGTTAAAATGACAAATGGCCATAAATGCAGCACAAGACAGTTTATTTCCCTCTTTTTAAAGAAGCAACAGAAACAAGAATCAAAATGACCTCTGTTTAATCCACCAAATCTGATAATGTAGATGAAAACTATTTATAGGGTTTCTATTAGGTACAAATATTTGCATTAATGCACTGATGATCCCCTCACATGAAGAAGCTAGAGGAAGATATAATACAAGGTTTGGAGAAGAAGTTTAACTGCTTTACATTCCAGACAGCCAGACACTGAAAAGGCCATTTGAGCTGAGAGGTTGGAAGTCCTGAAAGAGTCAAAGCAGAGCTTTGTTATTAATGGGCTCAATCTGTCTGGGACACTTTTGCCATTTCTTTAATGCCACAGAGCAGTGAAGGAAGACGCAATAAAGAACAGAGCCTGGAAGCTTCACTTATTACAATTAATAATTCATACCAGTGCATTAACCAGGCAGGAGCCCCGGTCCAACATGGCAGGCATGGGGTGTGGCTGAGGGTTTGGAACCACAGAGCCTGTTGCTGCAAATGAAGTCACTGCCCAATGCATGGTGGCTCATAAAAAGGTGATGACCAGTGTGAAAAAAATATGTGACTATGTAGTTTGTTTTTATAACATATATTTATAATAAGCATAATTCTTCATCTGCTGTCTGAACACCAGGGGTTTCAATTCTTAGTGATCTCAAAGCCTTTTTCACAAAATTGTGGCATAACACAGAATAACTGCAGCATCCCTGCCAGCATGCTTAGGTGGGCCCCATGTGGGGAAAAGGAGGGCAGGCCATATGGATCCCATATATCAACCCTCCATTCCCCCCACATGGGGCCCACCTAGGCATGCTGGCTGGGATACAACCATCTTCTGAACACACATCACTCGCTGAAATGAGGCTTTACAAATTAGCCGTAAACCATCAATGTTCCATCAAATCCTGATTTCCTCCAAATGTAACAACATGCAATGGGCTAACATTAATGTTAGTTCTATCAGATGTCATGTAGTTTATTTCTGCATTTGCAAGCTCTAAGTTGGTTTTTTATGTACTTCTTCTTCTATGAGTGTCTTTTAAGTCCACATCAAAACTAAACTACTTCCATGGTGCCAATTAACTCTGTCTAGTTTTCAGCCTGCTTTAGTTCAGGGGGTTTGGTAGAACTCTGGAACCACAGAAGTTTCATCTCACCACAAATCTGTTTCCTTCAGTGTCCATGCTTACTTCATGGATTAAGCAAATAAATGTTGAAACTCATTCACCTTGAAAATGCCCTCATACGCGTGCCTCAGTTTAATTCAACAAAATTAAAATAAAAAAAAAAAACATATCATCATCTGAGATTTCCCAAATTGTTTAAAGATCTACAGACACAATCTTTTAGCGAGTTAAAACTTTTAAATTTGAAAAACTCCTTGAAAAAAGCATTTCTGTCAAACATACCAAATTATCTGAACATTGAGCAAATAGAGATCATTCAGGTCATCCTGACTGCCCAGGAAGAGCGAGAGAGAGAGAGAAAAAACTTTTAAATGTCTTTCCAGCCTATGTTTTAAGCATACAGTGTATTCAGGTAATAAATAGGTTTCAAATGCATTTTATGTAGCATACAACCAGATCAATGCTTTAAGTGCTTCCAGCTGAAATAAAGCAGTTTAAAATCTGATTAGGTTTGCCATTGAGAGTGCAGAATCCTCCCAAAATTTACTTTAATCACATTTTCAAACCACTTATGGAATCAAGAACTTTCATTTGATTTTCAATTCCCAATTTTAATTATGAAAAAAACTCAAAAGTATTATTTTTTTAGACATAAAAACTCCATTAAGAGTTTGCTTAGTTTAATGTATTTGTGAAATAAAACATCTGCATAATGCATATTTAATATAAACACTTCTAGTTGGAAAATGTTGAGCCGGATCCAAATGGCATTAGTAGCCCACTAAGAAATATGACAGTGAACCTGCTCCAACTCTCACACTACATAAACCCAGAAATAGAACAAGTCAGAGCGCCGAACGCAGCAGAGCAACTCATAAAATAAAGAGATTGTTTTATTTCCCTCTTTTTCCCCTTGCGGCTGTGTAACTAAAGAGGCTAAATATAGACTAAAACATAATAAAATCAAAGACATTATAAGGATTTTTTACCCTTTTCCCTTCTCCTACACTCTGCATTGTCCTGATGGTGCAGACACAAAGCCATCAGAAGCTAATGTTGCAGAAAAATAATGGGTGGAGGCTTTAATGCCTGACAGGTGTCTCTGTAATGCAGCTGTTCTGCTCCAGACCGCGCTGATGCCAATCTGCATTTCCTCTGTCCTTCTGCTCGCTCTCATCTGATCACGTCTTAAGTGGCCCTGATGAGAAAGCAATGAAGAAAGGCCCAGCGTGAAGGACGGAGGTTTATATGGCTGTTTGATGCTGGATGTGCTCTGGAGTCTCTGTCAAATATCTGGAGGAGGAGAAGTTACGTGGCGACGTCAGTGGCCTGAGACGACCTCACCGCGTCTGCCTTTTAACATAAACATGGCTACTGTCTTTTATTATTCTCCTTTAATGCTGGGCATCAGCAGCATGTCAGGGTGGCATTATGAAACTATAAAATACCATAGAGTCTGAAGGTAATGACCCTGGATATCACTTCACAGGGCTTAGTTGCAGCATTTTCTTTTATTTTTTTTGTTTAGTTTATTTAATCACTTCATGGAATGAAAATCATCTCTTGAGTTTCATTTAAAAAAATAGACGAAGGAGCTGGAGACCCTAGAAATCAATTAAGTGGATAAATCATTTTCTATTGCATGGTGATGTAGTGCTCCATCTGAAAGTCTTGCATACTAATCAAAGAACAAATTATTTCCTTGCCCTTGTAAATTGGAACATGTTGAATGAATGTGTGACCACTTAATGGAAACAGGAAATGGATGAAGTGGGCAGGTTTGCTCCAAACATCGTCTATGCAGGAACAGATGGGAATAAACTGGTTAGCAGAAGAGATTGCAAAAGAAAAGAATCAAAGAGTTCAAGTGCAAACATTTTTTTATCCATTGCAGTTTTGTGGAATACATCATTTCTGATGCGGCTTAAAAACCAGCTATACTCATCGAAGTACAAAAATAAAAAAAAAACTGGAGTTCTTTTTAAAACTTCAGTTTACTTTAATTTAACAAATATTTTTCTGTAATTCCCATTAGAGCAATTATATGGTCAATGGAAACACAGCAATAGCTTCAACATTCATCACTCCTGTATTATTCAAGTCAACTGGAGCTCTGATTGGTACAGAGTTTGATACAGCATCACAGTAATTCATTACAAAGGCACATTTAGGTGTTTTTTTTTGTTTTTTTTTACCTAAATAAAGATTTTCAGAGACTTTTCAGCCTTTAGTGACACTTGCTTCTTCTAAGACTGAAGTACAATACAAAATCTTGTGCAGGAAACAAGTAGATGTTGTTATTGGTAATCCAAGAGGTAAAGATAAAATGCATTCTCACAAATCAAATTTGTCATGACTTCTAGTAGATAACTGAACTTTCTCCCCCAAATGTATCCCTGTATAAAACCGGAGCTATTTTCAGAGCTTCCTGAAAGGAGCTTTGAACATGAGAAAAATGAATCGCAGGACCACACTGGCTCTACTTTATGATGGATGACAGTGGAAGGAGGTGTGGTGGGTGATTTCTCCACAATGGCTGAACAGAAAATTTACATTCTAGCTCTTGCAAGCTAAATTCAGGTTGACAGGTGATAATTTAAACACAGATGAACAGCTGTTTGCCAAGCTGTGCCTCAGACTTGAGTGGACTGTGTGTGTATATGGATATTTTCCATCTGTAAGTGCAACCTCGTATAATAAAGCTTGTCATATTTCCTTTCAGTGATTTCCATCAGATCACGGTTTTTAGCTTCACCCAGACATAAGTGAGGGAAACACAACAGGATGAAACTAGAGCTGGACTCAGCCACCTTCACATGCACATGTTCACATGCACATGTTCACATGCACATGTTCACATGCACATGTTCACATGCACATGTTCACATGCACATGTTCACATGCACATGTTCACATGCACATGTTCACATGCACATGTTCACATGCACATGTTCACATGCACATGTTCTGTCCAGATTTAGATGGAAGGTTTTTTAAACTTCAGCTTCAGAATTAAATGCAACAACTTGTCTTGAGAATTTACCTAGTGGTATGAGTAAAAATGACTGATAAAAGAAGTTGAACTCTAGTGCAGTTTGAATGCATATGTGAACACCAAGCTGACCAGAGAAAAGCAGGAAGTGGACTACAATGTATGGCATCATGGGTAAATATAACCAAATCAAACACGCAAGTCTAACGTAAGGGGAGAAATGGCTCATTGTCTTTAATCAAAGACAAAGAGAAATCCAAACACCACTAAACTCCACTGCATTATTGTGAAAAACAAAGTTGTGCTCCATGTCTTCAGAGGTTTCCTGAAGAATCCTTTAGTGGTTCTAGGTGCAGCGCCCCCACAGGTGAGCGGGGGAACAGGTTTGGTTCATTTGATGCAGCGTGGTGTGAAAGCAAACCACATCAGGACAAAATGTAAAAAATGTTGTAATTCTGGTTCCCAACCAAGTCAAGTCTACTGAACCATACTGTGTGAAAACACTGTCAGACTACAGTGTTTTCACAGTTTGACGATACTGATTTCGAGCATGTAAATGTTTGTTACTATGGAAACACTATGGAAACCGGATGGACAGACAATATTGCTGACCAAGGATCTACACTCTGTTCTAGGTCAAACCTCCCAGCTGCTTGAGGAGCAAAAATGAATGAATTTTGTTAGGAAAAAAACAACTGGAATGAACGAACAGGAAGCCGGTAAACACATTGAAAACATTTATTACTGACAAAACACACCCACTTTGACCTGGATTAATGACAGACAGTTTTAGGACTGAAGGAACCCAAGCCGATGTGTGCAAGCCGAAGCTGAATGAAACACAGACATGATGAATGTGGAATCAGTTCAAACGTTCCAACCCACAAAACAAACCTCTGAAGATCACAGGGTGGACAAAGTTTTAATTGGAGGCATCGACAGCGCCCTCCGTTTGATTTGTGGATTTTTGTGTTTATTTGAGTTGCTTACACATGCCAGCAGTCTTAATTTGGTGATATTTCAAAGCAGACCTGTCAGTTCATTCCAGAATGAGCCTATAAAGCAGCAGAGGTGCTGACACACAGGAAGAGATATGAGAGGCAGAATTAATTATGTGCCAGAGAACATGCATAAGCAGGGACGTAGTTCAGCTCAGCTGAAGGAAAAGGCGGAGGCAGAGCTGTGGCCGTGGTGATGGATGAGGGTGGTGCAAATTTACTACTGGACCTACCTACACTCTACACCGGCTCCATCCTACTGAGATCTGCGCCTGGCTAACAACATGAGCCAATAGAAGCAGCAGTCGATCTCCCATCTTGGCAGCATTTGGGAACAGCTAAGGTCAAACTGGAGAAAAACATCTTCTGTCTTCAGTCAGCTTTAAGGCCACAATTCAACGACTGTGAAAACTGTTGCCTGTTATCATTTGGTTCTTTTCCTTCCATTTCTCTGCTAACACTCTATGGACTCGTGTGGAGGCAACTAGGATGGACGTCTTCCTCGTTAGAGACTGAAGGAGCAACCAGAGCCAGTATCTAAAGGACCTGACCGGAGTTTAGGTTTCCTGTGAACTGCTGTATATGAGGCAGGCTGAGGTGGAAAGTTTCAAATGATCTACAGGCAGCATTTCCCCCAGAAAACCTGCTACTGGTAGGAGGTGCTAGGGCAATTCACCAGCCCTATTTCAAATAAATAATGCTTAGCCTGGCAGGAGGGCAAGTAAAGTCTGGTGGCCCTCCAGGCTTAGTGGGGGAAACCTTGCTCATGTGAAGGGGATGTCTCTGTTCAGCCAGGCTCAAACATACGACCTTAAATGCAACATTATTGGTGGAGAATAATGTTGCAAATCCAAATTCTACCAATGTGAAAATTTAAGCAGATATCAATATCCAGTTTTAATATTGCTATTTACCTATATTGTTTATATCATATGTACTTCACTACAATTTCAACACCTTGAAAAAAAAAAGCTTTTCTGCCTCAGCTAAATTTCCCACAATCCCGCATTGCATCGCCATCACTGTCACATGACCAAACAAACACCACATGATCAGCCTCCAGAAACAAACGGCATCAAGAAATAAATAATGTGTAATCGACCCAGTTTAATTTATCAGAACAATACCGACATGTGAACAAAACAGCAATTGACTTGCTTTGACCTGTTAAATGTGGCCAAACGTTGCTTTGTCACTGTTTAAGTTTTTTTTGGTCAAGTTTATCAGTCATAGATAGGCATGGAGATAGGAGAGGTTAGAACATACCCTTTGTTCCTCATGTCTGCCAGAGGGATGGTTTGAACCTGGATGCTTCTTTAAGCACACCTGTGGATCCAGTATCTGTGTGATAAAGAGGAAAGCACAGTCAAAGGCAATTGCTAACAGGAGCGATGCTTTAGTAACAGCAGAGAGGACAGTGTACATTTTCCCTGACTGATTCTCAGGGTAAGTCGTGGCTCATTTTTGTTCCAATATGCAAAATGGATTTTACATAAAAACCAGAAAACAACCACACACACTGATGAAAATGAAACCCATCTCATCTGGATGGAATTGTCCCACATCTCAGTTCATCAATAACTTCCCATCATTTGAGTGGGAGTTTAATGTTCTAAAGTTAAAATGGCTCAGCAGGAACGTGTGAAACAACGCGAGTCTCATGGATCAAGCTATCAGGGATCAGGGTTGGGAGAAATCACCTGCGCTACATTTAGAAGTGCTATATAGTCATTAGCTATGGTTACAAATGTCACACACTGTAGGTAGAGTGTGAACTCAAGGTGTAGAATTGGTCTCCAAGGCCTCAACTACATGTTAGAAAAACTATAGACAGCTACACATTGTCAGGAAGGCTGTAATATCTAACCGCAGGAGTTGAAAACCTCGAAATCAGTGAAGTCAAACTGTGGGACAAAGAATTCTTCCAAAACAGTTACAGCTCCAGTTTTCTCTTATACCTTCCTGACCTTACACTTCAAATTTAACACAGTCTGGACAACGTGAGATAAAAATAGGAAATTAAAAATATAAAAGCAGCTCTCTATGTCATTATTGCTAAAGACTCCAGGTGTACAGTCAACATGGATACATCACAAACTGAGGAATTAAAAAAATTGAATTTGGAATTTATTAAAATCTCAGCACTTGTCACAAAACTCCATCAGTGTGCAGAGGAGAGATACAAACACTGGAAAAAGTTCTGGTGTGTAAATGTTGTAATAATGTGCACAAGGCCAAATAGGCATGCATAATTAAATGCTCCACATGTAATCAACTCTAGTAGGGTTCTAGAAGTGTAGATAAAATGAGTTCCCTATAGAATATATTTAAAAGAAAAGTGCTTTAAGTAAAGATCCTGGTTCATCCAGGCTTTAGCCCTTGATAATTTAAATTGTTGGTATTTTCCTGGCACATAATGCCACTTTGCTGCTGCTAGTTTGGAGGAGCTGAGTGATAGGTTAGATTCCTTCAAAAAAATGCAGATTCCTTAAGATTCCATAAAATATGTACAAAAGAATGAAAGCAGTCAAAGTGTAATTCAGTGATGAATCTTCATTTTGTTCTGGTCACATGATCATGCTGAAACTATGAACTGGTGCATGTTCAGTGAAGCAGATAAGATGTAACAAACTTCTTTAAACTTACAGTAAAGTTTTATCTTGGCTTATGTTTCATGACTAAGTATTTACCCTTTCAGTAATTAGGATGGATCAGGCCTTTTCCACTTGCCAATGGCATTTAAAATGTTTCTATAGTAAACTATAAAGTTCAGCAGATAACGTTCCCATTTAATTAACCATCCAGACTAAAACGTACAGCACACACACAGACACACACATGCATGCACACACACCGTTCTACCATAGAAAGAATACACAACTCTTCAACAATAATACCAATGAAGAAAGTTTGGAGAATTGGTCTGTAGGCAAAAAGCAGGAGCACAATAAGCTAAATTCATGTATTCCAAAGATCAGTTACAAAGAACAAGAAATATTCAAAACTACAAAAATCTATTGACATACAAAGAGGTCTAATATGATTATTTCCAGTCAATCGTTGAATTTTTTTAAAGGTTTTTCTTAACAATGGCGACACTTATGTTTAAAGTAGCCTGTCCTGCTATACAAAAGTCAAGTTTTTTTGTTGAGAGTTTTAAAGGTTGTGTGGATGTCCTTATGAGAAGACTGCTGTGTTTCTGTTTTTGACCCCACATCCTGATGCTGTGGTGCATTTCTGAGTTAAAATCCTCAGTGTTACTGGAGGAGGTATGGACCGCTATCATCCACCAACTGGTGCACTAGTTGGTTACTATGGAGACTGAATGACATGTGGGACCAACATTGCGCCCTCGGGGTTCTCCCATAATTTCTGCTGCTCTGCTTCCAGCTGTGATGACATGGCGTACTTCTAAAATAAAATATCTCTGCATATATGTAGAAATACAATATTCTATATTATTGATTAATACAAGATAATAAAAAAAGATCTATTAGATTTGATTGAAAATAGATCTATTTCATATAGCCTAAAATAATCAGCATCCAGCTAAGAAACAAACAAACAAACAAACAAACAAACAAAAATCACAAAATACACAAAATCAATCTGAAAATAATTAAAACTCATTTCTAAAGGATCAAATTATTTCTCTAAGGATTCATATTAATGGTGGGAAAAGAACTTCAACTCCACAAAAATAACATGAACGGCTAAATTAGGTAAAAGTAAAGTATATGTTCACTAACTTGTGAAATAAACAAATTAATATAAGTTTATTTCTTACCTCCATCAGTAAAACTTTTTAATACCTATATGCATTCACAGTCACACTTACAATTTTTTAGTGTTTCTTTCTGGGTATTCCAGTAGCAACAACATTTCATTGCCAAATTCACTTTTGGGTCTTTGCCCAATGACAATAAATAAAATCTAAAAATCTAAAAACACTGAAGCAGCCTAAAAACATTTAGTTTGGCTAAATGTAACTCTGAGCAAATAACAGACTGAATCCTATCAAAACTGAGCATTAGAAAATCAACTAATAACTCCTGACTGCAGGCTCTACAGCGCCCCCTTATGGATGATCTGCCACTGCAATATATTTGACAGAAACTGTCTACTTCTTTCAGGAACTTTGTTTTAAAACGAACCAGAATTAATCCCATTAGGAAAAACAAGACAATTTGTCGTGCTGGTTGCTACGTTACTTCAGTGGAACAATATGAAGACCTACTGACCTCAGCACAGCTCCCAGTATCCAGGCCTCTGAGGAACTTCACAAACCTGTTACTGTGGTGCATCTGGGATTTTGAGTTTCAGAAGAATTTAAATTTAGGTTCAATAAATGAAATATATTTTTGTATCTATCCAGATGTAGGAAAGAGGATTAGGGTAACTGAAAAAAGGATTCTGACTTTAATCTCATAATTCTGATTCTGTGTCAATTTATGTCAAAATCCAAATAAACAACCAAACACTGTCAGGTGTCTGTGGTCTGTGATAAATGCAGCAGCTAGAAGAAAAGAAAAATATCTAGAATTTGTCTGATTTATAATTGTATCTTTTATTCCATCAGTAAAGACAGGCATATTCAGAATTTGGCCAAATTTGGTCATATATCAGACTTAACTATTGGTTTTCTCAAATAGGCTTTAAATGAAATCAATAATTTCCATTCACACACACACATTCACACACATATGCTCTATTTGGTTTATTAAACTTTTACTGCTGGGTAATAGTCCCTGATTCCAATGGTTTATAATTCTGATAATATCTAGTTTTCACATGAGAAAAACATACAAAGGATTGACGTGGATTCGTATTCAGCGCCTCTGAGCTGATAGTTTGTAGAAAGAGTTTTTACTGCAGTCACAGCTGCCAGGTTTGTGAGGTTGTACCTACTGGCCTGGAACTTAAAGAGGCTGAGAGGTTTCTACTTATACTTCACTGCAAAACAACTCAGGCTCAGTCAGTTTGGATGTAGAGTCTCTAAAGCAGAGTCCTCAACGGCCAGAGACCTGCAACGTTTACATGTGTACAAATAAACTTGACTTAGTCGATTGATTGTTTGACTGAATAAGTAACCATTCTGTCTGATTAGATTAGACAAATCCAGTCTGTTTTACTATGTTAGACAATACAAAATGTTGCCTTCCCATTGTGTGTGTGTTTATGGCTGTGTGTGAGTCCTCCTGTTAGAAGGTTTTCTTCATTGTTACTCCAGCCTTTTGTGTCTGACCTGACCTGGATCTCTCCTTGGTGAACGCTCCACTCTGACTCACACACAGCAACTAAGGTTCAAACCAAACAGAGCAGGTTCCAACTTCTCCTCCAATGTGTCACTCGCTTCATCAAAATGTAGAGAAATCTATTATTCCAATTGTGATCAAACTGATCCAGCCTCTCTTCCAGGCATTCCTTCCTCCAGTGTTGTACATTCACCTGGTAAATATAGTGAATAAACCATTGTTGTCATGTCTACGTTCTCGTTCACGACTGGTTCTGGATGTGGGTTATGAGATTCCCTAAAACCATGACACTAGAAGGTCATCGGGAGCTTCAGTACAAAGATGACTTCCTCCTTAATTGTTTTAACAAAGTGAGTAAAATTTTACTGTGTAAAAAACTATTGGAATAAAACCATATACTTTCACTCAAAGCCATGCCTTTCATAACCACAGCTAACAAAAGCGCAGGAAACAAGAGACAAAGGAGAAAAGAGGCTCGCCAACAAGTCTGAGCAGTCAGTGGGAGGACAAACTGATCCTCATGCCCAACAGAATGTGACAAACCCACAATCACAGTTACAATGGAAAAAACAAACAAAACAAATAACAGGCCTGCTGTTGCTATGAGGAGCCTTAGCGAGATCACCTCCCCTGTGGCAGTAGCACTTTATTAAAAGGAGTGGTTCAACTTGGTTTATTGTGTGGTTGGCATCTTGGATTATGACAAAAAAGGATCTCAGTATTCAGAATAGGCAACTTGATTACATGTGGTCACATGTAATCTGTTGAGATTACGCTCTGATTGGTGTTCATATGCATTCACACACCATCACAGTTCACTTCAACCGAACTAAGATCTTCATTTTTAGATGGATCAGAGTTTGATTAAAGATTCTCAGCTCTCCAGACGAACCGGACTTTTAGGTAAACTAACCAGAACTCGACTGGAACGGACTGATCAGGGCTGGTGTAAATGCAACCTTAAAATCTTTCAAACTTCCTTGCTGCATCTAACCTTTCAGAAGGCTGTGACTAAGGCATATGTAGCTATTGCATTGCCTACTGGAATATTAATTGTGATTGCCAAGTTTACCATGTAACCTACTGGTTGACTATTGATAGATGAAATCATCTCACTGGACAGATCCAATGAGCTCACAGACCTTGACTTCAATATGAGTTCTGTATTTATGAACCAACATGACTGTGAACTTTAGCAAACGCACAAACAAGAAATTAATTCTGCTTCTCCAGCAATTGATTCATGAAGTGTGTTTTTCTTAAACAACACTTTATAAAAACAATTCCATTTGCTAGCTGCTGCAGTCCTTGGGTGTTTTTTGTTTAATTAGCAGTGAAATAATTATCCATGACCAAAACCTAGCTTGTCCACAACCTTTTATCTCTCTACAGCTGTGAGGTTGTTGCTGCTCTGTAACCTGGTTTTTTCAGGCCAGGGTATCCTAACCAACACTGCTAATGTGATCTGCATAACATGAGCTGGCATCAGGCTCAGAAAGAAAGAGAAAGTGAGGAGAAAGGTTGCTATGTAAAAATAACAAAAGTGCAGCGTCACCACATGAGTCCAATTTAGGCACAGCGTTACAGAGGAAGTGCTGATGCAGCCTCAGGAAACAAATGTCCTCGTGTGACAGCTGCAATTATTAGCAGGTGAAACTTGCTGGTTTCATCAAAGCCTGAAGTGTAATACCAACCACAGCTGAGTCCTCAGTGAGACAGCACTAAGTACTGGTTAATACCATGATCCATCAAGGTGGGACACAAAGCTGGTCCATGCAGACATGGAGAAATTCAAATATTATTTTTAAAAAAAGATACAATCGACAGGATCACATTTACATTTGCTTGCTACACATAAAAAATGAAGCCTTGCTTTGCTGTAGCAAACTTTCCTATCAAAAAGACTTGTTTGTTTTAAAAGGCTTGATTTTCAGCACGATGCCTCAAACATTTGAATCTTATGACATTAGGAAGATTTTAATTTAAAAAAATGAACAAACTTAAATAGAACTCAACACTTCTCATGTCTTTTTGTAATGTTTTTAGCAGCTCATTAAAATTTTGTGTTTAATTTAACTTTATGTCTTAAGAAATACCTTTATGCCTGTTTTAGAACTAAACCACAAATATACTTAAAGTAGCTGAACGTGATGCATCATTTACTTGTTACTATAGTTAGTATTTTAAATCTATAGAGATGCACCAATGTGAAAACTTGGGCTACAAAATACAATAGTAATAATATTGCTGTGATATCCACTAACTGATATTTACAGACATTATTTCTTTACTCTTTCTACACAATAAAAACCCACTATTGACATTGTGTCTCTGCTTCTGTCCTGCACCGCTTCACTATCTCTGTTACATGACCAAACACAGACCAACCAGAAACAGCAACAAGACCAAAATAAATATTTTATTCATATTGGCTTATTTGACCAATATGCTACAACAATAACTAACATCAGCCAATGTCGATGTCAGTTTTGCTTGACATCGACAATTTACACAGATTTACAAATCTGTGTAAATTACTGCCAGATGTATTTGTTTTCCATTCTCAAAGACCAAACCTGTGTGTGTTGTCCTCTAAAAAAATACCAACTGCTGAAATCAGATTGGAATTTTGGTACAGAAGGAATTAACAATTTTCTGAACAAATAAATTATCTAAATTCTGTTAAAATCACTTTGTAGACTCAAAATTCAGACTTTGTGGTTGTGGAATATGTTTACAAATGGTTCATATGCAAAAATGAATAAAAAGAATTCACATAAACTCCATAAAAAGGGAATTTTTATCCCATTCAGCAGTTAGCCCCGCACAAATTCACATCAAGCTACTTTTCAGGACAGCTGCCAAATGAGTGTACTATGCACTCAATTCTTCTTTATCACTCATCTCTACAACCTCAAAGCTGTAGAGAGATAAAAGTTTGTGGATATGCTAGGTTTTTGTCACGGATAATTATTTCACTGCTAATTAAAAAAACACCCAAGGAGTGCAGCAGCTAGCAAATGGAATAGTACAGAACAATTTTGAAACTATTTTGTCACATTTCCTTAAACAGTCCTATACCAAGCCTTCTGCCCAGCTGCCCAGTGGCTTTGAGGAACACTTTGGGTTTCTTCATAGTACTCATTATTGTATAAAGATTAGACAGACTGCTTTAGGGGGGAAGACTCTCTACACACAACACTCTGCTGCTAAAACTTTCATCAATAACACAGAAAGCAGATGTTTGCCCTGCTAACAAAACAACACATTTTGTACCTCATGCCTGGAGCTTATTGGAAGCCTGCATGGCTGTTGTCATCCTGAGTTTGTGCATAAAAACATGTCTGCATTTTAACAGAGAACATCAACATTCATTTAAAGCTCAAATGGATTCATGTGTTTCCATAAAGTACCAACAATCGACAAATTAAAACTCTTTTGACGCAGCTTGCAGTCATTTGTACAAACACATGTAGAGCAATAAGACTGCAAAGTCTGGAGTTGCAGCAACAGTTAAAAACTCACTGCTTTCAGAAGCATTAATTCACTCTTCTCATAATTGGATAGGAAGCCAGCGCGGCTGCTAATATTTTTTATGGGACGTTCATGTCAGGAGAGCACATTGGCTTTGGAGGCAGAGTGATGGTTGAACACAAAGTGACAGTGAATCTTGGAAATGGGACTCCTTTGAACATTATTTGCTATAAATTACTAGAAGGACCTCTAGTCAAGGTCAGCTGTAAAAATGGCAGGCTTCAACCAAAGTCCAGATTCATCTGCCTGTGGCGCCACCGGTCCTGTCAGAGAACAGCTCAGAAGGCTCAGCGACCCGCTTATATGAAGACCTTTACATGTTGGCCAACAGAAGACGACATCTGACCACAAGCAGAGCCGTAGAGGAGTCGGAACCAGAGACAGTTAGATGGTAGGCACTATAAAAACTCAAAGATTGAAGTTGGATCTTGATTTGCTCTGATTTGGTATTTTACAAAAGATGTTGCTGGGTTTACTGGTCCATATTGTGCTTCCAGTGCAGATCTCACAATGACTGTAGTTTACTGGAGAGATTCAAAGATACTGTGATATCCTCTTTACTCTAGGAGCACTAGGAGTGTAGGGATACATAAAACTCACAAGATGGGACGAAACACAATATTGAGTTCAGGAGAACGATGATGGGAGAGTTTCTCATATTACCTGAAAGAAAAATTAAAAGTTCAAATTTCCACTGCAAAAAGGGTTTTATCCTCTACTCTTATAGATTTTGCCACAAACTCAACAAATTGTTTTTCTTTTTCTGATTTCTTGAATCTCTTCATCCGATAGGTATTGGTCTACAGTAGTATGTGGCGACTGTGGCTGTGTAGGTCATCTTGCGATCGGCAGGTTGTAGGTTTGATTCCAGCTTCGTCCTGCCATGTGTCAATAAAATCAATTAGGTAATGAGAGAATGCTATTATAGATATGTTTAAATAATAACATATTAGTTATTTGCTAACTAAACTATGTAAGTTTAGTTTAAAAATAATATTTTTTTACAGCTAAGAAATATGTGTGAGTTAATCAGTTTTAGTAAAGACAGATAAATGTGTTTGTTAAATTGTACCTATAAGTGAACTAAACCAGTTTAGTTTCATCAATGTGTAAAAACTGAAATGGTGAATCAACTAATTGGGGTTAAGAGTGAAATGACACTGTCTCACTCAGAGACAGTGTGAGGAGGACCGCCGTCACTCTGAGTAAAACCCAAGAAGAGTCACTGCTCCTCTGCATGGAGAGGAGCCGGCTGATGGTTTGAACATCAGAACCATTCCCAGATAAACTCCCACTGGAGGTTTTCAAGGCACGTCCAACTGAGGACAGAGCACAAGCTCACTGCTAACTTCTTGATTTTGTTTTATCAAAATCAAGATAAAACATTTTATAAACTTCTGTTTGCTGAACTTTTTAAGGCTCAGGATTCTTGTCTAAAGGTCAAGGGGAAGTTCCAACTGACTTATGCTCACAAGTGGAATATTACTGCTATTATTACTATGTTTTGATTAACACTGACTTTTCTTATTGAAACAGTAAATGGGATCTCTCACTCGGTGTTGCATCAACAGAAAACCAACAGTGTTTGGTTTGTGCTGCAGAGATACATTTTGTTCCCATTTCTCCACACAATGAATCAGGTCTGACATATTTAGACGGTATAATACTGTAGAAAACACCGCTGACCAGCATCTGACCTCTCACCCTGCTCCCTTTGTGTTCCACGCTGAGCGGCTGATTGTATGAACGTGAACTCTGTATTTGCAGTTCATTGAATTGAAACTGAGTCTGACCTGTCAGTGATGTGTGAAACTGCAAAGCTCCCTGTAGCATCACTGAAAAATGGAGTCCTTTGCTTTCTCCTCCAGCCCAGTCACATTTGCCCTGACAGCCCGTCGTCATGCGCTGACGTGTGTGTTCCTCCGCATGGAGGCCGGTGACATGTGATAGCACCGAGCTTTTTCAGCTCCTTCCCTGAGAGATCATTGGTACCGGGCGGGCCGTCAATCAGGCCGCCCCGCTGCCCGGGTTTTGGATGGACTGCGCCTCCTTCGTAGTGAATAAACACCACCCACTCTCCATCTTTTTGCTGTCTCCACACTCTGCTGACTGACTGCTGCTGTGGAAGAGCAGCAATCAACAATAGTGTCTGTGTGCCACAGATAGGCAAGCTCACAGATTTTCCATAATCATCCTCTGGTTCGGCCTCTCGGTGTGCTGTGTCAGGCTTCCACACTCATTCATGCTAATGACCTTGGCGGATGTCATTTGGAGTTGCAGACAGATGTTTTTCCTGTTGCTTTACTTACGGTTCGTTCGCAGAAGTTTTGTTTGCAGGTTAAACTCAAAGTTTGAGCTTCAGGAAAATGAGTGGAGTTCCATGCAAGGACAAAAATAATTAGAACGTGATAGCAAATGAACTCAGTAATCAATACCGCTCTAATCTACTTAGCGACTGACAAAGCCTGCGGTCTGATTCAGAGGGATGTGTGTTAATTATGTGTTTCTTCTTCCACTTACAAAAAGCAGGATTCTTTTAATCATCTCTGGTGGTTGGCAGCTGGAGCAGGGAAGGAATCTGGCTCCAAACGTCAAACACAAAGATTATGAGTGATGATTATAGCCATCGTAATCAATGACTTTAATAATCTGTTAATATAAATAACCTGGAAACAGAACGTATCAAGTCCTCAGAATCAGTGTTGCTGTCGAAAACAATTAACTTTGGTGTTTCTCTTAAAAAAGGAAACTTTTTTAAGAGATGAAAGAAAAAAAATAATGTGTTTTCAGTCAAACTTGGTGACCACCATGGTGAATCTATATCTGAACCCATCCTTCTACTGAGTACAACATTATTATATTTCATATACTGAAGTGATAACTGCTGAATTAAGGCCTTGAGCGTTGGTTGTTCAAACATCATTTGTCCTTTACAGTCCATCACATCGGCTCCATAAACTTTGGGATTTATGTCTAGTCTGTTCCTTTTATGTTTTCATAATTTAATGCAGAGGAGTATCAGCTGTTGGGTCCATTTATACCATATTTATTTACCTAAAGGTAAAATGGTGTTTCTGCTTCAACAAAAAGCAGAGCTTAGCCCATCTGAACAGCACTCTGATTGGCCGGTTTTCACACAGTTTCTCATATTGAGTTGACTGTTAGTTTTGTGTCTTAAAATTATGCTTCAAGAAAGAAAAAGTTTATTTTTTTCTTCAAGCGTCTGCTCAAGGAGAAAAGCCTAGAAAGCTGTCAGTGTTTGTGAACACCTGAAAAAAGGACCTGGTTGACTGTTAGAGACAACAGCAACCCTGGGCCGTCTCCAAGCAGCCATGTTCTTTGCCAGGACCTTTGGAAGCTTTTTAAAGGGACTGCAAGTGTTCATTAGAGATAAGGGAGTTTGCCTGCCCACGTAATTGCCCAGCTCCAGCGGGAGACTGGATGTACCACTAAACTGCTTCCTGTATGACAGCATTCTGTCAGGTTCCGGCAGCAGCACCTCTTCCCTGATATTTAGACCCAGTTAGGCTCATCAAAACAAAGAAGCCAGTGATTTGGAGTTTACCCGTTTTCCCTTGACAAGAAGACAAATAAATGGAGTCAGGATGTTCTTCCTAATCTCAGCCTCAGTGTGTCTGAGGAAGCTTTTAGAAACATGGCTGATCTCTGAGGGGAATCAGTTCCCTATAAAAAGCCCTAGAACATTTCCTTCAATCTATGAGACATACTGTCCTTGTTAAAGATCCAGTTTATTAAACACTTACCTGAAAATATAAGAAACATTAACACTCTAAATAAGAAGAATCTTAGTCCTACTTGTAAGAAAAGAAGAGGAGCAATAAAACTATAAAAATAACAGAAGAAGTTGAAGAAAAATTGGCAAAACATTGAATACAACCAGTGGGTTTCTTCAATCAGCCACATGCTGTAAGGTATGCAGGATACCAACTAGGTTACCAACTATTCTATGTTGTGTTCTGTGTTTTCTGTGTAGTTATTTTTGAGGTTTTCTGTGTTTAGTCCTGTTCCTGTCCTGTCTTCCCTGTTGATTGCTTCCCAGGTGTGTCTTATTCCCTGATTACCCTCCCTGTGTATTTAAGTCCACCTGTTGTCTTTGTCTCTTGTTGGGTCCTTGTCGTATGTCATATGTTGTCGTTGTCTGTCAGTAATTGATTATCTTAGAACTGTAAAGTCCTATGAAGGCGTTGGCTCTCGTGTGTCAGTCTTAGTTTCAGTTGCTACCGGTATTAAGCTTTTACTTAGTTCTCTGCCTTGCCGCCTGTACTGGACTGTCTGAGCTCCTCGTCATTAAATCATTCATCTTCATCTGGGTTCATTCTCACCACCTCAACCTCACCACTTCATGACATTCAAATTGTTTTGAGAAATGGACTAGCTGTTGTGTAAATCGTAATAGTGACAAATGCACCAAAGTGATTGGGGAAAAAAAATAACTGCAGAACTGTTTCACATATTATTTTAGATTAGTAGACTTAAACACTGCTGTTCAGGATAATTCATTTCTGAAGCAAGACAGATGTAGCAGGCTGGGTCATTTCTCAAGTGTTTGTTGCTTTTATCCTTTTTCAGAACCTCTTAGTGTTGCTTCAGTACCAAATAACTGCATATAAAATTTTGCTTTGCTATGTTTTTTTTTCTTTCTTTCTTTTTTGTCTATGTAACCCGCAGTTAGTCAATTAAGACTTTTATTTTTGCGGGCCCACTTCCTGTTTTCCCCAAACTCCTCAACTTATTTAAAGCCCCGCCTCCAGCCAGGTTAAACAACATCACCTGTTCACTGTGATTGTGGCTGGCTGTTGGCGTCCTGCTGATTTCACCCTGGAAATTCAACCCAAATCTCTGAAACTATTGATTTGCACTCTTGAACAGTTGCCGTTGTACCTGGGCTGTCACAGCTGATCGCTGTTGGGTGCGCCCCACTCCCTACTTTAAGGTCGGGTTTTTTTTATATGATGGATCAGATCCTCTTCTGAACCAAAGGATGGCGAGCTAAAGGAAAAGAACTCTATGATCTTTGCATTTATTTTGAATTGTCTCTCACTGTGCATTTGTAATTGTTTTGTTTGTTTTTTTCTCCCCTTATGTTTTTCCCTGTTCCAAAAAAAAAAAAAAAAAAAAAATTCAATACATTGGCACGAAACACTAACTAAAACAGTTTCCTTGTGTTTTCATTCACACTTCAGGCTCCTCAAAGAACCGATTTCTGATATCGCAGTTAGCTGCCTAGCCCATAACTGTTATATCTACATCATTGTGGAGATCCTGCCTCTTCCTCTCCTTCCCACCTGCTGCTTAGCAACATGTGCAGCTGCTCTGATCACTGTCAAACAGAGCACAACCATGGAGTGGACATCTAGAGTTTAAGTGTCTCCTAACCCAGAGCCTGAGGCATGGCTGCATACAGTTAGACTGTTAATTGTAGGAGAGACAGATAAATGTAACGGCACCACATGAGAAGATCCTGAAGGTGTTGGTAAACTTCTGTCCTTGAAACCTCATTAAGGATCTCAGTTAGAGAACCTTTCCACTGTGAGGCATATTAGCAGAAATAAACACTTAAATCATGTCTCCTGAACGTTCCCCACAGTTCTATGTTCTCCATTATCTCCATTAAATATTGACTCTCTCTGTGATTCAGTGGAGATCTCAAAGCTTTAGAAATGACTTTGTAATCTTTTTGAGACTGAATGATTTTTGATTTTCTTTAGATCTGAGCATGATGCATTGATTTTAAGAGGGGGTGTGTTACACAAAACATACTTTTATACTTTTTTAAGCTCTATATGATGTATGTTAAACACATACGTTATATTGTTGCTCAGTCCATCTATCCAGGTATTGGTCAAGCTTTATTGAATAAAAAAAAACACCCAAACCTTCAGTCAGTTCTGAACTTTCTACTTTTTTTTAGGTTTTAGAACATAATACAATCAAACTAATTTTAGTAGTTCCCAAATAAAGAAAAAACATATTTTTTATTTATTTGACTTGATTGAAGTGTACAGGAATGTAGCAAACCATGACTTTTATGTCCTGTTACACCCTGAGCAATCATCTACTCATTTAGAGCCAATAGTATTGGCTCTTTTTGTATTTACTCAGGTAGCTTTCGATCTGCACTTTGGTATTTTCCTTACAATTAGACTGTTTCATGCCAGATGCCCAGTGGAGTTTGGGGAACACAGAAGCTGTAAAGATAGTGTTTCAGCAGGCATGGATCTGTAATATCAGTATTAGATTTTATTCTGAATACTAATTATTGTATTAACATGAAACAGAGTGTATCGGGTGGAAAACAAAAACTTTCATCAGGATAGAAAGAATGTAGAATGTTTGTCCTGCTAAAACAACACATTTTATACCTCATGCCTGGAGCTGATTGACCATCAGACTGTCAACCTGAGTTTGTGCATAAAAACATGACTGTGTTTTAACAGAGAACATCAACAGTAATAAAAAAGCAGAAATGTATTTTAATCAATGGAGAGTTAACCACAGTGATGTAACCGTTATGTGAGGTTATATCTGACTGGTGTTAAAATGTTGTGTGACTGTAAAGTTAAAACACAAGACCAGCACCAGATTTTCTGACTTTGCCACAAAACTTACAAATATATAAAAAAATAAGCTTTTAAATTATATCCACTTTGACTTTATGAATCAGCGTTTATCCAACATTTATTAAGTCAACCCTTTGAAGAGGAATCAGAAGATTTTGATCTGTGCTTTCAGCTGATCTGTCTGGTGAACCCCACACCTCAGTGGTCTCCTCTGTGACGTCCGGCTCACATCAAACACTGCTGATGGAGAACAGCTCCATCCTTTCATGTCTGATCTGACCAAGAGTTTCTACATCACATTCTGTGAGCAAAACCAGGAAAAAATGAGACGTAAACAACTGGAGTGTTCAGCATGTTCCTGCTCCCTGCACAGTCCCAGATGAGGTGACGTGACGGTGCGTTTAATAAAGCATGAAGAAGTCATTAATAGGTAATGGCTGGCTGTGTTGACAAATAATGCGAGGAGCAGCTGGAGGCTCAGAGTAAATCACATCAGCACAGGCAAGTGAACATCCAGTCAGTGAACGTGAAGCGGGGTCTGCTCCAGCAGCTGAGGCCCAGCCGGCCCACCGTCTGCAGAGAAAAACTCTCTGAATCCCCATGAGGCCTGGCAGGAAGACAGCTCTGTTTCACTTCCTGCTGCGACGACAATAACTATGGAAATCCAACGCCACGATGCTCCATGTTTCTGAATAAACAACCCAAATGCGGTCAAATGTTTCACCCACTTTTACTCACCAGGTCGTACAGTCCTGGATGCAGGAAAGAACATCCAGTCTAATTGGGTTTAGGTACTAAATTAAGAACGTAACCTATAAAAAACAACAACAACAAGAATTACAACACAGCTTATTGATTTAAGCAACAAAAAAAAAATCAATGGTGTGAAAAGTTCCCTATTGCTGCATCTTGTAAAGTAGGTTAGGCTCAAGGATCAGAGGTGAGCAGAAAATCAGGACCAGCCACAGCTTCAGTTTCTTCCAGTGATATTTTTATTCAGTCGTTTCTCAGACTTCTCCCCCAGCATTCAAAAACTCCCTGGTTTTATACAAACTTTGCACCACACCTGTGCTTGATTGGACACAGCCACCAAGGAACAGGTCAAACAAACAAAATCTAAATAAAGAAACACCAAAACTACAAATTTACAAACTCCTACATAATGAAATTATCTGCAAAATAAGTTACATAATCCAAGATAACTCAAAAGATTATTTTTAAAGAAAAACAAACAAAGCAATACACAAGAAAAACCCTCTAATTGGTAGAACCCAATAAGGTAATCACTAACATCATCCAGCAACTTAATCAGGAAGTACTGGGTCGGCCCCTCCCACACTCCTGCAGATCTACAAGGACAAATGATGGTGAGTTCAAAGAAAAAATAAATACACCTTGAAACAAATTCAACCCACAATCCAAAATAATAACCAACCTAAACATAGATAGATCCTGCAACATAATGCTAACACAAACAAACCCGGGATAGTAAGTAAAGCAACATTGCAATGTTTACATTAATTATTCTAATCAGCTATAAAAATAAGTGAATGAGAAAATATAAGGGACAAGTGGTGAACATAAACTGAACCACTTTGTCACACATCTATTCAATCTAAGAAGGGAAGTAGGAGCCAGAAGCTAATCAGTCCAATATTTCCTAACTGCTTGAAGTTCATCATTTTACAGAGAGATTCTTCACTATAGTGGTAAAGTACCTGGGAGCAGATTCACTGGTCAGACTGTGTGGACATGCAGGTGAGATCCACAGATCTCCATCCTTCACCCCTCAGACATCATTTAGCATAAAGATTATGACAGTAAGAGAAAACACTGGATAAGTAGAGCTTATTAGAAAAGGCTGCCAAGAGATAGCTTTTCATCAGTAGAAAATGGCTGACCTAAAGCTTGACCAAAATTGGTCAATGAAAGCAGGACATGTACAGGAGTGGGAGAGGCATGAAGCAGCAGAAACAATAATTCATAACACTGTGGTTCTTAGAATGACAGGTTTTTACTGACCACACTGTCTGGCCATAAGGACTTACTGATTCTCCTTTAGCTTTGATTATGACAGCTTTGTTTCAATGAGCTTCTGCAATGTCACCAGATTCATTTCCACCCAACGCTGCTTTCATTTTTCAGTGTTTTTTTATCCAGTCTCAACCTCCTGACTTCTCTTCACAATGTTTCTACTTTCTCTATTAAACAGCCCTAAGTTCTGTTGTTGATATTCTTGGATTTTATTTCACCAAATGTTTTAGTGACCTGAAGTTGATGGTTCTCCATTTTCCTTCCAGTTTTCATTACCTGCCACCCTCCTTAGGCTTACATCAGTCTGCAAGATATTGTCATGACAGTTTTAAAATAAGGACATTATGAAATATGAAGTTTGTTTTGTTCATACAGTTCAGATTTAAATAATTTGCATCATTTGCAAATTATTGCAACCTGCTCTTCACTCAGTGAAATTCCCACTAACAGCTACAGATGTCAGAAGTTTTATTTTTAACACAGTGTCTAACCCTAACCCTTACTAAACTTATTTTTAGTTTAGTAAGATATTCGCAGTAGAAATTAGATTATTTGGTCATATTCTGTGTGTCTTCAGGTTTTGTGTTTTTGCAGTGCAGATGAGGGGAAATCTTGTTTCCTGGAAGATTAAACCAAAGAACAATGCAGTAAACTTCTTTATTGGGTTAAAATCCACAAGCAAATTTCTCTGAAGATGAACAAATGACAAAAGAAATATGTCGATATGTTCTGCATAAACAGAATTCCATCATTTAGATGGATATTGATGTCAGAACCATATCCATCTAAACAAAAGAACAGAACATTTGGAAAGTATTCACAGCACTTCACTTCACACAGGTGAGAGGGTCAAAGAGGAAATGACCCAAACGTCAGTGACATTGTCACTAGCAGCACTACAGATAATTTTGTTCAGAGTGAGATTATCATCTCCAATCAAGACAAACAAATTCATAGTGAGCATGAGCACCAGAACAGCGTTTTGCGAAAATGTAAGCTCATGTAAGCTTTCTCACCCTCCGCGGGTGGTCTCTTTCATCCTCTGAGCTCGGGTCCTCTACCAGAGGCCTGGGAGCTTGAGGGTTCTGCGCAGTATCTTGGCTGTGCCTAGAACTGCACATTTCTGGACTGAGATGTCTGATGTTGTTCCTGGGATCTGTTTGAGCCACTGCTCCAGTTTGGGGGTGACTGCCCCGAGGGCCCCGATGAGGCACCACTGTGGTCTTCACCTTCCAGGCCTTCTCCAGTTCCTCTCTGAGGCCCTGGTATTTCTCCAGTTTCTCATGCTCCTTTTTCCTGATGTTGTGGTCACTTGGTATTGCTACATCCACAACGGCTTTCCTCTGTTCTTTATCCACCACCACAATGTCCGGTTGGTTCTCCATTACCATCTTGTCTGTCTGGATCTGGAAGTCCCACAGGATCTTAGCTCGGTCATTCTCCACCACCTTTGTGTTCCCCACTTTGATCTCGGGGCTTCCAGTCCATATTCTGCACAGATGTTCCTGTACACTATGCCCGCCACTTGGTTATGTCGTTCCATGTACGCTTTCCCTGCCAGCATCTTGCACCCTGCTGTTATGTGCTGGACTGTCTCAGAGGCCTCCTTGCACAACCTACACCTTGGGTCTTGTCTGGTGTGGTAGATCTGAGCCTCTATTGCTCTGGTGTTTAGGGCCTGTTCCTGGGCGGCCAGGATGAGGGCCTCTGTGCTGTCCTTGAGTCCAGCTTTCTCCAGCCATTGGTAGGATTTCCTGATATCAGCCACTTCAGTTATTTGTCGGTGGTACATCCCATGTAGGGGCTTGTCCTCCCATGATGGTTCCTCCAATGTTCCCCATTGTCTGAGACATTCGCTGAGCACATCGTCCATTGAGGCTTTGTCCTTGATGTATTTATGGATCTTGGATGTTTCATCCTGGACAGTGGCTCTCACACTCACTAGTCCTCTGCCTCCTTCCTTACGGCTTGTGTACAGTCTCAGGGTGCTGGATTTGGGGTGGAACCCTCCATGCATGGTTAGTAGCTTCCGAGTCTTAACGTCCGTGGCCTTTATCTCTTCCATTGGCCAGCTAATTATTCCGGCAGGGTATCTGATTACTGGTAAGGCATAGCTGTTTATTGCACGGATCTTGTTCTTGCCATTGAGCTGGCTTCTCAGGACTTGCCTTATTCGTTGGAGGTATTTGGCTGTGGCTCCTTTCCTTGTGACCTCATCGAGGTTGCCATTTGCTTGTGGTATTCCCAGGTACTTGTAGCTGTGCTCTATGTCTGCTATCGTTCCCTCTGGGAGTGAGACCCCTTCTGTGCGGATGACCTCTCTTTGTAACCATCCGGCCACACTTCTCTAGTCCGAATGACATCCCAATGTCAGTGCTGTAGATCCTGGTGGTGTGGATCAGTGAGTCGATGTCTCGCTCGCTCTTGGCGTACAGCTTGATGTCATCCATGTAGAGGAGGTGACTGATTGTGGTCTTGAGTCTGACTGGCTACGGATACCGTACAGTAGCTGTCTCGTTCAGCTTTGATAGTTCGTTCATTACTGGGGCTGCATACCCAGTCTCGTGGTGGGGAGTTGTAGTTAACTCCCCCCTGACCTTACATCCGGGCTCCTCCCTCTTGCCGTAGCATTTGTGTTGTATCTCGTCAATCTCAAGTTGTGATAGCGGTTGCCGTTTGCGGATGTTGGAACACTGAGCTACTAGTTGTTTGGCAGTCATTGTAGACTGTGGGTGTCGAAGTAACCATTCCACCCTCAGTCTTTGCATGTAACCCCTCTGACTAGGGTTACTTGAGTAGTAGCATTCCAACAGATCCATGTTTTCGTCTCTCGCCCATTTCCGTCTTGTTCCAGTAGCCCATTTTTCATCAAGGTGCTCTGGTTCCCCAGCACCTGACGCAGACCTTGTTTGGCCGGGCGTTATGCATATCAATGTCTCTCATGGTATGAGGTAGGCTATATAGCTCCAAGGGTCTTGCCTAGGGACCCACACTGCATAGCTCAATTGCACTGTTGTAACTATATATATATATATATATATATATATATATATATATATATATATATATATATATATATATGTATGTATATATATATATATATATATATATATATATATATATATATTACACACACACACACACACACACACACACACACGGAGAGATACTGTGTTAAAAATAAAACCTCTGACATCCGTAGCTGTTAGTGGGAATTTCACCGAGTGAAGAGCGAGTTGCAAATTACTTTATTATTATTAATTTATTATTAGTCTAACTGTAAATAGCTGAAATAGTTGGAAAATATTCTGCTTTCTGCAGATGACATACGAAGCAGAGTGGCTGCTGAAGGTTGGACAAACCAGTTCGACATGCAGTAAAGGTTCTATTTTATTTATCCAGAACGAGGATTATTTTACTTTTGTCGTCTGAGCATATTATCATACAGCAATAAAATGAAAGAAAGCTCATAAAACGACTGAACTGAAGAAGAGACAAGACTGTAGAATATTGTCATGAGCAGGAACCTCCCTGTAAATCCAAAAAAAAAAGCCGCATGAAAGAGTTAGAAGAAATTTAAATGAGTTCTGGTCGTTTCTCATCAGCACATCAACCCATGGGCAACATGGTTTTAGTTTAAAAACCATGTTGCCCATTTCAAAACATTTCATAAAGCCGTCCTCATAACTCAGGGCTGGTTTCCATCCATTCGTCCTGTGCCTCATATAGCAGCCCTGTCACACATTCACAGATTGATTTATAATTTCTCCTCTTGCCCGGGGTGCATCCTGCAGAAACAGCTGACAGGACGGATGATGGAGAGCTGAGGCTCCTGCATATACTGCTTATTAGAACAAAAACATTAGAAGAGCTCAGGTTTGTCAGAGTTGGAGCAGTTTTCTTGCTACAGAGCAGCAGTATTAATAAATGTTAGGTGGCTGAATGATATGTAGTATTGATGTGAAGTTCTTCAACAATCTCAGAGGAGCAAACGGCATCAGGAAGACCAAGAAACACAGCAGAGAGGCCAGGAACAAGACTGCTGTTAACACGTGAGTGGCAGCATTATGCTGTGGTAATACTTTCCCTCAGGATCAATGGAAAAGGTTTCTAAGGGAGCTTTTAAAATGGAATAAGAAAAAGTGAACAGTAATGTTTCATCTGCTGGTGTGGAATCAACCAGGTTAACCAGAGCCTGATTTCATCACATGTTGATGCCACAAATGGCTGCAATAAACAAGGTGCAGAGATTCCCAACTAGCACTGACCACACAACTCAAAAACAGTTGAGAGAGACCTCCCCTCTGAGCTGGAGGTTTGAATGTTTCCAGATTTGATTCCTCTGAACGTATTCAGTAAATGAGTTCCCATCTGCCCTTTAGTTCAACTCATTTCATGGAAAAGCTAAAAACCACCTCAACAAGTTTAAAATCTTTTTTTGTGAAAATGAAGACGTTATTTTGCATTTTACAGTTAACATCGACATGTTCTACTTACAAACGTGATTAAAAATCGTTGAAGGAAACTCGGCTGCTGCTGGATGGATGGAGGTAAATCCAGATCAGTTCGTGAAGCAGTGTGGAGGCACCTGCCATTAGAACAGTGGCCTAGTCAAAACCCAGGCCACTGGGTATATGGGTACATGTGTGTTGCAAATAAGAAAGGTCAAAAGACTTGTAACTGTTATTGCAGGAAAAAATTGACAAGTGCAATGTATTTGTCCAGCTTTGTGAATGCACTGAGGGTGACCGCCGTTTAACTGACTGCATAAACTGCTTCCTGGCACCAAAGCGATGTGACGATCTGCCACATGAAGTTCCTTAACCAGAGAGAGCGTCACTGTGACTGCAGCCTGAGCGAAGGGGCCTGTTCAGCTCCTTGCTGAATCAGCCTCTCAGCTGGAGAGGCTGATTCAGCAACGCCACCGGCTCACATGATCCTCCAGCAGCTGCTGCACACGCAGCACAAACCTCGGCCTCTCCCCTGGGTGTCAGCATGGCCCCTCAGGCTGCGGTCACTGGGCTCAGAGTGTACTCAGGTTTTACCGTCTCAGTCTAACCAAGCAGACATTCTTGAAGAAAACATCTTAAAGGGGCAATATTATGAAAAATCAACTATTCTGAGCTTCACATTATGTTATAATGTTCCCTCAACCAAAACATACCTGGAGTTTACTTTGATTCCTTCATGTATGTTTGAGAAATCCTTTAATCTCCATGGCAACCATTCAGCTGTACAAAACGCTTGGTGAGATCTTTGAGACGCAGCTCCTCCCCAGAGCTGCAGTTTCCAAGATTCTGCCGCCCAGAGAAACGCTTAACCACAACTCCCCCACTCAGCTCCTTCAGACTAGCCAGCAGCAGTTAGCAAAAACCTGGTGAAACTGTCATCTGCTCAGTGTATTATACAAGCTACTTTTCAGTAAAAACATTGTTAAAGGGTTAATAGAGGAGCCATGTTGTGATGACATTCTGAAGGCGGAGTTTCACAAAGAGCAGGAGATTTTAAAAGGACAGAGGCTCGATTTCAAGGCATTAAATTAATGAATAAGATTTTATTTTAAGTCACATTTTACTTAAAGTTAAAAGTTAACTATATCAACTGAAGTTAACAAAGTTACTGGATTGCGCTATAAAAACAGCACGATGATCCTTTAATATCCCAGTGATGGGTTGAAGAAAGCACACTGACTTTAATTCTGAAATCTTCCATTAAAATCTTCCAAAAGAACGACCAAGTCATTGTAATGTTTTACAAATGTTCAATTTTAATCTCAACAATACAAAAACACAGAAAGATTTTGAGGTTTATCTCTCATCATTTTGGATGAATTCAGCCGAATCTACCTTTCAGTATTTCTTCACTGTTTGCAGAAACTATGGCAAAGTTTCACATTGCCTGTAACAAATCCTTCCTGTTGAATCAACTCAGTGGAGGTATGTACTGGTGCTGTTGCTGGTTTATCAGCCCTTCACCACTGTGCTCTACAGCTGATATGAGACATCAGAGTCTCTAAATCATAGTAAACAAAAACTCTGCTTTCAGCTCATTTGTCCAAAAGTATTTGTTCTACAATTTTTATAGCTTAGTCAGATATAACCTCCAGTCCAATTTTCTTTGTAAATCCTCTTAAAACTCCTCAAAGGGAACAAAGTGCTGTTCAAGGCAACAATAATACATACGATGGTAAACAAGAAGAGAGAACAGAAACTGGCAAGAATTAAATAAAACAGCTTTAAGATAAAAAAAGAAAACATTTAAAATAAAATGGAAACAACAACCATGAAATTGACATGAAATTACAGTAAATAAAGGTTTTAACAACAGATACTGAAAACTCCTGTCAGAAAAAGCTCAGCCTCCTCTGAGCTCTGGCAACAACTGGTCAACTTTTAATCTCCTACATTCTGAGCTCTGCAATGACTCTTTGTTACCCACCAACCAGTCACAATAACATGTGACCAGTCTGAACTGATTGTCCAATAGGATGGAGGACGGGAAACAAAGTGGGGAATATAAGATAGTTTGAATTGTAAGATTACCAAAATGTTACAGCGTACTCCTCCTCCTTCTTCTGGCAAATATTCTTTTAACTTCATCTCTCTTCCATAGCTACATATCGTATACATACTTCCTCTTTTTGTATCAGGCTTAATTCAGTTTAAGAGTCCACACTTTTCTAATGATTGTCTAAAATTATAGTTGAACCAAGCTGTCCAGGTACCGTTCCTCTGTCTGACGGTAAAAAGAAACAATGTAGGAATTTAACTGTAAATTATGACAACGTTACATAAATAAACTGCGCTCCTCCTGATCTGAGGCTTGAGGCTCCAGCGTTGCTCCTGCTTGGCCTGTTCTCATTACACTCTAATGTGAAGCTGCAGAACTCAACAAAAAGAAAACTGCTGAGAAACGTTCAGGTTGGACTTTAAAAGTGGGGCATGTTATTCAAGATCAAGAAGAAGATGAGATTATTCATCAACCAAAAGTAAAATAAAGCTAAATATGACATTGAGGATGATGTCTGTGAAGAATAAAACAATTAAATTCTGTACCAAGAAAAACGCATAATTGGAAAACATCAGCTCTTTTCTTATTTTGATCTTTAATATTAACTTCTTGAGGAATTTTTAATTGTTTCCCATCAGCATGTTTTTCCTATATGTTATACAAAATCTGGAATTTAGGCTGATTTCTCTTCTGCTCTGTTCTCCTCCTGTTTTAATGCTCTTCATACTTTGAGGGGTTATTGTTGCTGTTCTTGCTAACAGTACATTTATGCAATGTTTTCTAATGTCTTAGTATTGTACTTTAGCCTCATTCTTTCAGGAGAATGTTTTCCACAAATTAGGATAAATAGAAATGGCTCTGCTGAAATGTCAGTCTTTGGTTTTTATCATCAGTATGTTTGTCTTTAGAGGAGGGCTGCACAATATGTCACAGATTTACAGATAATGATGATGACCATGACTGAATTATGATTTTATCTCATTTAACTGTTTACATCCATCGCTGCTGTGATTTATAATGACTTATCATGTGACCAAATTTATTCAAATGTGATTTTAATTGAATTTCTTATGAAATGGAAACACAGCAATTCCGAAATTATGTTTTTTTATTTGTCCTTTTTTATTTTGCACAGATTTTTTTTTGTAAAAATTTACTTACATTTGTAATGGAAAACATTGTTATAGATTTACCTTAAACTTTATTTTGTGCTTCTGGTCACCACTTGTATTGGTTTTTATAAACACCGGTCAAAAAGCTGGAATCCTTGTAATCACCTGGATATTTTCCCATATAAAGCAGAAAGCTGAAGTAATCTTAGAGAATGAAACATGGAAAGCATCCATCCGTCTTTATGTCATCTAGTACCACTAGACAAGAAGTAAAAAAAAAAAAAAAAAAAAGGTTATAAACTCTACAGATTAGAATAGGTACGGCTCAGTGAGTGGTTTCAGGAAAAGAAAACGTAATCTAAAGGCAAAATCAGATTCTGGTCAAAAAACAATTTGTAAATAGAGCAAGTTACAGAGCTAAACTGGCACTTCATTATAACATATAGCCCAGCTGTCTATCACAGCTTTCCCAGTGCCAGCTTGGTTTATGTCAGTGTGTGGTGAAACACAATGTCGCCTGCTTGCATTAAAGTCTCAGAAGCTCATGGTTGCATTCTGTCAGCAGCTAACAGTGAGACCAGAGAAGGAGAAATCCCCTCCACCTCTGAGATGGGTGTGGGGTTTTACACACACATCATTCATATCAATAAACTGGTAAAAACAACAGACAGACATATCCAGATGCAGCGACAGTCAGTAGAAATTGTTTCTCTGTGCCATGTGAAGGCTGAGGCTGCACATGTTGGGAGAGCCACAGGTGGATTCATTAAGTGGAGCGTGAAGGTGTCGGCCTCATTAAACAAAAGTCAGATCTGCAGAGCAGGATGATCGTACCTCTGGGACTGTCGCTGTCCGATATGCAACATGTGCACCGAAACAAGCCAAAGAGAGCGCGCTTGTTAACTTCACACAAAACAAAACGAGTTCGGCCGCGTTGTCGCTTTGAGGCTGTTCAGCAGAGGCAGAGCAGACATTCAAGGCCACGGCGCTGATGCTAACAACAACGAGAGGCTGAAATTTAACAAGCAAGGCACACCCCAGCATACACATCACATTTAAAAGAAAGTCCAAGAAGCTGGAGACGTGGTTAATGCAACAACACTGCAGCCATTAGACTGGAGCATCAGTATTTATCTTGCATCACACTGGTCTCAGTAATGGACTCATCTGCCCACACTGAGAAACCTAGGATCTGGACTCTGCCAACAAACAGCAACTGCTCCAAGTTAGACCACTCTTGCAAAGCTGAAGATCATTATAATTATCACACCTCGTCTGTAGTGATGGGCAGAACACTGAACTCTTCACTGGTGCTGCCTTTTAACAGACACAAGAACATTTGCAAAGTTTAAACCCCAAATGACTGAAACAAACATCGATGGAGAGAAGCTGTGGTGGGCACGGATTTTATTCTCAAGGTTTTATGGTTTTAAATATTAACAGTCTGACAAGAGGCTTCCTGCTTTTAATGTGACATTATGAACAGTAACAGTGTGATGAGGATTCATTCCAATCTATGCAATAAAACTGTTTTTAACTTCTTAAATAAATCTGAATTTTCACTCCCTATTTTGGCACAGATTAGGGAAAGTGAGCTTTTTAATTCAGCATAATAGAAAAATGAAGAGCCTACTCAGGGGCAGACAGCTTAAATTTATTATTGCTAATATTGATATTATTTTATTATTATTATTATTATTTTTTTCCCCTTTGTTGTTTTTTTCTCTCTCATATCAACAAATCCTACAACTACCCAAAGTAATTCTGTAATTTTGATGTCACAATCAAAAATACTATTTTCTTCTGAATAATTTTCATTCTGACCTTTTACTTGTGTTAACATGTGACTTGTTCATTTTTCCAAAAGTGTTGATGTAAATCAAAGCAAGTTCTGATTTCTATCAGGATTTCCACCCAGTTTACTACACCAGGTCTGTTGTTTACTGTTAAAGCAGAGGAATGATTGTTGTGCAGCGTCACTGACCTCTACGAAACCTAACCATTGAAGGTTGGAACCTTCATCTGGTTTTCAGATGTTTTCATTGAAGCTCCATCTGATATCACAGTGAGTATCCCTCTGCTGGACTCATCTTCCTCCCCCCTCACCTCCAACACCTCTACTGTAGATATGAGACTGGAGCTGCACCTAATCATGGAAAGGCTGACTGGCTGTCTGATCGTTGGAGGCAGCAAAGGACACCAGAGACCGCTGGAGGCATCGGTTAACATTCACGTCAGTAACCCATCTATGGTTTGTTTGACTTTTTTTTAATTTGGCATGTTGAGTTATTTTCTGATTTTATTGACAAAGCCCTGCCAAGCAACCAGACATAAATGAACATATTACAGTTATGATTTACAGTCCCAGACGAACTTACTGAGAACATATTTATTTAATTTTCTTAAATGCAGGCAGCACCAGAGGCAGAAATGTAAAGTGAAGGCCTTTTAACAATGACACCATAAAAAACAATGTGGCATGAAGGGATCAGGACAAGGAACTGGGATCAATTTAACAGCTTATGAAACAGGAGGCAACAGAAGAATCCAGCAGGGAGTGACAGAGACAGAGGCCTAAACGCTGAGGAGTGCGGTTGCTGTGAAGATGCAGGTGGTTGATTACAAAGCGAGTGCAACTGGAGGGAAAGGTGAAAGTCTGAGACATAATCTACTGGAAACAAATAAAAAAAAATAAAAACAAGCAAGAATAAACCAAGAGGCTAAATACAGAGGAATGAATGGATACAGTTAGACCTTAAAATCATTACTAAAGAAACAATATGACAAGATCGATTAGGTCACAATAAGAAACTCAAACATAAATATAAACCACAGAAACAGATGAAAGCCAAAAGTTAAACACCAGGACTGTAACAGTTCATTCGTTTCATTTTGTCTGAAATAAAACGTGAAAAATACAAAGATCAATTTAATCTTGTTACTGGGCCAGTCAGCCTTTCCATGATTAGGTGTAGCTCCAGTCTCATATCTACAGGAGGTGAGGGGGGAGGAAGATGAGTCCAGCAGAGGGATACTCACTGTGATATCAGATGGAGCTTCAATGATGACATCGAAATTGTCATGATGTCAGCCTTTTAGAAAGGCTGAATTTCTAAAACAGCTGTCCCTACAGCCAATCAGAGCCATAGGGAGGGTCTTAGTGCTGTCAATCATGCCTGTATATGAGTTGCTCACACCCTCCCTCACACAAGGTCAAGATTGATGGCCGTCATCAATCTAGTTAGCTAGTTAGGCTAGTTAGCCTGCCATGACTGTGCAGGCTAACTAGCCTGCACAGTCATGGCAGGTGAAGAAGCTTTAGTGTAGCAAAGAGCATGGAGGAGGGTGTGAGCAGCGCACACACGAGGATGATTGACAGCTCTGGCTCTGATTGGTTGTTTCTGACCAAACAGTGTATATCTGCACATGGCAGATATACACTGGTGGTCCTAACCACAGAGAGGAGACAGAAGAACTTGAACAAATCTGAAGCAGAACTTGCTGTGAGGCAGCAGTGCTAATCCCAGCAGCACCGCGCAGCAAAACTTCAAAACTGAAATAAAACCTCCAACGTACATAAGGTTTTTGTTTTGTAATTCAGAAAATTTCCAAAAGTTAAACATCTTTGACTTTTGAGTTTTCAAAGTTTCGAGATTAATCTCAATATTTCAGAGTTTTTTTGTAGCAAAGTTTCAACTTTTCAAACTCAATAAATTCAGTTGTTTTGAAGAACATTTCAGATGTTTGGCAGAAATGTACTCCTTTTATTTTATATCTACAATGGCCCTAATACACAGTCATATGTGCATGCGAGCATAACAATGTGTTGGCTGTACCATATGTGTGACGATGCTGGTGCCTGTGGAGCATCAATAGAAAAACCCGGCGATCCGATCCGATCCGATCTGCTGGGTTCCTGTTTTGGTGAGCAGCATTTGGCTCATAAAATATGCTGCAAAGATTCACTAGTTCCTTTGTTGATCATAAAATCCCCCACACTCGTTAATTTTAACTGTGCACATTCTGATGTAAGATTACCTTTTGAGAAGGAATTAACATCGTTGCAGGTTAATAATGATCAGAGCAGAAAGTGTGTTTGGTGATGTGTGTTGCAGGGAATTAAAACAAGGTGATAAAGTGCGGCGTGCATGCTGAAGGTGCAAAACCGGAGCAGAGGCTCATTTCTGCTCCTTATGCAGGTGAGAAAACGCTGGAAACAGGGAGTCAGCAGAACAACAGTGAAGAATGAGAACTTGATGTTTCCTGCAGCGCTTTAATTGCAGCTTCAGAGATGTTATATGATCTGGAGCAAAACTCAGAGCCCCCAGAGAGCTGCGTCCAGGCAGACAATCTGGAGCTGATGTGTAAATACTCTCCCGCATGTGAGCAAAATACATGTTGAAGCAGAAAGGCTCAGAGGTTAGCACATTTCCTTTTTTCTGTGATATTACAGAGCCTACCCTCTTCCTCTGTTTCCCCCCTGAGGTCATCAGAGCAACAGCACAGACACAGTGATGTGGCAGGCATGGCAGCAGATCAGTGCAGATAAAAACATCTAGGTTAGATCCCAGAGGATGCCCTGTACTCTGACTTGAAACACGTTTCCACCTCCTTCTATTCTGTGACAAAAACTCTGGATGTGTTATATGAGCTTCTGAGGAGAAGACTTCATCCTTATGAGGTGCAGAGACATTTTCCTTCTGTTTCTTCCATCACTTCTGATAAGTTGTACAGGACGTATAATATTGTTTTACTTTTTTTTTAAAGAGTTTCTTTGCCACTAGTGGTCTTTAATAAAAGGCCAACATGTGAAATCAGTTCTCATTGTTGCAGCTGCATGACAAAGATGGCGTCGTTTTGTTCTCAGCCTTTTGTCATCGGCCTCTTCTTGACATCAACCCCCTTGGTGAGCTTTTCACCACAACTGTCTTGTAATTGGTCTAAATTTTATGGGTATGTTTGCTTATGTGTAAAAAGGTAGAAAATGGGAATAACCAGCAGAAAATACAAGTTTTAATGTGGGCAAAAAAAGAATGTTTTCCTGCTACATGCCGTCGTCAGCTTCTTACAGATCTCTGACACACAGAAGCTGCGTTTCCATTCGCCATGGTGAGCAAATTAAAGTTATGAAATTCTCATAATAGAAACACGGCAACTTTGAAAACACGTTTTCCAGTAAGTTTTTGTGGATGTTTGTCAGCCGTGTTGAAATAAAAACTGTAGTGGAAACACTTTTTTCACATCACACAAGTCACATTATCAACAGCTGGATGTTACTACTGGAGGAAATATCAAAGAAGACGACAGGAAGTGACAAGATGGTGGTTTGTTTTGCTTTGTCGGAGAATGTAAAGGTGGAGTTGTGCGCATTAGTTTCCTCCTCTATGTGGAAAACATTTCCAACTGTTCAACTTCCAAAAGCTGTTTCTTCAGACAGAGAGCAGGATGGATAGTTTTAATGGGGAAGTTGGACCAAAACATTGAACTCCCTCTGCTTTACTGTTCTTAGGTATGAAATGAGTCAGAACATAAGTGGCAAATTGCACTACTGCTGCACACTGGGAATCTGGAACATTTAATCTCAGACGGTACCAGAAATTTGTTGGGTCCATTCTACGTTTAACTGCATACATATATACACCTATTCACACACATACATATGTAAGCATGATTGTCCCTTTATGTCATGTTACCTGACATGTTTAAGTGAAAGTCTAGCAGAGTTTCTAGAGGAATGCTTCCATAAGCCAAATGTCTGATTCATAATTACTGATAACAAAGTTTAATGAGTAAAAAAATAAATTAAAAATAAATACAGCCAGTGTGCTCTTTTACATATGGATATGATGTTCTGTTTCTACTGTTCAGTTTTGCAGCCTCTGTGGTCTTTGACACATTCTGTATTGAATTCCTTTGAGCTTTAGAGAGCTGACCTGAATGCAGACGTGTACAATCGGCCACATGCAGAAAATGCTGCCACACCTGAGGAGTTGGGGCTCCATCACACAGGAAGGCTGTCTACTGAAATGTCTGCAATATGAGAAAACCTTGTTAACATGTTCAGTAAAGACCAAAAGAGCAGGTCTGAATTCCTATAACTATAACAAACTATCTGAGAGAAAACAAGATATTAGAAAAAGTTTATTATTCTCTCATAAAACTAAATAAGAACCCTTATATTATTAGAGTGTTGTTTGTTTTTGTTTTATTCTAACTCCATGTACAGTGTTCTTGTTGGTCTGGTCAAAAGAGTAAATTATGACTTGGTGTCATAAAGCCTTAATTAGACAACCCAACAGGACAGAAGTCCATCTGAAGACCACTGGGCAGAAAACATGCAGACATCAACAATTCTTGTGGACTTATTTGATTTGCTCTTATGATAAATAATTCAGCTCGGCATCAAATGAAAGTGGGTGAGGTCGCATGTGGGACGGGCCTGGTGAGCAGCAGAAATGGCTCCATGCCACTTTTATTATCCCCCGTGGCAGCCGATCTGAGAGGATCCGCCAACCTTTGACATGAAGATGATGAAAGGCGAATAAAATCATGAAGTCGCTTGCAATTCTTTTTACACACTTGACAGTTAAAGAATGAGTCTCAGGGTGAGGAGGCTTAATATTACGCAACAATGTAACATCTAGCTTTGTCACGCTGTATTATTAATGAGCAGAAAACTCTCCCAGTACAGCTGGAGTCCTCCGAATTGGATCTGCATCGCACTTTTCCAGCTGAGTCCATAAAAAGCCCAAAGCAGTGTGTATGTGAAGGGGCCGGAGCCGGTTGTTCATTACTGTAAATGATTATGCTGCCACTTGTACAGCACTATTTTATCTCAGCATCGCTTTAAAGAAAACATTCATCTCCTCAGGGGACAGAAACCAATAAGGAATTCAAACTTTTAAACCATGCTGAACACTTCTTCTTCTGTGGTATGTGTGCAAAGGCCATTTATAATTGAATTCTGGCACCAATACGCGTCTCAGACAGCATCTACTTTAAACTTTGATTACAGAAGTCTGCAGGAGCAGAAAACAAGAGGTAATAGAATACGGCCGCAGGTCATCACATTTAATAGTATGACTCATCATTAACACTTGGCAACAGCCATCGATCGAGCGTAAGTGTAAAGAATAGTTGACAACGAGGGAGAGCGGGAGACTAAGTGCTCCATCAGATAAGCAGGGCCATAACTCAGAGCAGACGCTGAGCTTTTCACATCCATGGAGAAAATTCTAATTACCACTATTCAGTGTCAACAAACACAGACACAGACAACACGTCATCCATCAGTTCCTGCCCATGTTTAATCCAGTTTAGGGTCCGTATTGGGCATTGCTGCATGACCCAGCAGTCAACAGGTATCACAGGGAGCATTCACACCAGCTTTAATCAAACTCCAGTTTGCTTGTGTAGAAAGTCCAGTTCGTTTGGGAAAGTGTGAATGTGTAACCGAACTCTGGTCCGGCTACAAACCTCTGCTTCTGTTGGTTGAAGTGAACTCTGGTGCGGTTCGAAAAATTATGTGAACGTCAAGCAGATCAGAGACTGCTCCAAAAGCAGGAAGTGGACTACATCACAGGGCATTCTGGGTAAATACAACCAAAACATGGAATGAACAGATAGCTCTTCCACTTTGCTTCATTTTGGTTTAAAAAAAAATGAATGACGTAGTTTAATCTGTGGTTCATCAGCTGACATCCACTAAACATCCCCATTCTTCTCCAATTTCTCTCCACTGTCGCTTCATTCAACATGAGTATAAGGCAGTGGTGTCCAAAGTGGGTCCTCGAGGGCCGGCATCCTGTGTGTTTTAGTTCTCTCCCTGGTTTAACACACCTGGGTCAAATGATGGCTCGTTAGAAGGTCTAAGAAGAACATTGACATGGTGAAAAAGTTGTTACTGTTGGAGAACTAAAACATGCAGGATGCCGGCCCGTCAGGACCCACTTTGGGGACCACTGGTATAAGGGTATGCTGTACAGTCAACCACACAACCCAAGCAATTTTCTAGTGTCGCCCCCTGCTGGTCCAGGAGGAGTGAACGCTGCAAGTCAATGATCTGCTGGGTTTCCTTAGATAGAAACTTTCTAAACGTCCTTGAATAATTAACTGAGCTTAATATGCTTTTAGGAGTAGTTAGAATGTATTTTTTTGATTGAATCGAAAATATTTTCTTTGTAAAGTGCCTCGAGATGACATTTATTAAACTGAGCTAAATTGAGTTATTTTGAGGGACCAGATTATTTTATGTGCTGGGATATAAACTCCCAGACATAAAGAGCATGTTCTCTCTTTTTACCACGGTTCTCTACCATCGGGACCCGCTGGTTCAGATGGAGGTCTGGTCCTGACTTCACTGAGTCAACATCTCCAGGCATTCAATAACAGCACCTGTAAAGTACTTTGATGGGTCCAATCATAACATCACAGCTAGTAAAGTATGTCATAGAAAAATAGCAAGTTGTTAACAGAGACTTTTTCATTGGACAGCGATCTAAAGCAGGTTGCAAACGTGCAGCAGCAGGTAAATTATGACGCTGTGGAACTCTGAGCTCGTAGTAAATCACTTCTTTTGCCTGGTAAACATTTTTACAATTTCCTTCAATTTTCAAAGCTTTTTTTTAACATTGGCAGTATTAGTGTAATTCTAACCAAGTCATAAAGCTGAGGAGAAGCTGCATGCACAGCTCAGGTCTGGCAGTGTGAACAGTATTTCTTGCTCATTGTTTTTGTCTTGCTTTGGGGGGATTTTGAATCTTTTAAACATTCAGAGCGGCGACACTCAGAAGTGCTCCATTCACAGCCCTGCAGGGGATGATATGGACTGCCAACCATATTGGTTGCTATGGCAACTGACAGCACCTCCCCATAAAAGCCCTAATTGATAGCGGCTGATAGCTGCAGAAAATTAAACATGGCATCCCGGTCACTGGTTCAACAGGAGATCTACGGCGCAGGCGGCTGGGTAACATGGAGGCAAATCTTCTCAGTCATTTGCTGTCATTTTTTGTTCATCAATTAAACCAAATTCTGTTGGAATAACCTCCATTTTCTTCTGCTTGTTTCATACAAGCTAAGATGGGGAATTATTATCCTCAGAGTGGAAAAAGTCAGATATTAAGACCTTTCACTGTCTTTGAATTCTTCCAGAGGAAAGAAAACGTGATGAGCCAGACTTCTGCTTACTACAGATGACATAACTCTACTAAAATGACTTGAAGTGAATTTGCTTCTGGCAACAAATATAATTAAAAATCACTTTTGCATTTGGATTAGCTGCAATATGTTCTTGCAACTTATTAAATTTTGAGCATTAAATCTATTTTATGGCTGCATTTTACCAAAAGCAGCAGGAGCAGCAAGGTTAACATTATCAGAGAATATACAGAGCCATGATGCAACAGAAGCTAAAGCTGCCTAATTACTGTGTCTATTGGCACATTTGCAGGAGCAGATAGATTTTAGCCTTCCTGTCAACACAGCTGGCTGCGGTGAAGAAAGGCTTACACAGGCAGTCTGAAGCATGACAAGATGTAGCAGAAATGCAGAATAATTCAATCAGAGTGAATCCTGGAACGGTGATGAAATCCAGTGAAGTTCAAACGAGTGACTCTAAACTTGCTGCATTTGATGCAACACTTAGCACAGAGTGGATCGTCATCCAGCAGACAGTCTGTTGACTGACGCTGTTTCTGTCTCAGTGAGATCTTGGAGTTAAGTACAGTTTATATCTGGACTGCATGAGGGCTGAACCTCCTTACATCACAGAGAAAGAATATCTGCTGCTTTCTCAGTGTTCAAAGTTTTGGAGAGAAAACTGTTACCTTAACGTTTTGTCTTCTTACAGCATTAGAGGTGAAAACATTACAATTTACTCTCCTGACTATAGGTGCAGATGCAAGGATGGTTTTTTTTACGCACAGACTACAACACAGTGATAACTAAATAAATTGATAATATTAAGAAAAGTTCCTTCTGAATATCATCTCTGACATGGACACTGACCAGATGCATCTTACTGATCAGGAGCAGACACTTTGGAGCATGTCTGGTTCAAAAGTGCATTCAGCGTTTTGCTGAAGTGACGACTTAATGAGTCGACAGCACATAGAGAACAGAGGAAGCTGAGGAGAATACTATGATATGTTAATGTATTTATAGTCTAAATAGAGGAGTGGGCAGTTGACCTTGTTGAAGAAAAAAATGATTAGATTACCAAGCACAGAGCTCTGTCCTGCTCCGCTACAGCAGCAGCAGAGGACAGGGTCCTTTCAGTCACACATCCCTGGAAATCTGCACTTAACTCAGCCTGAGTTTACAACAAGAGACAAACTGCAGCTGGAAAATGTTAAAGAAAAGATAAAAATGCAAAAGTAACACTGCTTACTTAAATGGAGCTATAAAAATGAAAGCAGTAAAAACAGTTTTAAAGTTTATATCCTGTATTCCTAAAAGAAACAACATGATTTTAAACATCTGGTTATGGAAATGATTTGCTAAATAACCATTCCGACCTCACAGGGAGGGAGAACGCTTTCTGTGGCTGTTTCATCATTCCACCGTTCCTGGTGGTTCTGTCGTAAAGCGAACTGCTCTGACCTGTGAGAACGCAAAGCTGTTTGCTTTGACTGCAACTTAAATGAACGACTGTGATTTCTGTAAACACAGCAGTTCTTCTATGAATATCAGTCACTAAGGTGAAAATGTTTCAGCTTATCAGAACTCTGCAGTTCTGCTAAGCTGTGATCTTGTAAAGTTATGATGTAAACTTGATCAGCTGTAACTGATAAGACCCAAACAAAGCAGAGTGGCCCCTGGTGGAGTGGGGCCCCTCCGGCTACTTGATGTGTTATTATTATCCAGACACTTCCTCCACCAGGACTACAGATGTTGTTCACTTCCTGCCTATCACTGTATGAGAACTGAGGTGGTGTGTGTGCGTGCGTGCGTGCGTGCGTGTGTGTGTGGCAGAGGACAGACATTCAGAGAGAGACGTCATAACTGCTCCTATTATTTATGTGTTCAGAGGTCAATTCTACAGCCAGCACAGCAGGGCAAATAAATATGGATCTATGCAAAACCAGAACAACTTTAATCAGAAGGCTTTAAGATGGCAGCATTGTAGAGACCGACCACAGTAACCTGAGCCACAACATTCTCCACTCACTGTGTATAGATCACACCAAGACACTCTGGTTCCAAATGAGTTAGAGAACATCTAAAGTTGATGATCACCACATTTCCTCAGGAATAAATCAGGTATTTTATTGCCCATGATTCACCTGCTCCCTATTAGCTTGTTTATTCACACAGTGCTGATGTCATAAACATGTAAAAACACATGTTACTTCATGTTGGAAATTTGCGAGCTCTTTGCTTCAGATCACACCTGTTCTCCCAACACACAGAGCGGTTTCTGCTGCTCCGCACTCTGAGGTGGAGAAACAAAACTGAAACAAGACATCGGTTTACTTTTATAAAGTCCCAACAAGGAAAAAAAAAAACATGATTAAATATTTAGCCATTAATAACATTTTACAGCAGAGCTGGAGAATTCTCTCCCCTGAGCTGGTTTGGCTGCAGAACCACAGAAAATAATGACAATGAACTTTATTTAAAAAGGGAAGATAAACAAGTCAAACATAAATCCCACCATTTGAAGCTTTGTACCAGATAGTCACAAAATACACAACTATAAAACCAGACAGAAATCACAACACTGCAAGTTGCTTTCCCAGTTACAACACACAAACACACAGACCCACACACACACTGGCACACACACATATATGCAGTTAATCAGTTACTTCATTTAAGTAGAGCAATAATTACATCATATATTCTAATTATAATTACAATTACAAATTCCAGAGCTTGTTCTTGTGTCGATGTATTCTCCCATTATGACACCTCCAGCCTGTAATGTTTGCCCTGCCCAGAGCATTCATTAGCATCATCAGCCAACAGTTTGACTCCATTTTCTGAGCTGTGCGAAAGAATGTCTCTCTGCTACTGCACTGTTATTCAGGAGGAGAATGTATGGTTCTCCATTATATTTAAACATATCTATGAGCATATGATCACATTTGGGGACATGTCATATGTTCTGCAAGATTTCCAGATGGAATTCTGTTTTTTAAGTCGTGGCTCCAGCATCTGTTCCTGCTGAGTGAGGTCTGAGTGGCAGATCTGATGTCAGTGTTGAGTCTCATCATAGACCTCTTCATGTTGAGTCAACTTTATTTGTAAAGCACATTTTCAGCAACGAGGAGGTTCAAAGTGCTTAACATCATAAAAATATCATAAGGTCATCAGTTATGAAACAAGCAATAAACATTGCATTTTGTCAAATATCATGAAAATTATCAAGCAATTATGCATTAAATGTTGATCAATGTTTAATTTACTACTAAACTCTAAACAGGTGGGTTTTTAGTCTGAATTTAAAGGAACTCTGTTTTGCAGTTTTCTGGGAGTTTGTTCCAGATTTATGGAGAATAGAAACTGAATCTTTAATGTATTGTGGTGCTAAGCCATCTAAGGGTTTATTAAGTAGCAGAAGTTTATAAATTCCCTGTAACTCATAGAATTTTAAAATCGATTATCTGACCTCTAGGAAGCCAGTGGAATGACATTAAACTGGGATGATGTGCTCTGTTGTAGTGAGAACATATCAGATAGTATTAAATCTACACAAAGCCCATATTTAAACTCAGCTGGGATCAATCAACAGGGAGGACAGGACAGAGACTCACAGGGAAACAGGACTAAACACAGAAAATTTCAAAATAACTACACAGAAAAACACAGATCACAACATGTGGAACGTCGACTGAAAATGTAAAACTAGTTTAGCGAATCAGTTGATCGTCAGAGCATTGATTGGTCTTCTTAATCAAATTATTACCCATAACTAATAAAATTATTTTCACTTTCCCTATGACATCGTACTTATTCAAATGCTTTTCGTCAACATTTTACATCATTTTACTCAGGTTTTCTTCTTTTGTGTGTGTGTGTGTGTGTGTGTGTGTGTGTGTGTGTGTGTGTGTGTGTGCGTGTGCGCGCGCGCGCGTGTGTGTGTGTGTGTGTGTGTGCATGTCAATGAGGTCATGTTATTAAAGTAAAACGATGTGTTATGTAACCATTCCCATTAGCAGTTCTGTTGTCCTAGCGTTAGAGCAGATCTGAAGTGGAAGCTGTCCTTGGCAGTGGGTGTGAAAGGCTCTAGAAGGAGGGGATAAAAACAGCAGCTAATGAAATGAATCCCAGCCTTGCACCATGGCTCTGCAGTGGGAGGACGCCCAAATTGCATCAAGCAAATCTGGCCAATGGAACCCATATGGCTAATGGATTTGGGTTATGATATTGTTTTGGAAGGCTCTGCAACATGCCGTCCTTCAAATGTTACGGCAACACACACCTCCTCATATCATTACTGCCGCAGAACGGAACACACTTGATCAGACCAGGGAGGGAACAATGCTGGGGAAAACAAGGAGGACGGCTGTGTGAATAATGAATATGGTCACCTTAGTCATATATCACCATCCGTTAGAAGACGACTTGGATGAGGGTGTCAGTGCTGAGAGCTGACAAATTTCTGCACACTCCTCAGATTTCACCCCTCCATCCTCTCCCCTCGTCCTCTCCTGCCTCCATAATCGCTGGCTGGGGCAGAAATTAATCCACGCTGCAGCGACCCAAACACGTCTTTGTAAATTGGACACAGTAGGTCGGCCATTGGGAGAGTTGAGTGATCACACAGCAAGCTGCGGGGCCAAACTCTCTTTGAGATGTGATGCTTCTTAAAGGCAAAAGGAGCAGGTAGCCAAGGTCAAGGCGGCCCAGTGGGTGGAGCTTGGCACTCATTTACCATTTCAAAACCGGGAAGAGTTTTCACACTGAGCAGGAATCAGACTCCCACATCCCAGCTCTGTTTCTACCTCATGTCATGGTTCCTCAAAGAGCATTGACCTCTGGCCCACAGACAATGCAACAAAATATGTAAAGAAACATCAACTTTTAGAATGTTTATTTTATTCAATATTCAATAATTATTACATTCATTTAGAATAAATGCTGCCTCACACCATCTGAGTTTAGATAGCCATGAGTTTCATGTGGACCAAAATTTTACAATTTTCCACCACAGAAAATTATTTTAAAAATTATATTACCAGACCATATAATTTTGTATTACAATCTCCCTTTTGCTTATAAGAAAATATGCAATATTTTACATTAATCACATCAAATGTTATTTTATTCCCACATTCTTATGTTGTTTTGCAGCAGAGTCCTCCACAGCGGCGCTGCTTCCTTTGGTCTCTTTCTTGTCACAAACTTTTCAGCTTCTAGTTTGCTATGCTAGCTTGAAGAGCAAAGCAACTTGATCAATCTGACTGGCAGCCAATCAGATTAGAAGCATCAGAAATAACATCTAAATCATTTATTTGAACTTATATTTTATATTAAAAAAAGATTCAATAACTAAGGCCAGGTTCAGATGTTTCCTTGCTCTTAGTTGGAAAACTCATGTCATTGGTTTTAATTAAGCTCATTAAAACCAATGACATGGTTTGACAATCTTTTCTGTAAATAAAGATTATTTGATGAAACAAACAATTTTTGTTTGTTTCATCAAACAAAAATTATGATGAAAAATTTAAGATTTGATGGGATTCACATTTTTATTTATTTTTTGCATTTTCTTTTTCTCATCTTCCATTCACTTTTCTGAGGTCCCCACAGCGCCCCCAGGTGGCCTCCCAGGTGGACCCCCCCCTCCCCCCCCACAATTTTAAAAACACTACCTCCCACCCTGTCCCCATCCTGACAGTTTCCCAGAAGGCAGCCTGTGGAGCGGCTCAGGGCGTGAGCTGCCCTGTTAGCTGAAACTCAGACGGTCACAGGACAGAGTTTACAGATCCGCCCCACAGCCAACGGCTGCTGCAGAAGCGCCAACAACAGTCACTATGATGAATGGGACAGTAAGAAGTTTGAGCTGCTGGGACCTCTGCGTCATCACAACCTTCATTCAGCCCTCTAGCAGAACTCACACTTTATGAGTTCAGACTTCAACAACAATATGTTTATTTACTCTGAGGCAATGAAGATCTGAATCTGTGATGAAGATTCATCACAGATTCAGATTCATGCAGTACAGTGATATTTTATAGAATATTTACCAAACCAGATGCTCTCCTATCCTGACCCTCTGACACTGTTTAGATGTTTTCCTGCTGCCACATATTTAAATGACATTATGATGTCATGGACAGGAGGAAGGGCGGTCACGTCAGGGGTCCCACATGTAGCACATGTTCCAGTTTCCTAGAATAATGAAAGGAGTCGTTGTATCTTTGGTAGAAGTGTCGTTTTTGCAAAAATCACTTTTGGCAAGACACTGATCCACACAGAACTAAGGGACAGTATTGTGTGTTTTCCAAGCAAATAGTGTAATTTTATAGCACAATCAACTAACAATTTTATATGCAATTGTTATAAAAATGCTTTGTATATCAAATATGACTTAAAAGAAATTTGATTTTGCAATTTAATGCCTTAAAAATTGGCCTCTGTCTTTTTAAACCTTCTGATCTTTCTGAAATTCATCACACAACATGGCTCCTCTATTAACCATTTAATGTTGACCAAGTTTTCACTGACATGTAGCTCATATAAATAATGAGCCCAGCAGATGTGCAGTTCCACCAGGGGTTTGCTATGGAGATTAAAGGATTTCTCAAACATGCATGAAAGAATCATTTGTAAGTGCAGGATTTTAACTGGTCTTTTTTAAGTTCCTTATAAATATCAGAATCATAAAGAACTAAAGGGTCTGAAATCCATTTCTGAGCTTCCTGTCATATATGAACCATGTTGATGCCTCTGTCCTTCAGATTTTCCAGAACCAGATTTAAACAGTCAGGCAACAATTAGTTTCTCTGCTCCTCAGCTCTGGAACAAACTCCCAAACCTGATATGAACAAACTGTTGGTTCATTTAAATCAGGGCTGAATACATTTTACTGACAGCAGTTTTGGATCAAAGACTCTAACTTATTAACTATTAAATTAATTTGTTTCTTTCTCATATGTGGACTCCCTTCTGTTTTTTTCGTGTCAGAAGCCTTCCCATTTCCCATTTAAATTTGACTGGGAGCCAATCAGACAGGTGAGAATAGCAAATAACATTTCAAAAAAAAAAAAAAAAAAAAAAAAAAAAATATATATATATATATATATATATATATATATTATAATAATGATTGAAAACATATTTTATGATTAAATGAAAAATAGAAAAGAAAATTTATAATTAAAAAATATATTGATTTCAATATTTTTATTTTTGCTTTCTTTTTCTCACCTTCCCTCAAACTTTCTGATGCTGCAGAGCCTATTTTGAACAAAACTCTCAGAGCCTCCCGTCACCCTCTATGTTGTTTCATTTTCCAATGGAACTAAAGTGTTTGGTTTTGTGGAAACAAAAATGTCTATTTATCTCTAAACGGTGTTTATTGAGTACTGAAGTACACAGAATACACAGCATGCAGAGGCATCAGGCTGATCAGTCATGATGACCACTGGACCGTATTTTGGAGTCATTGTGATTGATAAAACATTCAGTAATCCAACGTGTCACTGCATATGCTGACCAGGTTCCTGCTTGTTCTTTTCATTCAAATAACTGGTTATTTATCTTCATGAAGCCAATACTAAAAAAAAAAAAAAAGAAAGAAACACATTCTGTCCTTGCACACCCACCTCTGCTCTCCCTCTCTGAGCTTTGACTATACCTGAGCCCTCTAGGAGAGGTGATGATGATAAGCCTGTCCTCCTCTGAGACAACAATGAACCCAGCTTAGGTGGGATTGATGGGTCTGAGTCAGGGGAGGAAGTCAGAGAAAGGTCGAACTCCACTTCCCAATGTTCAGAACTGATGCAGCTGTCATGGAGCCCAAACAGAAGTGAAGGCTGTCAGGGTCACACTGTGTGCACATGAGCATCCTGCAACTCAACTTCACCCGGAGCCTTAAATATCCTGCTTCTTTTATTCTCAGCACTGATGCTGCACATTTCTTCAGAAGTGACCCAGAAGAAGCCGAACCGCCTACTTACACACATTTTCCCGCTAACTCCGGGGTTAAATGTCGGAGTCTCTCCTTACCTGTACGGCATCCTTCCCCGGACCGGGCGGCTGTTCTTCCCGTCCAGACCGACCACCCGGACCGCCGCTGCGCCGCCGCGGCTCCCCGCAGGTCGGGAGCGGATCGGAGGACAGAAATGAAAAGTCAGTTCGGGATGTCAAAAAGGAGCGCTGAAGAAAACCACAAGGAAAGAGGCAGAGAGCGTTTCCTCCCGGCTCTGTTGTCTCTGCTTCCTCCGAAGGTCCACGGAACTCTGACAGAAGTTGTTCGGGAAGTCCAGTCGGACCGGATCGCCCTCCAGGAGCGACACCGTGGCGGAGCTGAGACTCACTGCTGCTGCTGCTGTGTGCTGGAGGCTGGAGGCTGCTGGGGCGTGTTCTTCAAGGAGGAGGAGGATGGACAGAGGATGCGCAAAGACGCTCCAGAGTGAGGAAGAAAAGTTTGGAAAAGATGATCAGCTTTGTTTCTGGACACAGAACAGGGTAATGGCTTGTGCTGAGCCTATAAAGCATGTGACTCATGGGTTGACCTCATGAATGATCTAAAATTCAATTTCATTCTTCTCACACTGAAACTGGAGAACAAGAAACATCACAAGATCTGACCCTTAGGATGATCAATCAATCAATCAATCAATCAATCAATCAATCAATCAATCAATCAATCAATCAATCAATCAATCAATCAATCAATCAATCAATCTTTATCATCATGAAAATATAAAAAACATTCTATCATCAACAGTTGTGAAAACCAATAACAAACATTACATTGTGTCATCTTAATATCATCAATACACATCAGATATGATCATGTTTATTATGGAGAAACTCTAACCAGGTGGCTTTTTAACCTGACTTAAAGGAACTCAGTGTTTCTGCTGTTTTGCAGTTTTTGGATGTTAGTTCCAGATTTGTGGTGCATAGAAGCTAATGCTTCACGTTTGGTTCTGGTTCTGGGGATGCAGAGCAGAACCAGAACCAGAAGACCTGAGGGGTCTGAAAGGTTGATAGAACAGCAGCAGATCTTTAATGTATTGTGGTGCTAAACTGTTCAGTGATTTATAAACTAACAGAAATGTTTTAAAGTCTATTCTCTGAGCTGCAGGGAGCCAGTTGTAACTCTTTGTAAAACAATGGGGTTTAAATTGTTTAGTACAGTTTCCCTCACTGTATGTATATTCTTAATCATCATAAAAACAACATAGAAAAAGTGTGCTGAAAAAATTCCTCTGTCTCCTGTGTGTCTGTGTGTGTGTGTGTGTGTGTGTGTGTGTGTGTAGGTGTGTGTGTGTGTGTGTGTGTGTATATATATATGCCTCTATTTCTATTAATTTCAGCTAATTAAAATATTTTCTCAATTTTAGATTTCTTTATTTTGTAAGTTTTAGTTAACTATAATAACCTTGCCTGGAATAAAGCAGAAAGCTGACTCAGCAAATTGAGTTGACGATGAGCCGTGCAGGCAGCCTGTGATATCCAGTGATAACTTTCCAGCGTCTATTTGTAAAACCTTGGTGGTGTCTCGGATGCCTGCATCTGGCTGCCAGCCGGTGCTGAGCAGGAATTCTGAATTATTCAGCCGACCCACAGCAGACTGAAGCCGTCATGTGTTAGACATCTTGGCTGGCCTCTGCCTGCAACAGGGAACCCCAGCAGATGGGGCCGCCACTGCAGAAACACAAGCAGGTTGCATAACTCCCCATTCAAATTTAAACTGACTCACAATTTAGGCCTGGTTCACAATTTACTGCATGGCTGGAGTTTTTTTTCTGTTTTTTGTTGTTGTTGTTTTTAATGCTCGTCTTCCTCTGATGAGATGCAGAATGTGTTCTGCTTTCACAGAGAGGGATGAGAATGATAAATTATTCACCTGATCCAGCTTTTATGTCCGAAAGCCGAGCTTCCAGCAGCTCATCACAGAGCAAGCAGTTAAGCTTTTTAATAGATACACAGTGTCTGTTTATGCCACTCTTTAATGCATCACATTAAGTCAGCCTGTGTCAAGCACAATTATGGAAATGACTGGAGTTAGACAGGAACGTATGAAATGCTATAAACCAAAACATTGTCATAAATTTTCAGAAAGACATAATGTGCCTCCTTTAATGTTCTACAATTACCATAGTGGCCATTAGTGATATTAGAGTGAAGCTTTACTGATGGCAAGGATCATGATTGGAGCCATAATTTCCCAGGATAACGCCTGTCACTTTTACAGAGCCATTGACACTATGAATACATGCCATTACAAAATATCCCCATGTCATATATGGTCACATTAGAAATGATTTATGATCTGTATTTTAGCTTCTCCCCTACTTGCCCTCAATTGAAACGTTTCCCACTTTTGTCAAGGTTGGGCTGATCTGACCTGACTGACACAGACATGTTCTCATGTTTACAGTCAAATGCATTAATGTCCGCACGTGTGTGTGTACATGTGTGTGTGTGTGTGTGTGTGTGTGTGTGTGTGTGTGCGTTTGTTTGTAATACCTTGTGGGGACGATTTTCCTGACGTATACTACGTTGTGGGGACCAATTGCTCCTTGTGGGGACCGGAGCCTGGTCCCCACGAGGGGAAACCCTGTTTTTGGGTCAGGGGTCAGATTTAGTTTTGGTTAGGGTTAGGGTTAGGTATGTGATGGTTAGGGTTAGGAAAAGGGTAAAGGTAAGGTTTAGGCTGTAGAAATGAATGGAAGTTATTGGAAAGTCCCCACAAAGATAGCAACACAAACATGTGTGTGTGTGTGTGTGTGTGTGCGTGTGTGTGTGTGTGTGTGTGTGGGGTTGTGTGTGTGCGCGTGTGTGTGTGTGTGTGCGTTTCTACTCACGAAGAGATGACGGAATGTATTCACTATGAGAGCCTAGCATTAATCCACTTTGATCTCTAGCTGCTCTCAGCTAGACACCAAAGTGGTTAACAGTAAAGTTAAGAGCTCTACAGTAAATCTCTTAACTTACCTCTTCTGTTAAGAGTCACTCAAATTTTACAAATACTGTGCATCTTCAGACAAGAGGTTCATATCACCTGTACGTGTTGCTTACATTTTAAATTGTGCTGCGGTTTTTTGTTGAATATCATTCAATAAAAAACAGCACTACTAAATGTTAATAAATGTTTTCTGATAAAAATTAAATTGAGAGTTAAAGGCAAGCGATATCTTTGGTGATATAACACCTGTTAAATTGCAGGGACCCAGATGAAATGTATGGTCATATTCAGCATCACCATGACAACTGTAGGCTCAATACAAATTTTTCTCTCCTCATCAGGAAGCAGATTTAACTATAATTTATCCAAATAATGAATAAATAGCAAAGTAAAAGAAAAAAAAGATATTACCAAGTTTATGAAACTTGGTAACTGTAATAGTTTTACTTTCATACTTTATAGGAGTAAATTGTGACTGTAGGCGGTGTTGGGTTTCCACCTCAGCCACATGGGGAACAAGGACTGAAATGAAAGAGACTGGTCAAGGCTGAATCCCAGAATGCACTGCAGCAGCCCATTTTCATGATATATGAAGGAGGTATTCCCACACAGCTGGATCCTATGACATCATACCAGCTGCATGGTGTCACCTCTGTGTTACAGCTCTCTACAGGTACAAACATGTTGGGCTTATTGGTAATTCCACCATGACCTTTGTGAGTTTACGGATGCAAAGGTTGTTTCCCTCATTTGTCTCTGCGCTGGCGCTATGATGGACTGGTTAACAGTCCAGGGTGTATGTTAAATTAAAAGGTTAATCATTTATTCCCTAGTGCAGGTGGTACAGAAAACACAATTGCTCCAGATGCCATCATGTGCATGGTATTTGGCCAATGTGCAGCTAAATGAATGAATGAATGTTGAAGTTGAACTGTTCAGATTCAATTTCTCCAACAAATGTACAATTTTATCTTTTTATTTAGAATGGTGTGACATTGAAGGCTAAAATTCTTCAATATTAATATAAAAATAAATGATTTATGGACATAAAAGCTTTTAAACCCAGCAGTATGTAGTCTCTCACTATTTGTATTTTTTCTGATCTCAGGCTGATTTCATATTAAACAGCCAAGGAGCATTTTTAATTATCAATCAATTCTTCCTTGTACAAATGCATTATTCATATTCAGACTGATGTTTTAATAATTATACAGAAATTCTTCCTATCCTTAATAAACATTTGAGTCATCTTTAATGCCATTTTTTTTAGACTATTGATATTTCACTTATTCATGTATTATGGATTTGCAGCTACTCTTATCTACAAATACATTCATCCTATCTGGAGTGAACACTGGAAAAAGTTCAAACTTAGCCCTACAGTAGCAGCTGTAATAGTTTGACAGTTTCTGTAGTTCAATCTACCATTGATGCTGCTGGAGTCTGACAGTGAACCAAACCAGATAAGGCTTGGTTGATGGGACTTTGGCTTAGGTTCTGGCCACAATGGCAAGTTGGGTTCAGTTGAAGGATTGGACCAAGGTTCATTTGAAATGCCTTAGACTCAGCTGAACGATATGCTGACCCGTCCGAGGCTTAGTCCCGCCTCTATTGCCCAGTGACTGCTGGAGATTAAATCCCAGCTCATACAGAAACTGATCTCTGATTCATTATCTGAGCATGTAAACAACAGCCAGTTTTGCTTGTGAGGAAACACAGTGGGATCTGCACACAGAGTGATCCGTACATGTCAAACTGAAAGTGAAAAGGGTGAGTTTGGTCCCCACAGACACAGAGAAGGGCAAGGACATAAATATTCATGCTGGACTTGTCTGCTGGCTGCTGTCACTCCATTGATCTCTCATACATGACATTCACGTCCAGTGATCACTCTGTCTGCCCTCAATCATGTGAAGAGCGCCGTCCTTAGACATCCACTCAGAGAGTATCCAGTAGCATCTTGATGACCAAAACATTTAGCTTTTATGTCTCTTATCGTTCATCCAACCACATTAGAAGAAATACTCTTGTATATTCCATTCACACTCTAGGTTTGAGTAGGTGTCACTCTAACATTTCTGTGATGTGAAGTGGAAAATCACAATAAGTTCACACCTGCTACTTATATTGCTATATGTTTGTTCTAATTCCTGTCTATCCCCACAAAAACTGAAGTTATTTGGGTTACATATACAAGGTTGGGACTTGTGTTCTACAGTTTCATGAGAACCAGACTGTCTCACCCTTTTATTTTGGATCCTTTATCTTAGTGTAAAACTCATGTGTTGTCTCCGCCCAGAAGGCTTTTTCATCCAGATCTGCTTCATTATTGATTGCCCTATATGCTCTCTGTATCGTGCACAATATATGAATAAATCTGATTGAGTGATTTCACCTGAACAGTGCTTGGTAATAATTTTTCCACAACAGGTGCTACAGCAAAATCAAGAATCAGTCACCAGAACAGAGACTGAGACAAAAGACACAATCAATTTATGAGAAAATGGCGATTTTTGTTCTTTTGCCAAATATACTTATTGAGATCATGAAGAAACCACTTCGTGCTGCAAACTGCAGTTAAGTGGTTTTGAAATTGAAACAAACTGAAGTTTTAAACAAGTTGACTGAGTAGATCCGAGCCAGCAGGTAAACAAACCCACAGCTGATTGACATACAGGCTGTGTTTGGCTACTCACAGGTTTCAACCAATAAGTTTCATGCTTGAAAGAAACGCATGAATACTCACTGCTGTCACAACAGTTCTCCACTTGGGACATCGTCATGCAGCTGCAAACTTTATATTTCCTGTTGATAGTCTGTTCTTGGTTTTTTATGCACAAATATAAAATGCAAATTTCGTCTATTTTTTAAATGACTTTACTCAGTTGTACATTTTAATACTACTTTTAATAACTGTTCAGTATTATCTTTAAGTCTTCTATTCTTGCTTTCTGTTTTCATTGTTTCAGTGAATCTGGATGCTTCAATTCCCTTTGCTGCTGTTACACCTGAATTTCCCCAGTGAAGAGCAATAGGTCTATTCTATTCTATTCTATTCTATTCTATTCTATTCTATTCTATTCTATTCTATTCTATTCAGGCCTACTGATGTAAAACATGAATGTGTGTGCTTGATGGATGAATGTGGCTTTGTAATGCTCTATAGATGATCAGTGTAAATATAAAGTGTTGTGTAACTTTAGCTGGTTTCAGTTCCTAAGTCACATCTAAAGGTACTCAAAACACTGAAGTTTAAACTCTTTATTTTTATAACATACAAACATTATAGACATCTCCATGACTCGTCTGTTCACAGTCGAGTCATGGTGGAAACGAAATAGGTTGACATGAAGTCTGGAAGGATAAGCAGAGTCTTTGTTTTTCTTTTGCATTTTAATTTTGCATAACTTTGGAATATGATTATGCAAATTTCTAGAAATCTTGCCAGGTTGATCCTTTTGAGATGATTAACAATTTTTCATGTTTTTTTGTTTTCAAGTCTTACAAAACAAGGAATACGAAACAATGTATCCAACTCCTTCATTGATCTAATTTGAAAAGTAAATGTGTTAAAACGGAAATAAGGTCATTCATTTGGGCGTCAACAAGACTCTCAAAAACAACCCACCTTTAATACAGAACCTTTATTATATTGATCATCACAACTTGTGGTTTAAGAACAGAAAAGACTCTGAGGCTGCAGATGTTCACGTGAATCCCAAATATCAGGAGCACAGTAACAGTGACTGAGTGTTGCTCAGTTATTAGTGTGATGGTGTCTTCTCCTCTTGTTCAGTGTTTTATAAGACAGGAGTTCATAATGAACGCACTGCAGCCCCCATCCTTAAGATCTGGATAATGAACCCAACTCTCATCTCGGCTGCTATTAGGATACTTACGGCTCATTTCTCTTTGCTAGCATCCTCTCTAAGCAAGAGGGACTATCTGACCAAACCTCAGATATTACCCATTGAGAGAAGAAAGATTTTCTACAAAAGAAACAGGAAATAAATGGAACCACAATCCAAGAACAAACATAGAAGCCATTTAGCTGCCATTACTATGCTTCCCTACACTCTGCATACCACAGGTCCACTAACTAATGTTCAGCTCATCAGTAACATTGCAGTGCATCAGAGACACTCTGAGTTCATGTTTCTTTTAGTCAGTATGGTAAAACTGTCTGGTTGAGCCGTTTGGATTCGAGTTGATTGTGTAATATTTTGAAGAATTGAATGTATCACCGGTCCTCTGAGAAACCACCGCTTCTATAAGCAAAGTGATCTGAAAATAATTTGAACATTGTCGATTTCTGCCATAGATATTTACTGTATTGATAACAAAAGCTGCTTCATACAAGATGCAGTCTTACAGGTTGTTGAGGAAATGGATTGTTTGCGCTCAGCTCTCCTGGTGATTCATACTTAGAATAAAATATGTGTGTTCTCAGCTCCACTTCAGTGTGCATGAGTGTGTCTCACAAGTTCTGGTTCTTGTGGCAATAATTACTCAGAGATACTGATCAGTACCAGGCCCACATAATTACCTTCAGAAAACCTTTGTACACATCTTTCAGAAGAACAAATCTATAAATTGAGAAGAAGCTGTATTCACTGCTATTCAGTGCACACAGTATATGTGTTTATATATGGGTAATAACACCTTCCTGCATTGCAAATGATGAGTCTGAACAGGAATGACTATATGACATATAATATGAGCTCCTGTGTGGCCATGCTTCATGAAATGTGGTTTGTATACAGGTGGGTAGACCAAGACCGCGGCTTGTTTGTTCACTTGATGGAGAAATCCAGTATTATCCTCTGCCATCCATTCATCTCACGCTGCCCAGAACCTTTAACTGCCCTGTGTGTTCGTTCAAACATGCTGGTGGAGTCAATCTGACGGAGGAGATACTAATCTATAAGCCTTTAATAAGGAAACAGGAAATCTTCTCTACATTAGAGGAGATCTTACAGCACAATTTCCAGTTATGATGTGGTTGGATGGTTAGTTTTCAAGGAGTACCGGTTGCACTGCAAAACTTCAAAATCTTACCAAATACTTTTTTTTTTAGTTTCTAGTGGAAATATCTTAGTTGAAGTAAGACAAAACTAACTTACAAGTAACTTTCAGCAAAACACAGGAGCTTGTTTTGAGTTGATAATCACTGAGTATAGATTAAAAAGTAGAAGTTCTTCTGGCAGATTATTCTACTCATCGCATGGCAAAAGTGTTTTGTTTTTAGTGAAAACAAATCTGCCGATGTAACCAGTAGGTTTTTATTATCTCATTCAAGAATTGTTTACTTAAAACAAGCTCCTATATCATGCTGAACAGTTACTTGTAAGTTAAACTTAAGTAAAGCTTTTAGCTGAAATCCATTTTTTTTTTTGCATGGTCATTCATAATTAAATGTGTCAGACTTCTGTGTGAATGGTTTGTGAACCCAAAGTGACCTGCAGAAGAAGAACGCAGCCGTCACACAGCAGCTCACTGTATAAGGCAGTAATGATCGATCACACCGTCTATGGATCCAGTTTGAAATGATTCAGACACGGAGCTCAAGATCCTAACAACATGAAAGAACATAACAAAAAGCGCAACTAAATCTAACGGCCTTTTGTGGAGCATTGACTGCAGCTGTAGAGAGTTCTGTTTGGAAGTGTAGTCGGAACCAGAACTGGTGGGATGTGATGTGACACAGATTTCTTTCATACATTCGGAATTTTTCAGCCATTGTTTACTTCCAGATCTACTGTCTGGTTTCTGCTGATGCAGAATAATGACGCAGATCTCATGTCAATGACGTAACAGTTGGATAAAGTGCAACATGATTGTTCTGACTGCAGACGCTTTGAAAACAATCGGATATGTATCTGATTTAGTGGCACAGTTCAGATATTTTTGGGGGGGGCTCCCAACTGGCTCTTCTGTATGAATCCTATCAGGATCTTTTACTAAAATAATGAAACTCTGTTAGACAAATTTTATTATTATGCTATCACACATTTACTCATTGCATTATCATCTTTGTTTTACTTATCTAGTGTTTAGTTTACTTCTACAAGATTTATTTACGCCTTTGGTTTATTAAGCTAAGAATTATTTTGCATTCATTTAATTTATTGATATGAATCAACATTTACTCATTTGTTGCTGTTCTAGACATAATATGGTTTAGAACAATGGACATGTAGATGGTTGAAGTGAAAGCTGACACATGAGACTTCATGGTTCGTGGAAAGATTAAAGTTCACAGGTTGTTTCCTGTCGTGAGGTGGGAACTGGATGGAAAAAATAAGGATGTTTTGGGGTTTTTCCAGAGCTGAACAGACCATCGACCTATAAACATGTGAAGGATAAAACGAGAGAGCATCTCTGTGTTAGAAGTTTGATGATTTACGCACTGTACCTCATTGTTTCCTTGATCAAGTAAAGCCTTGAAACTGACATTTGTGAGTAAGCCTCTGATTTGATTCTGCCTTGAATGTTTCCTTAAACTGACTCTCTCACCGTCTTTTTAACCGCTGCAGTGACTGGGGCCATGCTGCCTCAGACAGCCTTTTTGTTTTTGCCATCATGAGATTATGAAAGTCAGATGTATCTGCAGACACTGATGTTTACAGTTTAACATATTTAATGTTTTCTTCACCTGCTCCTGTTTCTTCTGTTTGCATTTTAAACCTCTACCTATGATTGCTTATCATCCAGGAAAGAAATATCAATATTTCTTTACTGGAGTGAAGGATATTAGGGTTTTGTTCAGTCTATCTGCAATGTGAAGTCTTCATCTCTGACAATCCTTTACAGACTACACTGTAAACAGAAAACAGATGATCCAACTTAGAAAAAAATTTGAGTTATTTTGTTACAAGTAATCAAATTAAGTTTATCCAATTGAATGTGTTAAATTTCTTAAGTTTTCATGTTAAGTGAACTTAAATCAATAAAGTTTGACAAACTTTACAACTGTTTACAAGTAACAATTTAACTTATTTTTTTAAAGTCAGATCTCTATTCTCTTTTTTCACCATATTAAATATGGATAAAATTGAAACGAAGAGGGAGGGGGATCATATAAATGACAGAAATAACAGATGAAAGGTTATTTGCCACCAGGAGCAGTAGGAGCTCAGCGTGTGACTAGACAGATATTGCTTTAGGTCATAAATAAGGATTTCCTTTAGTTGTCATTTTGATTTATGGAAGTCAAATACACATTAATAAGTTACGACTTTGTGAGTTTGGTGTCCTGATCCTATCTTCCCTGTCCCGTGTCTTTCAATGAGGGATTTCAGCTCAATGACTTTAATAACATGCATGGATGGCTGGGCTTTTTTTTTAAAGAAAGTTGTTGGAGCTTTTTCTCCCACTTCTCTCCTCTTTCTGCTGTTAGTCAGGAATCAATGGCCTCTGGCCTTTTTAATGCCTTCTCCAGGATCTCACTCAAAGTCAGACGCACTTCAACGTCTCTGCCTTCACTGCTGCCGCTTCATTTCTGCTCAAAAATGGCTACAAATAATAAAGATAATGTTCGCTTAGTAATGATTTCCAATTTTCTCCATACTTGTACCCCGTTATTAGTTTGATCAGTGTGGCAGTGGAAATTAATTGTCTTTTCACTTAGAGGAGACATTACCATGATTAATTTCAGGATCGAGTGGATGAAACTGGAGGATCGGTGGAATATGAGGAGTGAAATCAATTTGCTGTGATGTGAGGATAGCCAGGAAATGTGGGGTATAAACAAGTATGAAATTACCTTCTCCGTCTTTCCCTCTTATGGGAAGAGAGCGTCATTTGGCAGGGCCTCTCTGTGGGGGAACTGTGACCCTCCTTGGCCTTCATCTGGATGAGAGGAGCTCGCAAATGAAATCCTCTCCATCTACCAGCCATTATTTCAAAATCACGCACTCGCCTGGACACCAAGAAATCAATTTACAGCCACGGACAAGAACAAAGAATTCATTTAGGACCTTTCCTCTCAGGTTTTAATCTGTTGATTTGTTGCATCTTCAAACAATAAAGGATTCAATTTATGCTGGTTGTGCCATGTAAGACTGTGGTTGAGGTAGGACTCAAGTGGAGGCATAGTCAGAGGCAGAACTAAAGCTTTAACAAAAAGCAATAGAAAAACTCTGAGGTGGCCTTGGAGGGAAACAGGAACCATCAGATAACATGAGCAGGAAATGAGGAAATGCAAACCAGGAGAATTCAGCAATCTGTTGTAGCAGTTACCAGACGGGGAGCAGGTGGGTGATTGGTAACAGGTGTAGCTGTGAGAATAGACCAAGCAGGCAGGCAGAGGGAAAGAGGAAAAGAGAAGAAGGCAGATAACACACTACTGGGTCAGGATCATTTAGATAGAAGACATGAAATGAAAGGGTGAGCCAAATCCCAGATGAATTGCTTAATTTGATTGTAACTCAAGACGTTTTGTGTTTCAGGTAGCATGTAAATGACAACTGACTGTAAAAACCCAGTTTCTGCCTTCCAGGATTAATCCAACTGGAGTAACATATTTGATGTCAGGTCAACGTAAAACTTGGAAACTGACTTGCTTGCGTTAGCTGCTGTAGGAGATGCTAACATGAATGTTGTTTTTTCCTGCCCGTTTCACTTCCTGTGTGTCTCTGGATTGTTGAATTCAACTCGTGTTTCCTTTCATTTTACCCTTTTAAAAGAAAACCCTTGAGGTCAAGCTGGACCTTGGAGGTTTGCAGCAATCGCCATCCCTCATACATGACAAAGGCATGAAGGCCATGGAGAGACTCTGTCCTTGGTAACCAGTCATAATATCTAGAGACTGAAAGTCTCTTCAGCTGACAGATCAAGATAGATGGCTGAAGTCTCTGTCCTGTCTTGGCATGCTGAGGATCCATCCTGCAGGTCCAATGAAGACAGATGGGCTCTAATGTGAGACAATTTTGGAGGAAGCTAACTGCCATTGTTCAGACTGCTGGGAGTATTGAGATGAACGGGTTGGTCAGTTTAAGCTCAGTTTTTTGGGGGATGGATTCCCCAACTGAATCTGGGGGCTTGGGACACACACACACAATGTTTACCTGAGAGCAACTGAGGCAGAGCAGTGATGCATGAGAGGAGCAATCCCCCAACTTTCTGTATGGTGGTGGGTCAATAAAGGGGGGAGACGGTGAGGGATCTCATTGAGCTGCTTCAGACTGAAAACACTGCTGGTTCTTCCTGTCAGACCCACTGTGGGCCACTGAGGCTGTGATTAGACATGAAATGCTGCAAGAATACCACACAAGTGTGAGTTTCTTACACAGAATGTAAAAACAGAAGCTCTGTCTGACTGCTGTCCCGTAGAAACCACAAAGGTTGAGAATTCTTTACAACTTTCACCTCTAAATGAACATTTTTCCATTTAATCTTTAGAATTGTTGATCTTGGACTCACAAACATGTCTGTTGCTAGAGGTGGATAAGTCTTATTAATATTTTATATAATTTGGCAAATTAAATCCTGAATGACAAAGCAAGCAGGTGGTGATTTTAAGCTTTGGTTATGCATCAGAACAGCAACTGGAAACAAAGCAGTGACTGAACTCTGAATTACAAACACAAACTTAGCAGTGGACAAAATGTTTGACCAGTGGCTCTTATTGATGGGAAAAGGGTTTCACATTTTGTTTGACAATGAAATGTGTTTGATGACAGGGGTTGGTCTCCCTTATGAAGCCAACCCTTAGGAGCATCATCAAGCTTCTATATTTCATTTTGGTCAAATCACAATGTGTTGATAAATTCTGATTAAACATTGGTTTGCTTTTTAGGGCTGAGAACTCTGGTGGATTTAAGAACTGTTTTCTGTGTGAAGTTAATTATTTTTAGCAACTTATTATATGTGTTGCTGAATAACCCTTCAAATAGATTAACTGTATATGGTAAAACTGCTTCTCTGTCAGAATTTGCTTCCTACTAGAATTGTGGTGGTTTACAGTGTCGTCACTCTGTATGGAAATGAATATAAACCAGTCTGTATGAAGTACGTATGTATAATCTCTCTCAGCTTTATTTCCTGTTGCATTCTGGTTTTTTCATATTATCAAAATAGAATCACAATGAGTCGTGATGTCCATAAATTTCAGCAAAATCTCAGGCTTTGGTTATCGGTCGACTGCACCATATAAGCAGTCGGCAGTCATTCAGTTATTATGCTTATCCCATGCTAATAGGGCTACAGTCTAGTGTCAGAATAATGTGACATATTGACGATGAAATTTACACATTGGAGCATTTATATTATGTAGAAAGATTAAGCTTGTAATCCTCATGTCAAATTTCCTGTTTGAGACGAGGATTGTTTGTCAGATGAGGTAGTGTTGTTTCTAGGTGTTTGTTACAAAACACCCACCTTACATCTGTGCAAAGAACGTAGAAAGTGCATTTAGACCAGATCGTATCATTTGTTTGTCAGAGAACTCAATGACCTACTAACTGTAACTTATTCCATTTTCATCTTGCTGGGAAGTTTGCAAGTACAGATCTAAGAGAGAGTTTATGACTCTTGCAATTTCTGTCTTGGTTGTTCTTTTTAAAGAACTCATTTTCAAATATTTTCCCATGATATCACAAAAGGAAGCAGAGTGTTTGAGGTGTTGCATTAAGTACATCCATGATGTCATCATCAGGGCTTTCTGAATTTGTGAAAAGACATGGCAATATGCCTTTTCACAAAGGCATATTGTTGTTTTTGTAACTTTATCCAGTAAAAAGATCAAATGCTCACTGCATGGTCATTTTTCTTATTTTGAGAATCCATGCTTTTTTTTCCTCTTATTAGAAAAGTCATAGGTTTTAATTCTGTCTCTTCTGGGCACACCTCATAGTATGCACCTCACCCTCTACTGGTACATTTGCTAAAGTAACTAAGGCATTGTTTATAGGTGGACAGTAAAATGATTAGTTGTTTGTGACAAACAAAGGTCACATCCAGTTTAACTGCTGAAGTTCAGCTGCAAGCTTCATAACTCAGGAATTGGTTTCATTCTTCGTTCAGTTCTCTTCCCTAGATTGAAAAAAGATAAATCAGACACTTTTGACTGATTAAGGGGACAAATATATGGATCATCAGACTGTATATATAAAAGATGGACCACACAAGGTCTATGTGATCATTTTTTATGAGGCCATGTCTGGGTTTGCCCAGCTAAAGTGTGACTTCTTAGTATCCAGTACAAGGCCACTGTAAAGAGAGATGGATTCTTACTGGCAGGATGTGTTGCTTTTCACCACAGTCGTATTTCCTTCTAACATTGTTAGATGACTGCAACTCTTCAAAAGCAGAAAATGGACTTCCAAGAGTACAGCACAATGCTCCAAACATGACAGCACTACTCTGCATCCTTCTCAAACTCTACAGCCTCATGATCATAGTTTAAAACACATTCTTTGACTTGTAGTTACTTTCCTACATGGCCGGTTTATTGCTCTTGTTACGCCCCCCCCCCTTCGTGAGGAGGAGGGGAGTAACACGACAACCACAAAAACTTGACAGAGTCCGAGTGAATGTTGTAAAAAGAAGGGATTTATTGATAACGAAAATCCCAGAAGGCTCACACAAACTGTGGGGGAGAAAGGGGCGGTTAGGTGGTGCCAAATCAAAGAAAATAAAACAAAACAGGGCCTAACTACCATCTGTGCTAAAGAAACAAAAGAAAACAAAAACCCTGCCTATCTAATCTAACAAAAGTTTCCACCAAAACTTTACATGGGTGGCACCCACCTACTTACCTAGTGTATCTAACAGAAAAAACACCTACATGATGAAATGTACAGGGTACCCCAAACTTACCTCACCCTCTCACTCCCACCACAAACCTTCACACAAAGAACAACAAGTCATGCGTCAGGTAACAAAGCCAGCCCAGCTGGGGACAGATCTCCCCAGCTGGGCTGCCTAAATAAGGCCTCCGTGGATGGTGATTGGCCCATGGTTGATGAGGATCAATCAGAGGAGATTGACACCAGCTTTCCCTAGTACCTGTGAAGAGACAAAGGGGGAGGGGAAAGAGAAACAGCCTGGCAGGCATGTAACACTCTTTTGACTATTTTTGAGTCTGATTAACTGTTTGATGTCATAAACAGGATGAAACAGAGACAATATAGAAATGCATGAGCTTAGATATGGCTGGCATTTCAAGTAGGAACTGGTTGACTGTTGATCATAGCTCTATGAATGATTGGATGAAATTAATGTGTTTAAGTCACTATCATCATGAATGTATAAAACTACTCACCTGGTTTGTTGCCTTTGTCTAAGACAGAAGTCTCAAAGTTCAGTGTTTGAGGGTTGATGTCCCGAACGTAGAGAATCTCCCTGGCTCCCAAACACCTCAATCAAAAGGCAGAATGACCTTCCAAACATAAAAAAGTTCTACAGGTTTCATTCAAACTCCAGCTAAATCATCCCAAAAACAAAAAATGAGGAAAAAAGTAGTGGCAGGTAGAGTTTGCGGTTAGATTTAGGGCCTTGTAGACATAAAGAAATGCCTTTCACAGTTTTGAAACACGTTTGTGACTCAAGCAAATCCTGTCTCTGAGTGAAAGCACTTTGACTAAACATAGTGAAATATTTGACAGCATCCTCAGAGGATCTTGTTAGTAGAACTTCTTGACAGCAAACAGAGGTTTATCCTGTAAATTGAAATTTCACAAGGTCGTGATGGAGAAAGTTCATAAGGCAACTGTCGATCATTGCAGTCAAGAAAAACCAAGAGACGTTTTATACTAAGTCAGAGTCTTCATTAACACAGGAAATGTTTCCAACTTGAACAAGAGCAAGCTGGTGGCTATGTGAAAGCTTTTAATGCTCTTTGTCACTTTATAATACGACCATTCCTTATTACAGTGCTCAATAAATGCAGCACTATGTAAGGTATCTGAAAGATAGAAGAGTGTTTACCGTCTGGTAACATCAGAGGCTGCAGTCATCTTCCTCAGCAATGTATTAGTAAAGTTTGCACCATGTGATTTTACATTGTTTTATAAAAAAAAAATGCATGGAAGTCAGAAAAGATGAGGAACATGTCCAGCAGCCATCTTAGATTCCTCAGTGCCTCTCGAAATTGTATCTAAACAACAAAAGCCATCAAATCCAAACTAGAACTGCAAATAGTTATCAGATGGGTTCCAAGCCCTACCCAGAATGTCTGTTCTGGTCCCGCCCCTCTCCAAGCGCTCTCCTCCCCTCGTCCTGTCAGCCAAACCTAACCAATCGCTTCATCCCATACTTACTTTGTATCCCTGCTCTCCTTTTCTCTGGAGAAAACCTTGTGCATGATGTCGGGAACTGATGATCTGATGGGACAACCCCATCACTTCCACATTGTCCGACCATAACATTACCACACTCTGTCTGAGTATTGCACTAAGACAGTGGGAAGGTTAAAGGAAATGGCACAAAGAAAAGAAAATATCAAAGCAGCAGAAGTCATGGTGGTACAATGGTGTGGAGGACACTGTCTAGTCCAGGGGTGGCCAAGTCCAGTCCTCGAGAGCCACCATCCTGCAACTTTCAGATGCGTCCCTGCTTCAACACACCTGAATCAAATGAATGCCTCGTTATCAGGCCTTTGTAGAGCTGATCCCGGTCTGTTGGAGTAAGGATACTTCTAAAACTTGCAGGATGGTAGCTCTCGAGGACTGGACTTGGCCACCCCTGGTCTAGTCCCTTAGAATCATCTGAGCCTTGATTAAATCCCACAGCCTACCTGAGTGTTGTTGTGGACCATCTCCATCCCTTTATGGCACAAGAGACTTTCCATTAGCCTGCATTAAGCCAGAGCTTGAAAGGAGGCTAAATGTTGCTGTATACATTCTCACTGACTGCTGTTTCCACATCTTCTGGGCCTCTGGACCCTGATCCAGAGTAATGAAATCAAACTAAATGCCATTAATCTGCCAGGATATCTTTCAGCTCCATCAATCCATGTTACAGCTCCCATGCTGAACACTAACACTGTCCAATGTGCTATAAAATGAACATGACAGATATGTTTCTTTTAATTGAATTGATCATGAATACCTTTCTTGGCATTCTGCAGAAAATGATAGAAGTCAGCAAGTTTAAATGGTTTGCCAGTCCACAGAGCAGTGGTGTTTCCGCGCGGTCTGAGTCAGAGGTCAAGAGTGTTTTGCCAGGTTAGCAGTTCATGATCCAGCAGAAAGCCTCCACAGAGCATCGTCTCCCTGGCAGACACCACCATGACCCCAACACCTCCTCTGCTACTGCTCATAATGCAGCTACTGCTTGAGCTACTCAAGTCCATCTGATTAATTAAAAGTTTATGGTTGAATTTAAAGGACGAGTGATTATTATAACTCTCTTTCGCCTTTCTACACAGACACACATCACACACACACACTCACTGCACCTTTGTAAGGCAGAAATACTGATGTTTCTATGCAAAACACTCTTAAATACAGATAATAATTAATGACAGACGCATTTGTGCAATGCTGACTAAAAGGTTGCAATTTTATGGCTTCAACATTTATACACTGCTCAAAAAAATAAAGGGAACACTCAAATAACACATCTTAGATCTGAATGAATGAAATATTCTCATTGAATACTTTGTTCTGTACAAAGTTGAATGTGCTGACAACAAAATCACACAAAAATCATCAATGGAAATCAAATTTATTAACCAATGGAGGCCTGGATTTGGAGCCACACACAAAATTAAAGTGAAATGTTCCCTTTATTTTTTTGAGCAGTATATTTCTTTCCATGGAATATTTCCTGCTCCTTGGTAAAACACACTCCCTTGTTCTACACTCAGTTTTGCACACAGGGTCTGGACTGCCAGCTGTTGAGAAATGATTGCTTTCTGGAGGCATGGACTCTCTTGAAGTTTTGAAATTTACCCAATTGCTAACTGTTGGCCATAACACATAACACTATTGGTTAACAAGAGATGATAGATAAATTTACTTTATGATGCAAATAAGACATGAAATCCATTGGGAAAATGACTGAAGTGTCAGTTCTGTGGAAAGTTGTCTTCCTGGAGGCTGTGATCCACTGCAAGGGCTCATCAAGGACACAGATCTGCTCTGTTGGAGCTGGGCACCGGCTGGAGGCTGGATGAGTGCTGGATTATCCACTTAAAGCCTAAACCAATCTTTCAGCTTCTTTTTGCATATCGCTGAAGCATCACTTAACATTTCACCTCCACACTTCAACTTCAGCAGTGTTATAAAAGTGACGTGTATTACCTACTAAAGGAAATGGGAGCATGAAATGGCCCATAAATCCCAACAAGCACAGGTCCAGAAACACGCTGCTGACATCTCCTCTAACCGGGGTCTAAATATTATGACACACTGAAGGTGGCTCTGTTTGTGTGTATGAGTGGGGAGGAGGCGGGGCCTGGCACCTGTAAACAAATAAAGTGTGGTTTTCTTTCCAAAATAAAAACTTACATTGTGATGTGATCCAAGAAAGCAAAAACAACTCATGTTCATGAAACAAAGTTATGAATCCTTAAATCCTTAAAACAATATGGTTATACAGAAATAAGAACAAAGAACATAACTTCAGGTAAAACTTCTGCATTCTGTTTGATTTGTCTTTTGGCACTGGTTAGAGGACGCTGAGTGGTCAGGGTTAGGGTAAAACTGCAGGGCATCATGCCATCTTGTCACGTTACATAGTATAAAAAATGACACAACATGCCAGAATGTTGTGCTGTAGTGAAATAATATGCAACATGACTTGACATACTGTGGACGCTATTTCACCACAACAGGCTGCAGGGTTTCATGCCTTGAATTGAATGAGGGTAATAACATGTGACATGACTTTGTAGAATATTCATTCTATGCTTTATGAGTTGTGACCTTTAGAAAAACTTCATTTTCGATGTCCCTCTGAGCTCAGATGTGAAATATTTTTTAGGCTTTTTTTTAGGTTGAAGCTGTGCAACAGAAAATGTTGTTTTTGTCACTTCAAATGCAAACACATCAGAACAGTTTAATGTCTTCTGGGTTTAGAAGGAGCTCACTCACATGTTTCAGCTAAACTTTTCTCTTGATCTAGTAAACTCTTCCTTTTGGTGCAGCCCTTTCCTTTCATTCCTCTCATCTTTCTGCAAAGTGATGATGGCTGCAGAGTTTACTTTCAAGTTAAGCTTTGCCAACACAAGCAGACCATGATTGCTTCCACATCTGTCCCCTTTTCTAGCAGTCAGCCTGCTGATTAGATTGGAAGTGTGGTGTTAGCTGGACTCTTTCTCTGCATCATCTGTGCTGAGGATATGATATGACTGAAATTAAGTTAGCTGACCATTGTATGTCTAGGCCCCTAAGCTGTTTGTAGCAGTGAATCTGTCAGCTTCAGCAGTCTGATTTATTTATTAAACTGAACTACAGACTCTGATCTGAGACTGATTACCTATGCATCAATTTTATACCAGACAACCACAAGTTGCATTTACTACATAAATAAGACACTGTCTTTTTGACTGTTGTTGAACCTTTAGTAAAACTACTGGTTACTGGCAAAAAAAAAAAATCCCCAAAGAAGATGATAGGAAGTGGAGTGATAGGAGGAAGATTGGGCCCCATGACTTTTAATGACTTATCGCATGAACACATTTATTCATGTTTGGTTTTGATTTAATTTTGCATTTAATGGAAAGACTGCAATTTCAAAATTATACTGAATATTGGAAAACATAACAACACAGTTTGGGCACAAATAATCTAACAGTGAAAAGAATGACCAACAAAAGGAAGATCTGGACATACCTGTATGTGGACAGGGGAGAAGACTGATCGAAAGTAAGAATGACATCACTGAATGTCGTAAAGAAAGGTATGAATTAATTATTTGAGGTTCACAACAAGCACATGCATAAACCCATATGGTGTCTACAGATTCAGGTCACATAGACCAAACCATTACCGGGCCACTTGTGGTATGCCATAATAAAATCTGTGCCATCATTGCCAGAACTGGCCCAGTTCCGGTTGAAACACCGGTTGACGTGCCAGCAGTGCTGACCTGATATGGGCCAGACCTCTCTGTTAGGTGGGAAATACAAACAACAAAAAACACCATGTATGAAAGAAATATTGTTCAGCTTTTTAGAATGTCAGATTTAAACAAAGAGGTGGCTGTGATGGCAGGCCAGGGACCCCGGGGGCCACGAGGCCACATCAGAGAGAGAGCCCTTCTGTCTGGCTGCTGCTGTGTAAACTCAGCCGGCTGCAGGAAGCGATGGATCCACACGGCCGCGGTCTCTGAGGAAACCCTCATTGTCATTGAGCTCAGCCTTTCTGAGACACCTGATCTGAATCCAATCACAGCAGCTGCCTTTGTGTGCTCTGTGTGAGCAGCAGCCGCCCAGGAGACCCACGCTGCCGCCGGCTGCCTCTGGCCGCTCCGTCCACATGAATCTAATGTGGACCCAGCCTCCTCCCACAGGACAAACTGACATTAGACAACCACAACCAGAAGAGCGTCCAGGCATGTGGACTGTTCTGTGTCAGTCTGAAATGACTTGAGAGCTAAAAGACTTCAAGAGTGTTGGGAATCAGAATTCACATTGTTGATTAAACTAAAACTAGTAAAGGTAAGAATAGTAAAAACTAAATAAAAATAGAACAATTAAAATGATGTCAGAGTTCAGAACGAATTGTGAATATTGAGAACCAAGATTCATTTAATGAACAACTTGGAATGTGTTCATTAGTTTTGACTAATTCAAATTTCCTTCCAAAATATGCTATTTATTTCTTCATACAGCAACACCATAAATGTGCAATAATAAAGCCTTATTCCAAGGAAGAAATATTTTATTAAATTCTAACTGAAATAGAAATCAATAACCGTTGGAAGAATTCATTCATAGTCTATTATTTGTTCATGCATTGGTGATTTAAGAGAACGGATGCTCTTTTTCCACTCACAAAATGGCAAAGCAAGAGCGAGACACTGTAAAGAAGACAGAGTGAAATAATCCCACCGTGTTTTGTCAAACAATCTCATTTAAGTCTAAAGCACAAGATTAGATAGATAGATAGATAGATAGATAGATAGATAGATAGATAGATAGATAGATAGATAGATAGATGGATGGATGGATGGATGGATGGATGGATGGATGGATGGATGGATGGATGGATGGATGGATGGATGGATGGATGGATGGATGGATGGATGGATGGATGGATGGATGGATGGATGGATGGATGGATGGATGGATGGATAGATAGATAGATAGATAGATAGATAGATAGATAGATAGATAGATAGATAGATAGATAGATAGATAGATAGATAGATAGATAGATAGATAGATAGATAGATAGATAGATAATCTAAATCTATTAATGGCGTACATGAAGATTTTTGAAGCTCAAATGATGCTGATAAAACATTTTAAATGATCTATCAACTGTGGTTCACTATCCTAAGTGTAGTCATTAAAGCTGGGGTATGTAACTTTTATTTAAAAAAAGTTTTTTACATATTTGTTAAAACTGTCACCATGTCTTGGCAGAATAATGTGAGACAATCTGTGACGAGATCGATGTCCTCCAACTCCCCCCAGTGTTCCAACTGCCATCTGAAGAAATGTCCGGCTTGCGGTCAAAGACAACCAATCAGAGCCTGGAGGAATGGCTTAGCACTGTCAATCAATGTTGTGTGTATGCTGCTAAATGTGCTAAGGGCAGAGAAACAACTTCAAACTCTTTATCCGCCATCATCGGTGGCTATGCTAACTAGCTTGAGTGTTCACTGCAGGCTCTGCTGTCAGGAAGAAGGTGTAGCATTGCAGAGTGCAAGGTGCAGGATGTGAGCAGCATGTACACAAGCATGATAGACAGGGCTAAGACCCTCCTCCTGGCTCTGACTTATGACTGTGTATTTCAATTGTTATCACAGGGACGAGAAAGAGGAGCTCAGTTTTTTCACAGACTATTGTGTTATGTTATTATATTGTCACGACAAAGTGACACTTTTAACAAACGTCACACGCCTCAACACAGAAGGGAATCAGAACTTTCAGAGAAACATATCTCTAAGACATCTGCTGTCACTAGAACATTAATACTGATGTGCCTGCAAACTCATTTGTGTTGTATTTCATATCATTATCAACCGTAAGAAAGTGATTTAGTGTCATGTTCCATCTTGTTGAGTACTCAGTTGTAGAGTTGTGGGTCTGTGGTACATGAAACCTGATTTTAACTGTAAATAGTCTTAAGCAGACAAAAGATCAGGCTGGTGGCAACAACAGGAGATCTATCACTGACTGAGAAAACCATCAACTATTCATGCTGGGGAGTTTGATTACTGGAATGTTCAACAGGTGAGTAACAGCTGGGCGGTGCAGAGAGCTGAGACACTGAAGAAGCTACAGGCATGGTCAGTTAAAGTGTCACCAAAGACCAGAGCAGGGCCGACTGTGGCTGTGTCAATTAAAGCAGGCCCATTAGGAGAATTGGGGACAGTGCACACAGAATAGCTCATCATTAGTACATTAGTATATTAGTAGACTGGGAGATGCAGCAGATGGAGCTTTGAATGCAATTTCTAAGATTTTATAAGCTTCCACCACATCATTTATCATCTTTCCCTGGACGGTGGCATATTCATAACAAGTGTTACATGGCATAGTGAATCTATGCCATTCTTCAAATTTAATAAAAATGTCAAATGTTTTTGCTTGGTTTGTGTTGCTTTCCCACTGGTCACATAACAAAAGGCACATCACAGTTTTAGCTTTTTTGATATACCAGTATATTTTTTGCAGGACAGATCAGCACAAAGATACCACTTAGGTTAGAGTTTTTTTTTTTTCCAAACATGGGGGTGAGATAATTGAACAAAATCAATTATCTCATTATCTATGATTTGTTAAAAAAAAATAAATAAATAAAAAATAAAAATTAAAGCCCCTGCATTCAGCATGCTGAGGTCAGAGAGTCTTCATCAGTGTAGACAGAGTGTGTGCTTAGACTCACCTGAGATACACGAAAGTTGAACCTGGATCATTACTGACATTTGAGCAAATTGTCCATGTCTGAATAGAAATGGTACAATAATCCAATTCTGTCCAAAAATACTTTATTTATTCCAAAAGGAAATTAAATTTTGTCACAACTTGACCCATCTTAGTAACTTTAAAGGTGATGCTGCGGGCGGGAAGGATCTCCTGTATCAGTCAGTCTTCCAATGAATCACAAGACCCTTTTGAATGAAAACGTGTTGCATGATAGTCTCATGAATATCAGGACATGCTAACAGCTGTCCTGATATTATCTGTGTTATTGATAAATATACAAATAAGTCAATAAGCAACTTGGGGTTGGTGCCCTGCCAAGAGGCATATTGACATGTGACAGGATGAATTTGGGAACAGCTTTTTTGTTGGTTTGCATTTCAGTATTTAGTATAAGCGAATTAGCTAACCCCCTGTAGGGCTTTAGACATTTGAATGTACAGATGTCTCTCTCTCTTTTTTGCTCTTTCTTGCTCTCTCGTTCTCTCTCCTGCTGTCCCATTTTTTGTCTCTATTAAGTAGATGAATGAAAAGGGGAAATGAGCCTGAGGGAAACTTATTGTGCCTCAGTGGTTCATATCACTGTCAGAGGGCAGATATGATGCACTAAATGAAAAAGGAGCCTAATATCTCTCTTTGATCTGTGACTATGTTGGGTTCTCTCACATCCTGCAGCTGGGAGATTAACATGTCTGTCACCATTATCATTAAGTGGCTCACAGGGATAGAGATGGCTGTATGTATGGACAGGCTTTTGAGGATGTTCAAGAGAAAATGAGTGAATTGTGTCTCTCATTTTCAGTTGGAAATCAGTCATGGAAGTATCAAAGTTAATCTACATTCAAGGATAAGAAGTTTCATAAACAGGTGATGAGCCCCATATGAGCCACACCCGACATAGACAACTCTTTATTTTAAAGCTGCAATCAGAAGCATGTCACACACTTTCTCTGCACATCAAAGTATTTTATGTGAACTTTTCCTCAGCTCTGAACAGAGCACACTGAGAGGGGAAAGAGCCAGTATGAAAGAACACACGCGCCAATCCAGTTTGATTCAGCTGAATAGACAAAGTGATGGATTACTCCACTCTCCGCAAGCAGGATGGCACACATTAACATTTGTACTGATTCTAGAAACAGCATTATTTCCATAAATGCAATCATGGCAGAAATCCTCAGACATTGACTGGATATTTAGGCTGCTGGAGTCAGCATGTCTGCCCGGTTGCTATATCACATTCAGCTGCTATCAACACTCTATCTGGAGCTGTCTGCGACGTAGGAACTGTCTTTTGGGAGTGTGGAGTCAAAAATGTTGGTGGAACAGCTGAAAATGCTCTGTCTACAGAGTAGTTATAGATAATGACAATATTGTTGTTTTTTTCAATGTTTGACATATATAACATTTCCATTATACTAATGAATATCCCGTTTTAAAAATTCTGGAGTTCTGGAGTACACAACGGAGATGTGCTTAACATTCAGCGGTTAGAGCAACAAGCCCCGCCTACTTGCCATTTTGGGGAAATTATAGTTGTCTATTTTACAGAAGAGTTATGATACAACACATTGTGATGACAAAACTTTTTATGAACTGTGATGCTGTGAGAGCTCTGGTGGAGCCAGCAGCACATTGACCTAAAAAAACAAAAACAAACCATCGTCCTCCTACTTCTTCATGACTCCTTTATTGTTTTTGCCAATGGCAACATTCGGCTGTTGATCATGTGATCTGTGGAAAGTGTTCATCTGCTTGATGTATGATGGGATCTGGATTTTCTGCATAAAAATTAAACTAGCCTATGTCAATTTCATTTAAAAATTGACATTTTTTTTTTTTTTTTTTTGATGCTGCCAGTCAAAACAACAAAAATGTCTAACACGTCTGGTTGGCAACAACTAAAACATGTTCAAATGTTGAACTGCTTCTTCAACGCTGCTCACATGTATGGGATTTACAGATGGACAAACTGACTTTTCAGTCTGAAACAAGACATAATAGTGTTTATTTTCAGTGAGCAAAAAAAAATGTCCCTTGGATATTGTTGAGAATGAAAATCCTGATCGATGAATCATAATTTGTATTGATACATGGAGCATAAAATCAGCCAAGAAAAGCATTCAGACTTTACTTATTTTATTCACTCTCAGCGCTGAAAGGAGACGCTTTTACCTTTACATTCGAGAAGAGTTTCTAAAAACAAGTCTGTGCAGCGTCTGAGGAGAAGGAGGAAGCTAGCTGATTATATGGACTGAAGACACTCCCTGAAATCACACCATGTCTCTGTGTCCCTGATACGTTTCTGTTTCTCTGAGGAATGAGCCTTAACAGAATCAAAAATGTAATTCTTTACAATGGACCTTTTGTCAAACAGCATGTGACTCTTTCTCGACCTGGTAAAGCGTCTCAACAATATTCGCGTCATATCATTTGTTGTTTTACACCTCAGCTTATGAAAACCTCTATAATCAGCATTACGTAGTTTTTCACAAGTCATGTGCAACATGGTAACCTCACTGCTTGCTGCTCGTAACGTGTCCCGATGCGTCTACAGAAAAGGAGAGAAGTCAAAAAAAAATATAGGGGATGTGGGGAGCAGGGCAGTTCAGATTCATACACCGGACTCGCCTTTAGTGCAGAGTCTGCTTTCCAGGGCCTGGTGACATTATCAAACAGATTGACATTTCAAATATTTGCAGTGCTCAGCAGGTCCAAATGTGGTATAAGTGAACCGTAGCTCTCCTTCTCGCTTCCAAGCAAACCATGCATGGCCATTTCATCACAAGCACTGCTTTCCAGACCTTTACTGAGCAGACAATGCAATTTAAGGAGCAGGTACTTTCTCTTTAACAGGTCATCGCCCTGCACTGACTCCTAAGAGTGCAAAAATAATTTGGAAGCACTCACAGAGAATGATTAATTTGGATATTTGTGGTAACACAGCATTCAAATCATTATGTTTAAGTTGACAAAAATGTTTCTCATGCAGTGCAACACCTGATCTGAGGGAAGATGGAATCATTGAATTACAAAGACTCAAACCTCTGGGGAATTTTGCTTTAAAGACCATGAGCCAAGAAATAATTAACATTATTAGAAACAGCTAAGAAAATATTAGTGCTGTGAAAATACTCTTTCCAAATAGCTTAATTATTAGGAGTCAGATAAACGACAGCTTGGCATTCTAAACTTTTTTTAAAACAATGTAATTATAGATGAAGGAAAAGCAACTCGTGTAACACATCATAAAATATCCTGCTGATTAAGGCATTTATGATTAGAGTGCTTTAGCTCCTAGCTTAGCTCTGTGGATGCTGTCAAATAGTACAAGAAGAAAATATGGCTCATGACAGGAGCTGCTGTCACTCTGACTTTTACATGCCTGTTAAATTCTGCGACTGTAAATTTGAAATATTTTTAAAGGCTGCTAACTCAGAACATTTAGCAGACTATTTGCGATTTTTGGATTAGTTTTCCAAATGTATTATGAGTTTTAAACAGAGACTGAGAAAATGGTAAAAGAAAAAAAATGTATCATTGTCAAAGATGAAAGGAGAGAGTCACATGGAAAAATAAACCTGCTTCCTAATGTATGTCAATTTTTAAAAGTAAATAAGGCTTAGATGTTGGAACTGTTGGAACTTAGATTTACAACATTTTTACACAGTGTAGCAGCGGCCAGTACTGCTGCCTCACAAGACATACACAAATCCCAGCTTACAAGGTGCTGTTTCACAAATATTAGCTTGAAGGTTAGCGGTTCAAAATCATTAAAACTATTTCACACCAGGGGCGGAGCTAGGGGGTCCAATGTTCTGTCAGGTCAGTGTACGCTGTCAGAGCAGCAACCATGCAATGAGTTTGCATGTGTGTGTGCATTAAGACATCCACAACATTTAGAAGAGCTGTCAGAAAGAAAATAAGTAGAAAAATCACTCAATTACTCCATATGGCAACTTAGATTCAGATCTTTGCTGAATCAATATGTTTATGTTTATTTGACAAATTAATACAAACTTATATTCAAGCTAATACCCATTAAATACTACTGGCTACACAGTACCAGCCAAAAGGTTTGACCCAGTCCAGCTCCGGTTGAGTGATAATTCTGCTGCAGTTCTCTCTGCTGCAGCTCTGCCTCATAAGTCCAACTAGATTAATGCAATATTTTGAAATGAAACACCTTTCTTGAGTGCTCATCTTTGACTAATGCTCACATTGACATTTTGATGCTGAATGAGACACAGGGGTGTAATGCCTGATTATATAGATTAGTCCTAAGTGGGCCTATTTAAATCAGACCAAGTTAAGCAGACGTTCATAGCTAAATGCAGCCGCTGGTTCTAAAGTGTTGTGCAGCTTGCAGCTTAAAGCTGCTAATGAGGATGTTTAAAGAGTGAGACAGTGTGATCCTCTTCCTCTAAGGCATCGTCATCCCACTGCTCATGATGCCTGGCAGTCCCAAGGCGAGGCTGTGGCATACATTAAAAAACCTCAACCTGTGATTTATACAGGAAAGCTGGCAGAAAAGCAGCTGAAGCAGTGACAAAAAAACCAGTATGATCTGCAAATGTCTAGTGGCATCATGGAGCTCCAAAACTCCCCCCAGATATATTGTCTCTTATTTTTAAATGCCCCTATTAGCAATCAAAAAAAGAATAAATAATTTTCTGAAAAATCTTGCAAACATCATTTATATTTTTTTCCTTTTCTTTTTTAAACTAGCTGATTGCTGCATAAAAATACATTTCTAGTTCTACAGGAACACATCAAAAAATCCTCTAACAATAAAATTTGCACACAAGTTGTTAACCTCAGATTTCTGCTGTTTTTAATATTTTTTACTCAGTTGAGATAATAAATTATTCTGACAGTTTTTATGCATTAGATTAGTACTTTATATAGTATTGCTCAAAATGTATTTATTTCGTAATGTTTCCTTATTTGAATGCGTAAACAGAGTCAAAACTGTCTCATATTTCTGATCACGTGGTCAGGCGGTAAAACCACCAACAAACTTGACTTTAACTTCACGCTCATTTATTGGGATTTTATGAGCCAGATAAAGACAGAGTAGGTCAAACTGTGCAGTGGAAGAAAAATGGTACATGATTTTAAAACATTTCTTGCACAATAAAAATCTGATGAAAATTGTGGGATGCCTCACTATTTGGGTGAAGGTAACTATCAGGCAATCGAGGAAGAAAATCTTCTAAAGTCTGAAAATGCTAACACTGAGGGAGATGTTTTTTGCTCCAGCAAGACAGCAACCATAAATATACAGCCAGAGCTACAATGGAATGATTAAAATCTAAGTAGATTCATATCCTGAAGTGACTCAGATGGGACTGTGGGAACTGCACCGACTGTCCAAACTCACCAGAAAGGCCAGGCGGCTAACTCAGAGTTCGGTCTTCTTTTCCTAAGTTTCCCTCAGCTTCCAGTCAGACATATAGAAACTCTAAATTGTGCCAGTGAGCTGAGTTTACCAAAGACAGCTTTGACATAGTTCAGTTTTTATCCAGTCCTTTGAGAATTCCCTTTCTGTAGCTTGAGTTCAAGTCTGTTTCTTTATGTTGTTATTATTCAATAAATCAAAAGTATAATAATTATTCTTTGTGTGACCAGAGACAATATAATCATTCAGTTTACAATGAAAGTGTTAATACTGTGAATCTGAGCATTGTGTTATGTAGAATGACAGAATGTGGAAAAACTCAAGGAGTGCAGACACTTCAGTTCAGTTCACCATGACTATTTAACTTTTACGCTTCAGCAACTTTACAAACTAGAAAAAGCTTTTCGGATTCCACTAAGGCTTTGATTTCTGTCACCCAAACGGACAGTAAATCCTACCTGTTTATCCGTGGCTCTGTCTGAGAGTGTCACTTCTGTAATCACAGGGCGTTCAGCGGGCAAATCTTCAGACACCCATTTGTTAGCTGACTCAGCAGCTGGTTGGACAGGGAGCTGGCAGATTGCTCAGCTGATCTGGGGTAAGTGATGAGGCGACGTAAGAAAAAGTAGAAGAGCATCTCCTCTGTGATTAAAGGCTGGGCCGCCTGACATGCATGATAGCCCCGTGACTCCTGTGACCCGGCTCAGCAGGGATGAAGTGATGAAGATGAAGGTTCTTCCTTTTTCTCTCTTCTCTGCTTCGTCCTCAGCTGCAGCTCTAACTCACCAGCCTCCTCTCCAGCTTTAACTCACCCCATCCTAGTGGCCTGGTTCAGCTTGGAAAAGAAGAATTAAGGAAGCAACATGGGAGTAAAGAAAAGAAAAGAGAAGTAGACTGTTGTGGACAGGCTTTCACTGAAAGAACAACTGTTCATATTTTGTTTTGCCCTTTCCTCATAGAGCAGTTTACTCCTGATTGTGTAAAAATGCTATGAAACAAAGTTTTTCACTCTGATGTTCTTGTTGTTCCACAGTCTAACAACTCATGCAGATCTTTGATAACTTCTTCTTAATTTACATGCAGTTCAGGAAATTAATTGCACTATAACTGTTGACCAACAGAAAGAAACATTGCCATCACTAAATCATTCATCATCTGTTCCTTCACTGCCTGCCCAAATAAACACAACACATCATTACTGCAGTAGGTTAGATATGCATGTTTTTACATATTTGTTAAATTTGTCACCATTTTGTGGCAGTTTGTTGTGAGACAGATAATATTTGGAAAGATCAAACTCCTCGTCCTCCCTGTGCTATTATTGAGGTCTGAAGAAATGCAGCCAATAACAACCAATCACAGCCAGGAGGAGGGGCTTAAAGCTGTCAGTCATTCTCATGTACTCGCTGCTAAAGGTGCTAATGGGGGAGAAACAACTCACCATTACAGGAAAACCATTTATCTGCCATCATGGGTGTCTATGCTAACTAGACTGAGCATTCACAACAGGCTATGCTAGCAGCAGCGTAGCATGGAGCAGGAGGGCAAAGGGAGGATGAGCAGCATCACGTGGGATTGTGATTGACAGCATTAAGACCCGCCTTCTGACTCTGATAGGTTGTTGTTTTTAGTTAGCACCAGGAGCATACCATACAAATATATTTTCTTTTAAATAAAAGTTACATACTGCAGCTTTAAAGTTGATTCCCTGCAATACATCATAATGTAGGGAATGCAAATATTATGTTTTCACTGTAAATAATGTTTTGTGGTGTAAGACACAGGAGTCAAACTTTGCATAGTACCAAATTACATCGGTGTGAAAAGACGTTAAAAATGTATGTATGTGAAATGGATTGTAAAAAGTATTAATCAAACTCAGAGACATTCTAACAGTTTGGTAATGGATAGTTCAGTCAGCACATTCTACCACAGCTGGCCCTTCATATGTTGGTACAAGTCATGCAAATCTAGACAGCAGGAAGATAAAACAATTCATCTGACAGTGGAAGGAAGAGAAAAGAATAAACAGACCTGTTTATGCTGACAAGTGGAATAAATGAGCAGCTTAATTGTGCTGAGTGCACAAAAATGTAAAGACAAAGTTTCAGTTCACTCTTTTCTGTTAGTACAACCAATGCATAAAACCTATGTGACTGGAATCTGAGAATAGGTCATCAGTGTCATTGGCTCATGAGAATAAGAGAAATTTAATAGGGGTTATTTCAATATTTATGGATTAGTTTATACATCAACATGCAAGCAAACAGATCCAAACACTGCAGACAAGCAATTCATTAATTGTGTTCACGTTTTTACATCAAATAAGTTTTGTCCTCTGTAAAGCTGTTGGTGGCAGCAGCTGTCTGTGAGGCAGTGAATCTTGAGGTTTGGTTGGTGCCGTCTTAGAGGGAAGGTGGGTGAGTGGCGCTGACCTACAGGAGGGAACAGCACATCTGTAACAGCTGACAGGACAATAAGGGCCAAGCGTCCCATTATCATCAGCAGCAGCAGGAGGACACATCGCAGCAGGGAGTCTGCACAAAATCTCACTCAGGCTAAATCGAGTTTCATCTACTGCAACCAGCGGGGTGACTTTCATCCAGCCTGGTCCTCTTCTGCCCACTGAGTCTCCTCTGTTTACTGCACTAATAAATACAACGTGAACATTACCGCATTTATGGGCCATTTATTTGTTAGGCAAATCAGAAAGCAAAGAGCTGTAATTAGCAGCAAAAGGCAGCAGCATAAAATTCCTATTAGTTGTTCTCCTCCCCAGTGGCGCTCCATGATTTATAGAGCAGTTTCATCATAATGGACAGACAGTGGACGTTTTAAGCACTATTATGGTAAAAACAGCCTTTGTTATGTAAATAATAAGACTTTGTATGAAAACGATACAGTTGCTACAAAGAAAGAGAAATTGCTTTGTTTAGCAACACTGAGGAAATATTTAGAAGCATTTTGCTGAGCTCATGTCCTACATCTCAGGATGATGAGTTTGATGTTTGTGTTTACGACTCATCCAGTAACTTCAGCTCAACTTTTTACTACTATTTAGAAGTATACTTGCTCTGCTCTTATCACAGCGTCCTGCAAGGCATCTCAGTTAGACTTTATTTTGGATTTTGACAAGAAGATTCCAATTCCATTTTTTGTTAGTGACATTTTTTTGTCAATAATTGTTTGCTCTATGTTGAACTCAATTAACCAGCACCAGCAACTATGTGAAGCCCAGTGTTAACTCCAATGGTATCTAGGGAAATAAGCTAAAGTACAAATCCTGCTGCATTTTGCATTAAACCCAAAGTGTTGGGAGAGTGTGCCCTGTGAAGGACTGACAACCCGTCCAGGGTGACCCCACCTCTCACCCGTTGACAGCTGGAGATAGACACCAGCACCCCTCCACACCCCAATGAGATAAGAGTTAAGAAAATGAATGGATGGATGGATGGATGGATGGATGGATGGATGGATGGATGGATGGATGGATGGATGGATGGATGGATGGATGGATGGATGGATGGATGGATGGATGGATGGATGGATGGATGGATGGATGGATGGATGGATGGATGGATGGATGGATGGATGGATGGATGGATGGTGCATTCAGGTGACATAGGAATTCGAATGGGGTGGTTAGGGACCGTAGCTGAAATCCTCAAATCCTTCAGACCCCATCTAACAAACATATATCTACCTATTCTATGGTTCAAACACCATTAGAATAGTGGTGATTGTCTTACCTGCAGAAGCTAACATCTACAGTCCAACATTGCGACAGCATGTTTCAGCTTCTAGAGCTGCATTTTTATCTGCAAATATCTGCAAAGACATAGGCAGTTATTTTTTTGTTGTTGTTTTATTATTTTTTTTTTTTTTGCAAATAATTTGACCCCATAATTTCTGAACTTTAATTCAAAGATCAGTTTGAATATTTACATGTCAGAGGCTGTGTTTCATTTTAACTAATGGGGTCAAAAAATTCCTGTCATAATCTAGTTTTAACTGTCAATTTCCAAAACGTTAACAATGACTTATATTTCTATTTAATTTTCATTTGGTTTAATTAATATTCAAGCTGAATGCAGAATCCACATTGTGCCATCACAGGTAATAACATGATAAAAACAGTCTATTTTACACAACATTGCCCTTTTAATCAGGCTAACACAGTAATTTGTGTCCTTCTGTAAACCAAGGTGTGTGTTTTACTTTGAGCTGAATACACACCACTTGTATTATAAATTTATATTACGTGTAAAGTTCAGCATGAACATATTACTGGATCTTCTTCAGATCTATCAGCTATGTTCCCAAAACTCTGCTATTGCTCAACCAATAGAAACAGAGAAACACTGACCATCAGAGTAAGACTGAAGAGGAGCTGTGCTTACGAAGAGGTAAAGGCATTGAAGACGAGAAGGCAGACAGCTCCATTTAAGGTCTCATTACTGGGAAAGCACCTGATATTCTCTCAGAGATGGTTGGAAATGGCTCCCAGCGTCTGTCTGCTTACTGTTCACTGAAGCACAGCAGCAGAGCCCACTGCAGGCAGCAGGACAGGGTGACGCAGATGAATGGTAGTAGTTTCCTTTCTCGGTGTGTGGAATTATACTGCCATACAGGTGAAGGAAGAGTCAAAGGGGCTAGAAGGACACTGCTGAGGCTTTCTGTTTTCCTTCCTGTTTCACTGCCCGTCCCTGTTGAAAGATTAGAAGATTTAGTTGAGGTCTGACACTGAGAGCAGGAAGACACTGCAGATCAATATGAGAAAACCGGATTAATAGATTTTTGGTTGAAACACTGAAGCAGAAGCTCTGCTAATGACCCCAAGGGCTGTAACCCAAAGTGTTGTACATAAGAATGCACTCACAGCTGGTAGGTGACATGATCAAACCATAGCCCAGGTGTCTCCTCTCTTACTCTGCTCACGTGCTTCACAAACATTTCAAACGGCCATTAATCTTTATTCATGATGACAACCCATTTAAACAAAAAAAAAAATGAGCCAAGGACATTTACAGATTACAATATTGACAAGACTGACACTGAAATAAACCTGAAAGTAGACTCCAAAAGGTTGATCATGCTTAATACCCCATAGGTAGCTAGATGGACAGCAACGAGATGAAAGTTGCTTTTAAATGGTGTAAAATGCACTAATCTGAGGATGGACAAAAATAAAAATATACATATATTCAAATTATGTATAAAAGCATAAAGTATTTATACAAAAGTATTCATACACTCTCAAGTGTATAAATGGTAATATATCATTTTCATCATGTAGCCCCTCAGTCTGAATTTGAAAAGAAAATTGAGCCTGTAGCACAAGAAAATCCTAAATGTCCTTCCTGTCTTCAGTCTGACATGTTTTCACTTTTCTCCCCTGGTTCTGTTTTCAGGCCTAGACCAGCTTCCAGACCATTATTTTGTTATGATTATATATTTGACAAAATATTGAGTAAGTATTGCACATTACTATGCACATGTTGCATTACTGGATATTTTATACAATATTTTACCCCCTAAAAGTAGTTGAATGCAATAGCATAAAAAGCAGCGATGTTGAAAATGTGATGACACAAATCTCAAGTGGTTTGAGCCCCAAAATAACTTTCCTTCCTTCAAATTAAGGAGGGAAATGCACTTGACATCAGTGACACTAATCACAGGAGAAAATTGTTTTATGCTTATTAGGTTAGTGTGTCATATTTTCTGCCAGTAAAGGTTTATTGTTCGGTTGTCATACCTGAACAGTGTGACATTTACTGTGCTATATATGCAGAGCCCAATCGCTGCTTGCCAAGAAGCAGTCTCTTGAGTTTTATTAAATTGGCCCTGGGTAGCATGGCAGATTTATTCCTTCCCAGGCGGTGAAGGCTGTCACAGGTAGGGTTATTTAGGTTAGCGTTGCAGCCTCCTTGCCCCTGACAGCTCTGGATGTGTGAAAAGCTCCATCCCTTAAGAGAAGAACTTGAGGAAATCCACTATCAAAATCAAGTCGCGCTTCAGGAGGTGACGATTAACACTGGCAGTAACACAACCTTGACCTTTTTTTTGTTGACAACCTGTAATTTGGCCTGAAAGGTAATTGGGTGGATGATGGATGTCTTGCTCTTTTATTATGTTGGATTATCCACAGGATCTCAAAGCTCTGCCATGATACCTTATGATAATACACCATCAGAAGTACTGTTTTAAAGGCTGGATGCTAAATAACACAGTGATGTACCTAGTACAGCAGTCAAACTTTTCCAGTTTATCACAATGCTATCACAAAATTCAATGTATATATTAGGATTTTAAACTTACACAAAGTAATGCACATTTAAGAGGGAGGAATATGATGGATATATTTACAGTTCTTAAAACATCAAAAATGAAAACTGATGTGGATTGGTACTCGGCTCCCTATTCTCTGATGCTTCTAATTAAAATCCAACCAACTATTTTCAGAAGTCAAAGTCCAAATAGGCATGTCGATTTTTATGGAGTGTATGTAAATACCTAGCCTAGCCATTGCATTCCTACGTATTTCTGCTAGACTTTCATCTCCTTCAGTGCTCCATCTGAGATTTCTTCCATTGAGCTGGATTTCTCCTGTTAAATTTCAAGGGGGTCAATCAGTAAACAGAAGGAGCAGTTCTGTACAATGACATGAATTCTTTGAGCTGTTTTATGCATTATAGTCAGTCTGTGGTCATAGTTTGGCAATGACAGAGGAGGGAGTGAACAAAGTCATTCAGTTCATGTTGGTAAAATACTGAGCAAATAAAGTTGGAATGGAGGAATATTTAAGATTAAATTGCTGCAACTCTCATTTACAGCCACCTTGTTTAGCTCTGCACTTCCCTCTGGAGGATGGTTGTTTACTCCTACCAGAATATCCAGTAAGCTTCATAGCATAGCACATTACATTTGTCACAGCCAAACGTTAATGATTGGATAAAATTTCAAACTTAAGTCCACAACTCCAGTAAGCAATCGTTTCTCAATAGCCGAGTGTCCAGACCCTCTGCACGAAGCAAAGCATAGAACAATGGGCTGGTTTTCACCAGGATAGTAAATAATCAGTTTTAACAGTTTTTTTTTTAGTTTTTTTATTCATAATCATTCAGTGTTATTTTAAAATGCTGTGTGTCTCTATGAGCATGTATTGAGCAACTTAACATATTAGCAAAGCACAGAATCCAGCTTGGTGAGTGATGGGTTTCATTTATCATGCTATCCTCAGGTGTGGCTCAGTGGTCCACCAGAGTAAAGGAATCCCACTTATAACAAAAAGCCCTGCTTTCAATTTGTCATCCAGAGATGGCCTCAGCAGCCCACAAACTCAATAACAGATGACAGTGTCCAGGTTCCAGTAGTGTGGAAAATGAAAGGCTGCCAGTGGAATTGAGAGAAATCTGCCTGTTGTCCCCTGAGTGTGCAAAGATGGGTGGGGTGTTGTCACAGTGGCGCCGGAGAGCTGTAGCTGAATTCACATCACGACAGGTTCCTCTCTGGGTCTGCCTGTCTGTCTGTCTGTCTCCTCTTTGTCCGTCAGTCTCAGTCCGCTCTCTGGGACTGCAAGTCATGACCTCCGCCCCAAGGTTGGACATAAGAAGATGGGAGTTGACAGACATGACCCTGATGCTCAGAGAGGGTCACATTTTATTCATTTATTTCCGCAGACTTTATGAAATGTTCTGAGATTCATGGTCATGCCGCGGCGTGTGATTGAGAGGGGAACCCATCTTCACTTCTTTGTGTAAATGAGGGGAATTTATTTGTCTCCAGGCCTCAGTCAGGTGTCATTTCAGAGATGGACAGCCAAGTGACCCCCTGTGCAAACTCTTCTAAGAAAAGGGAGAGGAATGTCAATGAAGGTCAAAAAAGCTCGTATATCTTATCTGGAAGGGCTCAGACACATCTGGGGTTTTTTCCACCAAAGAGCCCCATTTAAAGATTAAACGATTCACATGAGCAGGTGGGAGAGAAACAGATAAAACTTGAGCTTCATGTTTTGTCCATGAAGTATATAATTGTTTTCAATTATCACTACTCTGGCAAGAATAAAATTATTTTACAGGTAAAAATCAAAACATCTAGGAGTTTCTTTTGAAATGTTTGTCAATATGTTAGAAAGTAGCAAAAATGCAAGTTTTATAACAACAGTTAGTATTTTTTTCTTTGTTCAAACTTTGACTCTTAAAATGTGTTAAAGATCATGATTGTGTAGAAGAGAGAACGACGTCTCTTTGGTCTCATATTTTCTCCTCCTTCCTGCCTCTGTACCTCTGAAACAAGGAGCTGTAAGGAAATTACACATTAATTGTGTTTGCCTGGTTTATGATAACAATTAGATTGGTAAATATATCCTCCCACAACCCTTTCTAAACAGAAACTCATCAGTGCTTGATGCTTTGACCTCTTCTCCTCCACAGAATCACAAACAACCATAAAAGGCAATTCCCTGTTTGAAGCTTCCTCCCCAAATCAAGCAGGTAAAGTCAGACAGAAAAGTTCAACAGACAGCAGTGTGAAAGTTTCAGCTCACAGATCTAATCAGGAATCTGCATCCAGAAATACATTTCAAAACTTGCCTTAAATTAATCTTTTGGATGGCTGTATGTCCAGGTAATGAGGGCGCAAAGGAAACAGCTAATGTTGAGTAAATGACTATCGCAGTGAATAGAACAGGTAAAAATTTAAAACAGGCTTTTAATTATCTTTAAAGTTTCTGTATTGAAAGTTTAAAGCTAAATGGTTAATCATAGAAGAACCATTTAGCTTCTGTGAGCTAAATGGTTCTTGTTTTTTAGCAGTATTGAGCTGTACTGAACCGTAGTGATTATGGGTGTTGGAATCGTTGCGTTCAGGACTATTGAGTTCTGACTATCTCCAAGACCTGGCTTCACCCGGGAAGATCTGATGCCAGCGTGCAACTAGCAGGTTTCACTCTGCTCTGCTGGGATAGGACTCCGGATTCTGGTAAAAGGCATGAAAACCTTTTGTAACAACGGGACAGTCTGAGACAAACACTGCTCCCCAGACGTTGAGTACAAGTCTGTTTGATGCTCGCCATTTGATCTGCCAAGAGTGCTAACGGTTGAGATCGTAAACGCTGTGTAAGCACAACATAAACACGGCACTTCCTGTCCTGCTAAATGCCATCAATGAATGGCAACGGGCTCACCCCAACGATGTTCACATAATTCACATACGGCAAACTTGAAGACTGTACTCCTAAAGTTCCACTAACATGTGAGAAGTTCTACAAGGGGAGAGAACATTTTGGATCATGTTTACACCAACATCAAGCATGCGTACAGAGCTACACCCTTCCCACACAAACATCCCGACTTTTCCTAGTCATCCTGGATGACCAGCCAGGTCCACTCACTCCTCTGGCCTGTGATGCTGCCTACAGGTCTGGTGATAAACCTATCGCCTGTAGGCAGGTGAGAGTATCACGGAGAGCCAAGGAGTACCACAAGGTGCACATACACCTGGGAAGAGTGGCGGGGCATACAAAATGTCCTTTTGGTGAGTTTAAATGTCTGTGAGTAGTTACTTGTGCCTGGAATGGACTGGCAGTCTCCATATGGTGTACCCAGTCTGTGCAGAGGGAACACAAATTCAACATCATCAGATTCAAGTCAAATATGCTCCAGTTTATTTTCTACCAAACACCCCAGACCTGCTGCATCAGCTCGCAGCTGACGCTCCAGGATGAGGAGCGTCAAAAGTGATTCTTTTCAAACTTTTATTTAGAAGCACCAACAGTCCAACAAAACCGTCCTGAAGTCCACCAGCTAAATATACATACAAATATACTACTATATATATTTTTGATATCTTCAAACTGAAAGAGAAAAAATAGTGGAATAAAACTGAATAGACACATATAAAGGTACTATGTTTATAGGGAGCTGGCTCATTCGATGGGAGTCAGCTCTTAAGATGCATGACCCATCACTAGTTTATAGTATTTTACCATGAGGACGTCTTCGTTTTTTCCATTGGCATCATAATCAGTGAGAGAGGAAACAAAAACAGCACACGAGCCAGTCACATGGTCAGGACGACCTTGCTTTATGGCTGAAGAGCTTCCCTCCTTCTCCAACCTGATTTACAACATTCATCTGTCAACCAAATGATAGGAAAGGGTCTGCTTAATCAAGCTCCATTACCTCTACGACAGAGACACAGTATGGCTCCATCATGGCAGTGCCCACACTGGATGGCTTCACTGTCAGTCTGAAAACATTTATCATATTTAGTCACTTTTTCACCAACAAAACAAATAAAGTCCCTTGCAAAAACAAATACATTTTTAACGTCGAGGATACTTTCTTTCATCTGCATCTTTCACATGCAACACTAATTACTTAATGGTGTTTGTTTTTACAATAAATATTAGCCAAAATATTGAAAACATCCAGTAAATTTAGAAACTAATGAGCAAACTGATTCAGAAAAAATGTTAACTGTGGAAAGTACATACCTGCTTTTACAATATTAGATGACTAACATTAGATTAATTAAAAAAACACTTCCAGAGTAATTTTAAATTAATCAAATCACAGATTTGCCATACTACCATCTGATTGGAACAGCTTTCTGTAATCTGTAGTAGTTGGTATTATAGCTACAGTGTGCTCTTTCATTAAATCAGTGAGCACAAAAAAGTAGTTGTTAAGAGATCAGTAAACATATTAGCTCATTTATGAGCTTTTAGTCAACATTCTTTATGTAAACCAAAAAGGAAGTCAGATAACGTTCTCACTCTACTTCAGTTTTAATCAGCTTTTAGATTATTTTTCTTTCTGTGGTAGAAGTGGGGATTCTGGAAATTTACTAAAAACTGTCTGAAAATTAATCTAACTTAGTGCAATGCTCCATTACAATCCTCTACTAAGCTTTCCACATACAGTCTAATAGAAATGCCAACAGTTTGTTAATTCAAGAAGAAAGATGGATCATGACACCATTTGAACACATACTCTCTAACAACATATTTTTGTTTTTGTGTGATGATTAAACCTCATCAGTTAACTGATGACCCTCATGCATTTGAATATTTCAGCTGCAATTATCATCAGCTCTATAAATCATTAGTTCCCACTATCTTCTCCAACAGATCAAAACATTTCCCACTGAGCTCAAGCAACATCCGACTGGAAGAGCATAAGGCTCCATAAATATTACATTGTGCTGCAGGCTTACGTTGAAGCTGGAGAATACTGAGCAATAAGCTCTAATGGTTGTCAACAGATGTTGGTGAATCATAAAATCAGCAGCTTCTTAGTTTCAGGTGAATAGCGCTTTGTTTACATATATCTATACATAGCTATCTACAAAGAATTTCATAACTTTCATATATGTACAATTATTACAATTTTACTGCGCCCATAACATACCAGTTTTTTATGTAAAGAAATTGTAAAATATTAATTTCAGAATTATTATTTAACTTTAATTTACTAGTATTTGGTGTATCTGAACTCCTTCTAGAAATTAGAGTGAATCTGATTAATCAGAAATAAAATGTAGCTGTTGCAGTAAGAGTGAGGGGACACTGGATGAAAACGGTTTCCATCATACAAACAGAAGTGGTCAGGATAACAATGACAAAATCTCTCACAGAATCTATATGCATATATCTTAAAAACACATCTCCATGTTTTTGTGCTAGTTCAGTTCCTAAGTCGTGATTAAAGTCTGCTTTCTCCATACAGATGCTTTTGGTTTAAACCTGCACTATATATTTTATATAGATTTTCTAGTTATGACACCACAGACACCACACATGTGTATCAATTATTTTATTGCCATCAAAATCTCCTTCTTCAGGTCTCCTTTTGTTATAGAGAAGTATAGATGCTATAGACATATTTTGTTTTAACAGAATGACACTTTTAAGAATATAACAGCTCCAAGAACTTCATGACAACTAGAAGAACTTCCCTGAGAGATTTGAGGAAAGCCTTTCCACAGGTCCAGGGAGACGGCGCTTGCATCTCAACTGGGTTCTTTCATTCTTTTTTGACTGAATACAGTATACCTTTTGATGAGTTTCTGCAAATCTGTAAAGTTTTTCAACCAAATTGAAAAATATGAAAAAAACATATTTGACTTGGCACTTTCAACTAAAACCAAGATGAAGTTACATAACCCGATAATGCACATAAAAGGCCTTGAGCTTGTGTGTGAGAATCTTTGACCGAAGTCCCTCATAAGGCCCTCTTATGTTAAATATTTTAAATAATTTTCCTTCAGTACATCTTGAACCAGCTCTAATTTTTCTTTAGCAACTTGCAGTTACCCACTTGAAAAACTTCCTCCAGTGATTTTTTTTTCTTAAAATTGTTCCACTTCACTATAGCACACATATGGGCCTCTGATGCCCCGTGCAGTTTGATCTCCTTTAATGCTGTTTTCCACCTGTTTAACCCTTCTGTCCCCCAGGCTTTACCATTCATGTGCTTTTTTCTCATTGGGAAATAGATATCAGCTGAAATAAAACATGTCGTTAGAAATGGGTAAATACTCAGTCATGAGTTATCCTCATAACATTTTTTTCTGAAAAGACATCCCCTCTTCATTTTTTGGAAATTAGAGCACTGATTGGCCCATTATTTGGTTTGCACTCATTTCAGTAAATGCCTCATATTTTATATTGAGTTAATGTACCTGGACTGGGTCAGTTGGGTGTTGAAGGTTCATTAAATGTGATCTCTCTGACTTATTGCTCAGTGTCTTCCTCCATTTCTGTCTCTGACTATTGTCTTCTGTCTCTTTGTTCTCCCAGTATTGTTGACTGTATCTCCATATCTTGTTATAAAATGTGAAAAAATGAACAAATCTGGTTTCTATCGCAAAAACTATAGAAAATAAATTATTATAGAGTGTTAGCATTGGAACATGATTTTTCTTCTTTTTATGGACAGCGATGCTGAGATGAAGCAACACAACTCAGCTTACTCAGCTGAGTTATCAATTCCCAGACTGAACTAATAGAGATCATTATGATTTTAAAAATAATGACCAGAGTAACTTTATCAACACAAACTCTTGCAACACACCAAACCTTTCAGTCATTTTAAGTTGATTCATTTGAGACTGAACTGAACATACGTACATCAGGGTGATGTATGTATTTGTTTCTTGCCTCAGAATGTTATGCTCATACTTTAAGCATCAGTTATTTAAGATGCAGCAAGTTAAGCAACAAAAAGTCTGTTGAGATGTCTGAGGCTGCTGGGACAAAAGTAAATGAAATTCATTAACACTGTAAATCTTGGAGAAGATTAGAGAGGATGAGCAACTCAGCACTGGTGGGCCATTCCTATAAACCCCCTGCAGATCAGGATCAACACACAAAATGGTGTCAATGCTGCTAATTGGCCCCAAGTCTCTGTCCCACTGAGCAGCTCTCAGCACTGTCTGACAAATCAGCACATACTGTTAATCACTGCCACTGCACAGCCCATAAACAGACAACTACTACAGTTGCTAAGTGGATCTTACTTTCCCTCAATTTCTTCATTTTGAGTCTTCCTTGGCATAACACACACAAACACACACACCAGGGTTTGGATGTTTAGAATCTTTTGTCAACATCTGTCTTCATGCCTGGTTCACTAGGCATGATTTCAGAATTGTCATTTGATTTTCAAAACCTGGCAGACGGCACACATGATGACAAGAAAAAAAATCATAAATATAACAAGTGTGTGGTTAACTTTATTTGCTCTCTGGTACACCTCACACTGGGACATCAGGCCAAGATAATACAACATTTGAATGTTGGGGTTGGAGTGGTTCCAACTTCCTTCCAAACAGACCAGATTACTCTTAAAGCTGCAGTATGTAACTTTTATTATTATTATATTTTTTACATATATGTCACTATGACAGTATGGTATGAGACAGATAATCGGTGAAAAAAATCTAGATTATCTGCCTTCTCCCAGCATTATCTAGAAACAGCCAATCAGAGCCAAGAGGAGACCCTTAGTGCTGTCAATCACAATGTCGTGTGGTGCTGCTCATCTCCCCTCTCCATCACCCCCTTGCTCTCTGCTATGCTGCAGCTAGCACCCTGTTATGAATGTTAAGACTAGTTAGAATAACAATGACAGACAAACTGTTTTCCCGTAATGGTAAGTTGTTTCTTTGCAATTAGCACATTTAGAATTGAGTACATGAGATTGATTGACAACGCTTAGACCCTCCTCCAGCCTCTGATTGGTTGTTTTTGGTTGGGACCGGTGCATTTCTTCAGATGGCCACAGGGAGGAGGTGAAGGAGACTGTATGGAGAGCCATTTCAGCCAAAATTAAATAAATAAATAAATAAATGGGTGAAATAAATAAAAAATGAGTAAAATAAATAAAAAAATGAAGAAAATGAGTGAAGAAATGGCTCTCCATAAGACTGAGCTTTTGTCAGATTATCTGTCTCATATCAAAGTGTCGTAACATGGTGACAGTTTTAACAATTTTTTTTTTATAAAAGTTGCATAGTACAAATATAACACACAATACACAGCAGGATTATCTCATGAGATCATCTTTAACCCCATCCTTTCCTTAAGATTGTCCGAAGGGGAAGATCGGGTCAAGAATTGGTGTAATTATGTTGCTTTGTGGACCTGGCTTTAGAAAGCTATTAGTTAACATTTGTGCAGTAAAATTATGGAAGAATTGGACCAACTGTATCTCCATTAATTCCTCCTTCGCCCTGCCTCACACACACACACACACACACACACACACACACACACACACACACACACACACACAAGTCCTCCTAATAGCACCTTGTCATAACACACATACACCAGGTTTAGCTCCATTCAGGCATGACATGCTTCCTAATTTTCTGACGCCAATAGACCATGTCAGTTTCATGTGTTCATTTCACCACTGATGAAACATTACCATCAGCAGTCTGACTACAGTGAACCTGGTAACAGATATAAATTCCTTACAACACATCACAGTTCTGAACTTCTGGAGCCACATTAACAGAGAGGGATGTAGAGAATTAGTAGGTTAATCAGGCCTTTAACTTCTTCAGATAAAGGAGAGCTGTCAGATTTCCCTGTTACATTATTTGACCTACAGTAACAATAATATATTGATGTATGCTCATTCATTTTTCACAATATGATGCATGGAATTATTTTGTTTTATGCTCATTTTTCCTTATGTTACATTATCTTATATAATGTAACATAAAAATAATAAAACATTTTTACCTGTTTTATTCACAATTATGCAAATAAGACATGCACAATTACAACTCCAACAAAGACAGCCTTTTACAGACCTGTTGTGTTTTTAACATATCTTCCATTATCTCTTTGATACCTCCAGCAACATCCCAGCTTGTTAGGTTGTTTTGTAGTTTGATTTGAAACAAGTTTTATTATTATTTGTTGTCAGTTTCTTATTTTGATTAGATCTGTCTTATTGCTGTTTTTCTTTAGTTCAATTCTTTATGTTTATTTCTTGTTTAGTTATTCTTTGTTACTCTAGTTCCATTTTCTTTTCAGTTTAGTATTTTTTTAGTTAGATTCATTTCTGTTCTCCTGTGTATTCTCCCTCGCCCCCTGCCACTTTCTCTCTTCCTCTCCTCAGTCTGCCTCCTGCTCCCTCCACTCACCCCTGCACCAGTTAGCTCATCAGTCCAGGTCTTTTGTTCAGCATTTCAACTTCCTCAGTATTTAAACCTCTCATTCTCAGTCACTTCTTGCTGAATCCTCTCATCACTTCCCTGTGCTACCCTGTGTCTCCCTGCTGGTTTCTTTTACTTGGATTTTTGATTTGTGTTTCTGCCCTGGCTTCCTGTGATTTTGTAAGTTTGTTGCCGTTCATCATTTTCATTAAATTCCTTTTTCATCGATGCCACCTCTCCATTGTTCTGCATTTGGGTTCATAAGCAACCAACAACACTTAATGACAAATATATCAAAAACATCTATTTATGAAATGAAACACTTCAAACATAGTACAATTATGCTGATTGTAATATTTAGAGAAAAAATAACTGCAAGAACAAAAGTTGTTTGAGGATGGCAACATGCACATTTTGGACAGGAAAGGCAGTTGGTTTGAGAGAGAAAGAAGTGAAATAAATCATCTATTTTCAACATAAAAGGTCAAAATTAAACAGAGGAGGTGGCTTCAGGTTCCATCTTTCTAAAACCTATTCTGCAGACCTACTGTGCAGGTGTTTTTTTTTTTTTTAGTAATTCACACCTCAGGACAGACAACCAAACCATCTCACATTAGAGACATGTTTGGATCAACAAGCAACAATAGAGTTAAATAGAAGGTAGAATCAATCACTTATGTCTCCTACCGACTTTGTTCATAAATTATTTATTATTTACTATATTTTATTTATAGCTGGCACTACTAGTGTTGTTCTGACTAAAATTTATAAGCCTGTTACTTATAATCATGTTAAGAGCTGAAGAAGCCTTTTGCGTGAGAGGTTAAACATCTTGAAGAAACAAGAGAAGCAAACAACATGATAGCTACTATCAGAAAATATGCAATTATGATAATTTGACAAGGTGAGTTTTGTTGCTGGAGTATTAATTTGCATTTGTGATTGAGCAGTGGGCTGAACCTCTTTAAAGCTGTTTACTGGACAGCTGATTATTTTTGCCAGATCACTGTCTGCATGCTGTTGGTAGTAATAAAATGATTCAAGTAAAAGTAAAAAAGTACAGCTTAGTAAAAATACTCCAAACAGTACATTTTCTTCCAAAAAGTTACTCAAATAAATATGAGTAGTTGTGAAGAGTTACTGCCCATCTCTGCATATGGTTACCTGCAGGGTACCTAATGAGTAGATGTTGGGCCTTTGCTTGGTTTTATCTGTGTACTTGCATGGGGCTATGGATAATCACTGGATCCTCACAAGCTTTTTGACAGCTATGCAAAGAATTTCTCTTGATTTTAGGTTAACTTGGAGAAGAAGAACAATGACAAATGTCCATGAAGTCATGAAAGTTGACAAGAACCAATTAGGTAATTGGGTTATTCAACCTAATTATGGGGTAATGTATCCTTTTATTTCAATGTGTTATCAAAAATAAGGCAATTTCTAAAAGTTTTCCATCCTAGCCATTTAAAAATCAGCTCAGTTCTCTGTTTATCTTTTGCGCCAACTACTGGCCAGAGAACAGTGTTATCAAGCAACAGAAAATGCATGATGCATGGTGTGAATGGAAGAAAGAAGCTACTGCAATATTCCAACAGCTGAATGAATCATCTGATTCAGTCCCATCCATTTGTCTGTGTCAGAGTTTATGAGATGCTCCCAAATACTTTGCCTACCTCCTAACTTCTCTGTCTCCCATCCTTGAAAGGAAAATCAATCAAACTTTCTCATGCATTTAAGTGCTGAAATAAAGAGACAATAAAGTGGAATGAAAGGAAGTACGATTGATAGCATTTAGAAGATTTGGGACAGGTTGAGAGAAATTTTTAGGTCCCAGTTATTTTTCTTTAGATTGAAGAGCACAAATTCAGTCCATGCTGCTGATTGGGGGTATGCATATAGGTTGAATGGAAGAGATGAAATCATATATTCCAGTCATTGGAAGAAGCTGCTTTCTTTGGTGTGATGGATGATTGACTGTCGTCATTTCTAAGAGTTAGAAAGACAATCTGTATTTAAATCAAATGGATTTGTTTTTTACCTAATGATTTCAAAATGAGACAGAAACCCATTAAACAGAATATACATACCCATCATACGCATCATAATAAACTAGCAATGAAGTACTAATTAAGTCCTACGAAGATGCACACTTCAACCAATAGGAAAATTAGTATATTTGCTGAAATATTGTGACACGACTGTTTTATTAAGGCTGTTTCTGTTTATTTTTTTTTCTGGGACTGAGGCTCCGTGTGGTGGCCTCAGTGTTTCATCTTGTGTTTATTTTGTTGGAGCACCATTCAAGCTGTGTTTTGTTGTGTGTACCTTGATCCTTTTTCTTCACTGGATGTTGCCCCTTTGTCCTCACAGCTTCCTCAACTGGAAAGCTTCAGTCTCCCCTAATATTTTAAGTTCAACCAAAGTCTTGTTTAGAATTTGTGTTAATAAATTCTGTAAATTAACTATTTTATGTTTGAGTATATTGTAAATTTTTTAAAAAGGACATGTTTTTATGCGTTTTGAACAGTTGCGCCCACCAATAATTATCCTGTAGAATGTATTTGAATCATTTTACTTATTCCAGTAGAATGAATCTGTATATATCTTCTATTTAGATTTCCTGAAATATAATTTTACATCTGATGTTAGTTTCTTTCACTCATTGCACATCGATCGTAGATTTAACATCCTCAACTATCATGGTTTCACATTTTTAAAGAAAGCCTACCCAAGGCGACCACACAAGAATTGTCTGAGTGCTTTCTTGGCCAGCTTCAGCAGTGGTCATAGCATCTCTTGAACACCATTTGATAGACTCGGACATCTGGACCTCTGTCAACGAGGCTTTGGCAAGGAAAGAGACTTCCTTGTCCAGAGGTGATAAGGGACAATTTTGGCCATTGTTCATGCCTTCAGAGAGAAACACATCTGTTAACTACAATTTTCAATCAGGAGAAGCTGAAAAGTGCTGTAAAGCCAGACCACCAAGCTCCTGCAAACAGTCTTCATAAAACTTGAAAGGGGCAGTATTATGTGTTTTTCAGTAGTGATCAGTTTTCACATGATATAATCCCATAAGTGATTGATCAAAAGCAATGTAGCAGTTTTGCTAGTTTTGATTTCCAAGGCATAACGAGGCAGTTTATAATGATTCATCCAAAGTAATGAAATAACAAACTGCAGTCTGATTTTAATTGTTAATGTGTTTCTCCCTATCAAGCAGTGAAAGTAAATAAAACGTGTTACATGTCTTTTGCTTTAAGGGTTTTTAGAGGGTGTTTTGTTTGTGCTGGGGAGCCACAGCTAACAGCTAGCTCCTCATTTCACCTGCTCTGAGCCTGTATCGTTCCGTAGCTGTTGCTCCTCCTACACATAGGACTGAATCATTGTTCTAATAATGGTGGGGGGACGAGGGGGAGCATATTTTTTTATTATTATTATCTTATTGTTTCTTTTGCCTTTTCATATTGATATTGTTTAAATACAAAAGGTTTTTATACGATTTCTTTGGGGGGCAATTCTAGACTTCCCCCTACCCCCATTCCTTGGCTCCTTGACACCCCAGGATTTCTGCCTATGTCCAGGACATCTCTGGGACTTTTGTCTTTGATCCCCAACAGTCTTCAGCAGACTGTTGCTCTACATGAGCCTCTGACAAAAGGGTGAAGCATATGGTCACACTGTTGGATTCTGGGTCATTTAGCTTGATTCACCACCACCACCATTCTATGAGAGTGAGTCATCATTAGAAGAGGTGAGAGTTGTGGCCTGAGCTAACTCTTGTTATTCCAATATCAGCATTATGGCCGATGAGGAAGTCTCCTGGGACACCAACACATCTGCGTCTGCACAGAAAGTCAGTCTATGAAGGGATAAAAGCGATTTTACAACTCACCGTTTTCATTAATTTCTATGACAGGTGAACATGCAAAATCAATAAATGCATGTTCACCTGTCACCAGTCTGGTGAACTACACTAAATAGATGACATCATGCAGACAGAAGATCATGTAGAAATATTGAGGGTCAATATTTTTCATACAGGAAGCTAAAGGTTATGGAGAAATAAATTGTGAAAATGACTAATTAGCTCTTTGATTTTCTATTTCACAGAAAATTTGCTGTATTTTCATCTCACCAGGGCCTATTTCACATTTATTTTCTATTTCTATTCTTATTTACACTTTTTTTTAAAGGGGTGGTGTTATGTATTTTCCAGGCAGATAGTGTGAATTTATAGTACAATCTAGTAACTGTGTTACCTTCAGTCATAACAATTCTATAAATATCAAACATGACTTAAAAGAAATTTGACTTCACATTTAATGTCTTGATATTGGCCTCTGTCTCCTTAAAAAGTGGCCTGCTCTTTCTGACATGCCACCATTAACACATTATCAGAACAGTGTTAATCCATTATGCCATTTACTATGGCTCTTATGCTGTGTTCAGCATGTGTTCAGCAGGCAAGAGAACGTTGTCGTCGGGCGCTCTGTGTTTTGTCTGAATTCACCAGGTAATTCAGAGGAGTTGGTGAATTTCACCATTTAATCCAGGAGATGCATAGTGATGAGGGTCGCTTTCATCACTGTTTTCATCTCACCAGGGCCCAGTTTGATGACCTGCTGACTTTCATCGGTACCTGTGTCTCCTGCCAGAACACCAACTTCAGGCCACTATGTAGCTCTGATTGGTTGATGCTCATGTCCAGCTGCCAAAGTTCAAGTTTTCCAACTCTAGCATCTCGCACTTCAAACGCTCAAAATTTGAAAACACGCAGCACAAGATACACCATGAGACTTCTTGACGAGTGTCTAACCATGTAGACACCCTTAATGCTCAAACTGCAGTCTGAACCACCATTAGGAGCATTGGACTGAGAAGTAGTTTATACTATAAGCCCAGCAGATTTCCAGTTCCACCAGGTGCTGATTGCTGCTGCCACTAGTCTGAGGAGCTGAATGGGGGAGGGTTGCTCTGTCAGCTGGAAGCTCAGCTCGAGAAGGAGGAGCTTTACAGAAATGGGCGGTGCTTTGTGAGAACAGACCCTTAGGTTGCCACTGGAGAGTCAAGGATTTCTCTGACATTTAAGAAACATTTGAAGCAACACTCCAGGTTTGTTTTTGATGAAGAAACAACATTATGACATATTGCAAAGCTCAAAAAAGTTGATTTTACATAATACTGACCCTTTATGCACATGTAAAGCAACATTTAATTAGTTAATGTCTCTTTTTATTTATTAACCTTGTCAGTCCTGTAATGTGTAACAGTCTCGTCATGTAGCATAACACAGTCAGGTCTAATCCCAAATATCAGTAACCTCACTTAATTACATCATGCCAAGAAGACCAAAAAATAGTCTCAACTGAGAATAAATATTTTCACTATATATCAGTCACTGAGAATACTAGTGAAAGGAGCAGATGCCTCATGTGATCATTTGAACAAGAAATGTGCTGGTCAGAGGTTGTGGAAAGAAAAGTTAAACTACCTTAGTGTCTGAATTCATCAGTCAGAATACAGTTTTAATGCTTCAGTCAGTTATGAAACGTACTTTAGTTTTCCTTTGCTGCTAAAATAGATTTTTACTTTCCTAGACAAGGTACAACTAGCAAAAGAGAAACCTAGATCCAGAATACCAAGTAATTTGTAATTTAAGGATGATTCATTAAATATACAAAGTGATGGATGAATAGCTGACAAGGTTCATAATGAAGAAAGGAAAAGGCCAAGAAACTAGACTGAGAATCAGAAACCGGGCCAGACAAAAGAGAACAGGTCAGTGGACGGGAAGAGAAGAAACAAGTGAACACAGAATGTGTAAAACTGGGCCAAGAGACAAAAGTTGGTAGGAATGGGAAAAATACAAGAAATTAATTACAGGATGTGACTGTTTTGTCTCTGTTCAACTGTTTCTTGAAAAAGAATCTGATCACATAGTCGTGAAAAAACAGCACGCCATAAGAAAATGCAAAGTTTTACATGTTGATGTCCAATTTGAATGTTTTTTGTCTAAACAGAAGAGTTACCCAATATTGTCTATATCCAGACAATGTTCCTCCACTACACTGAATTCTGATTTAGTTTTAGAGTCACAGTATTATGTGTTTTTCGGCTACATGGTATCATTTTATAACACAGTCAAGTAACTGCAAGTAACAGCATTTTTTAAAATAAAAATGTTGTATTTATCAAATATGACTTTTAAAAATTGTCTTCATTATTAAAAACTCCCGCTCTTTCTTCAGGAAGTCATCACAACATCACTCCTCTATTAACGCTTTAAAAACATTTTTACCAGCACTGCACTGAAAGGTAGCTTGTATGATGAGCCCACCAGATGCTCAGTTCCACCAAGTGTTTGTTAATTGCTGCTGGCTAGTCTGAAGGAGCTGAGTGAGGGATTCACAGGGGAGAGGTGATCTTTGAGGCAGAAGCTCAGACGCTCAGAGACTGAAGCTTTGAGGAGGAGTTGTGCCTTGAAGGAGGAGCTAGGTTCACTCAGGCGTTTTGCACAGCTGAATGAATGGTTGCCATGGGAAATTAAAGAATTTCATAGAAATGCATGAACGAATCAAAGCATGTATGTTTTTGATGAGTGAAAAACATTATAACATGATGTAAAGCTCACAAAGTCAATTTTACCTTTAACAAATGGACGGTAGCCAGAGAGAGGATCATTGGATAAACAGGTGTTGGTGTTGGGCCAAGAACTCTATTGGTTTACCAGAGACTTGCTGGTTTCTGTAGCCAGTAACCACGGGGCAGCATGACCACTGCCAGTGATGGGGAAGTGACAGGCAAGGCCTCAACAGCAGAGACTCAGAGCTCAAAGATAGTCGGTCTCTGAGACAATGTCCCCCTCCTGTCCCGCTCCTGGGTCATTAGAGTTGTGGGATCAAAGTGACCAGTAGCAGAGTGGGTTCATCCATCATGTCACCCAAACAGCAGATTGCTCCAACCCCATGGAGCTGACATCCTGAAATTCACACAGGCCTGCACCACAAATGTAATTACACTCCGATTCCACCTCCTCTCTGACCTACGGACAGCCTCATCTCCTCCCCTGTGGAGTTTCCAGCAAACCCACAGGTTGTGTCCGGCAAGATGCTGTGGCCTGAGATCCTTTTATTTATCTACAGCCAGCTGAAAAAAAGCTGCTTAACAGTGGTAGCTGTACTTTTTTTGTCCCACACTCATAGTTTCACTCAGGCATCCCTGTGCTGATACCAGATACATTTTGTAAGTTTTTCTACTTTTATTGATTCAGATAGTCTGTGTTTTTATCACATATTGGGTATAATATGTGATAAAACACATGAAGTTTTGTGCAAGGAGGAATAAAAACATGAGAGCCATAATCACTCTGAGCAATCTGAAGCCGAATAAACCATCAACATATCCCAGCAGATCAGTGTGATGTCTGAACAAACGTTCCCTCTCAATCTGTCCATTGGCCATGTCTTCCAGCAGAGGCAAACTGACATCGTTTCACTTTTACACCTCTCCACATATATTATATATTTTTATGTTTGTGGTTGTCTACACACTTTGATCACCTTAAAAATAATCAAACCTGACCTGTTTGGAGCTAATCTGCTGATCCAAACCTGTTTTCTTTTTCAGTGAGAACGAGAGTCCCACAGATAAAATGCATTTCACGTCATTTGACGCACAGACCGTCATCATTTTATTTTTATTTTATTTTATTTATATATTTGTATGCATGTTTGTTACCTGTATGAGGATAAATACAGTTCGGTTTCATTGTTTAAGTTTAAGGAATAAAAGATTAAAATCATGATGAAAAACGTTGGGTTAATAACTTTGAATGGAGTCAGATTTCAGAGTATTTCATTAGCTTTTAGTGCGTCTTCTTTGTTGCTCTCACCAGTAGTGACATCCGGCTGCTGATCACTTGTGGGATGCAAAAAAAGTGTGTCCATTACAGTTTTGCCAAATACATCTATTGTGGAAAAAATCCACCTCATCCAAACATAACTTTTATTTAAAAAACATGATTTTTTTTTAAATTGTCTGGTTTCCATTAAGCAAATGTATTTTTGTAATTTCGATTCAGACAATTCTATGGCTATTGACGTTATTTCAATCTATTGCTGGGTTGCAGACGTAGTACATCATGCATTGTGATGTGAAATGCAGCCCATTTATTTCTGTTGATACAGCTTCAAAATGCCTAAAGTCTCTGTCGTGTACAGTTATTCCAACCATTCTAATAGAGAGAAAGATAAACGATATTGTTGTGTTCTGAAGGTAGTTAATTTTAAAAAACTTTAATCAAAAAGGCAAGAAAAGTGGATCAACAATCTACGGCTAAAAACAGTTGCTGAAGCTAAAGATACCAGAGTTTGCAGCAACCACTTCCTGACAGGTAAAAAGGATCGCATCGTTTAAATTGTATTTTCAGATATTTTATTGGACAGTCACTTAGAAAGACAGGCATTCATTTGTAAGGTAAAATCTTTTATTTTTACACCCCTAGCTTGACTGTCCCCCAAAAACATTTGAGTGCTAATGTTGTTAGCAGCTAGCTTAGTGCTGACATTGGCATTTTACATTTTACTTTACTATTTTGTCAGTTGTCCAAGCTCAGCAGGTCAGGTAGCTAAGACTGGGCCCCTACTGTTAACCTGGGCTGTGACTATTTCCCCGCTTTCTCTGGCCACAAACCATGTTTTTAATGTGGCTTCTGTAAATCAACGGTTGACCTACATTGTGGAAATGCAGTATGACTCAACATTAACATACAACTCCATCATGAATTTGGACTTACAGAAATAATAAATTATTTACAAGTAGATCCAATCACATAGAAGTAACATGGATTAGCTTTTTGTTTGCGTAGCGATAGCATTGTTATCATAAACTAATTACAGTTACTTAAAATAGTACAACTCACTACTGCAGAAATAAATTGACAGCCATTTAATGCTTCATCTGAACCTAATTGGTTGACAAAATAATTGTGAGCTTCCAGGATTTTGAAAGCTTTCATCTGACTCATTGTCTGCAGCACCAGATAGTTAGTTATGTTAATCCCCTCAACACTGGGTAAATCCTCAGGATTATTTTACCCAGACAATATGGATCATATCCTAAATATACACATATTTTTTGAGATACCTCATCTGTTCCAACCCATTTGGGGCATTAGCTTACTACTCGCTGGGATCCATTTTGCTCTCCATAGAAATCCACTTCCTGACCCCCATCTGAATTTCGCATGTCATCCAGATCACGTGTCTACAACCCAGCAGTGGAGACAAGACTATCTGTTAGAGAGTAGGATGTTCTAACATTTTCCACAGCTGGAAAAATCATTTTTGTTTATGTTTGGTTTAATAAGTGGAGCAAGTTTGATATTCTAACTATAACTAAATCATGCTTTTGTCCAGAAATAAATAAAAAGAGGATAGGTCTATGTGAATGCTACTTGTGAAAAAACTGAATAGAGTTTACAGATTTTTTTTTTTTTCCACATGAATGTGTTCATAATGCCAGAGAGCCAGTGTTGTGTTCAAGTAACCCAAGACCGAGACAAGACCAAGACTTTTGGGGTCCGAGACCAGGTCAAGATCAAGACCGAGGAAAGTCGAGACCGAGTCAAGACCAAGACCAGCAGCCCGTGCTACATGACACAATAAAATGTAAAATATGATCGAAATTGCTTCTCAAAATAATCTGAAAGATCCATATTACCATAAAACACCTAGATATTAAATACTTAATACATTTTACCAATATTAAATATTCCATTTATGTGCTAAAAAGTGTGATGGTCTCGTGCCATCCCTAAAAACATAACGCCCTGGGCATTTGCCCATATTGCTCATATAAGAAACCACCACTGTCTGCACCATTAAACATAGCAATTGAGGCAATGCTCTGACGGTAAATAATGCTCAACCATGAACACTGACCAAGGAGCAACAAGCAAGAAGTAACCAAACAGAAGGCACTCATCCTGACTGTTTTCACTCTCTATCCCAGTACATGAAGCCAGGTAGTCTGACACCATGGCAGACATTACAGCTGCCACTTTGAACAAAAACAATCAAAGAGCAATGTGCATTCTCTGCGTGCTCTTTCGTTCTTGTGTTTTAGTTATTTGTTAATTTAAATATTAACGTACATAATAAAATAAAATAATGATGCAGTGTACATAGAGCATTACAAGAACAAAGAACGGGTGTTCTGTCAGGTCAGATCACGGTGTTCTGTCAGATCAGCATACGTTGTCAGATAATCGTACGCTTAGCTCAGACATGCATACGCTGTCATTACTATATGATTTTATTTAATCAGCAACATAGAATCATGACGTAGATCATCATACACTTGGTTATTAACAGTTGTATGGCATCCAGCTGCAGCCAGACCTGCTTTAAACACACTTTGAAACCACGACAACGCATGTATATCCATCTAGTTATCACATTATGTCATATTATAAACAATTTAATTACTTATTTTCGTCATAACGGTCGGACTTAATGCGCATGCGCTGGCATGGTACTCACTGCATGTATGCTATTCTGACAGTGTATGGCTATCTGATAGAACACCGGCTATATCTGTCAGACACGTCATTACCATAAGATTTCATTTAATCATAATCAACAACATAGAATCATGACGTAGATCGTCATACACTTTGTTATTAACAGTTGTATGGCATCCTGACTTAGCGGTTAAGTGAGTTTTACACGGGTGTGTGTTGTAGCTGACTCCAGCTGCAGCCAGACCCTGCTTTAAATACACTTTGAAACCATGACAACACATGTTGATAACATTAAATTGTTATCATTGAAAACAATTTAATGACTTATGTTCATCATAACTTGCTGCGTATGGTGAACTGACAACTCCTCTGACGGTCGGATTTCTTAATGCTTAATGCATGTATGCTATCCTGACAGTGTATGGCTATCTGATAGAACAACGGCTCTCAGTGAGTGACACTCCAGTCCTATCTAATAAGTAAAGAGCCGTGGAGAAGAATCCACTGTTTCTGAATGTCACCTCACTATATTGCAGACTTTTGGACATAGCGTTGTCCCATATATGCAACAAGTCAGTCAACACCTCCGCACAATAATTCAGCGCAGTGAGTGATAACATTTTTCATCACAATGCTTATGTGTCTCTGTACAGCTAGCTTTGATAACATCACGTTAACGGAGCTTACCTTCTTTGAGCTACTTTTCTAAGTGACGAAAAAAGTTAGATGTTGTCCCCACCGTCTGTGAAAGCGAAGCGCTGCTGAGTTAGCTGTGGCCATCGGATTTCTTACTATTTATGCAGCGCTATTATATTACTGACGATTAGACAAACATTTTCTGCCGCTGAGAGAAAACCACTGTGCCTGTCCTGGAGCGCCGCGCACGAGTGAAAGGTGGGGAGGGGAGGGCAGGGGAGGGGGGAGTAACAGAAACACGTAGTTGCTTGGATTTTAATCGGTGCGTTTTGCATCCACTGAAAACAAAGATGTTAACAAACAAAGTGGACAGAATGCTGCACGTTTAGTGGTATTTTCACAGTTGCGGTCTTGACTGGTCTTGAAATAAAATGCCGAGTCCTCAGAGCCCGAGACCGAGACGAGACCGAGACCATCAAAAAATGGTCTTAAGACCGGTCTTAAGACCAAGACCAACTTCGAGTACCACAACACTGCAGAGAGCCACATGTAAATCAGACGCTTTGAATCAACGGATATTCCAAACAACCTTTTCAAGTTTTATTCTGAGTCAATCATTATTAATGCCTGCAGACATAAAAAAGATGAGTCAGACCACATCCAGAATGTTGACATGTCTCCATGAATGAGGGAATTAACTGAGAGCTCAGAAATATGTCGGCTGCCAAAGGATTTAGCATCGAGCTCAACCCCCCACTTCTTTTCTGCAGACAAGAGCAAATCATTTAAATAATTCTCACTGAAGCTGTCTCATCCACTTGTTTTGCTTTTGAGGGGCAATCAGCCATAGTGTGCAGGTAATTTCTAAGCACAAGCAAATCCGCTGGTTCCATTAGAAAACACTCTTTTTATGGCGAGGCATTACAGTAAATGAGGAAAAAAGGAGCTTTCTAATGGAAGGAGACGGGTGAATCTGCTGCCTCGTATGTTTCTGAAACACTAAAAGGATGTTAGATTAGTTTGCACTCCTGCTTATTTATTATCCAAATTATCATTCCACAGATGCTTTAATTGTGAAATAGTATAAAACTTGAGAATGTTCAGAGTTTTGAGTAAATACTAATCCAGAATCATGTTGGATTTTCTCCTTTTTTAACATACTGATTATCAAGGTAATCAGTATGGCAACACATCCACCTAGCTGTAGCAGTCCTTCTGCTACTCTGAAGACCAAACCTTAGGAAACCTAGTAATATTTACAGCAGCATTATTTACAGGCTGTCACAGTTTATTCTAACGTTGTTTGGAACAGATTTAATACCATCTACTGATCTACCTACAGTGACTTGCTTATCGTCTGTCTGTGACAATTTTCATGTTTTTTGTGTACTTGGAGAAGGTTCTGTTCATAACCTCCATAGACTGATTCCCTCCACAGCTTGTCTGTGCCTGGAAGTTCAGTCTTGGAGGCCTGAGGATCAGGTCTCTGCTTTTTTCAGGTGACGTAGTTAGATTGTGATCTCCAGATTTTGCTGGAGCAGTTCACAGCTGAAGCCTCCAGGATGAAAGACACCAGCTCCAAATCTGAGACTACAGTATGGAGGCGTAAACCTGCCTTCTCCAGGTCAGGGAAGATGTCCTGACTCAGACGTTCAGTCATCCAGGTGGAATTCAGAGCCACTGATCTTTGTAAGGTGTTTCTGCTTCATGCGTATCTGAGATAAGCGATATCTGCAAACAAAGCGATGTATGCTAAAGCTGCTTCTCTTGGTCCACTGGGGAGTTCAGTTCTGCTTCAAAAACCAATCTGATAAGACACTGGAAAAGGTAAATGTTGTGTTCAACATTTTGCTAAGCAGAGTTGGCCTATTGGTGAAGCTATTCCAGGCTAAAATCGCATCTCAAAGGTAAACATGTTGCAAACGTCCCCAATGCTGACGTCAGAGTCCACTGTCCACTTTAATGAAAAGAAGTTCCATGAATGATCAAGGCTGAAAGATGAAAACTGAATGGCTGGAATAACACTTTGCACCAATAAATATCTTTGTTGTTGAGTTCATATGTTTATTTATTCAATAATTGTATAATTAGCAGCAATAAATGGTTTCTGAATTAAAAATGTTGCATATTTTGTCAAATAGTTTAATTAAAACGTGGTTACCTAATTACAGACCCTGAGATTATAGATAACCACCACTAGTTATAATACAGACTCAGCTCTGGCATGTCTACAGATTTTAGTACAACAAAACAAGAAAACTTAAAATTGTTTTAAACATTTACTGTCTGCATGCAATGTTATTCTGTGTACCTCACATTCAGTAGAATTGATTTCAGTTAGAAGCTTTAAAGGCTAGGTCAGCTCTGACCGTGGAAAAGCTAAACCTGTAAACTTCCCATTCTGGATAAAGTGTTTTCTCTCATCAATGTTCCATCTCAGCTTGCTTTCTCCCAAATAGAGTGCTGTTTTAATATGTTGACACTGACGTTGCTTTGTGGGAATTTGAACAGTTCTAAATAAAACACTCTGGTCCTTGATGCTGTTTCAGATTTAAAGATGTGCAGATATTTAGGGTTGATCCAGATCTCTGCTCCCTGTTAAATATGGCTTTGAGATTAACACATTTTAAATATTGGAGGTTTTGTTGCTTTAGCAATACAGTAATGCCTTTTATTGGTAAGCGTGAATGGCGGAGTGTTATAGCACCACCGTGTGGCCACATGGGGAAATTACATCAATACAGGTTGACCATTATCTCCTGTTGATCCTTTTATTCTGCATTTAGAAATATTATGTTGACAATGGAATAAATAACTGCCTTATGACCACTCATTAGTCACAGACGAGTCCAACAATGTAAACCAGATATTTACATAGACTGCATTCAAAATGTTTCATGGATATGAAGTCAGACTGAACTGCTTCAGATGACAATTATTTTTATTTGCTAAATACTAAAATAAGAAATCAGATATTACAACTTTGTTCCAGATCAAAAGTTTACATACACTAATGACAAAGGAATGTGGGAAAGCCCAGATGATGAGGTCATGGCTTCTGATAATTTGACTCAACATGTGAATAGATGGGTGGAACCTCTGTGGATGAAGGCAACACCTCAAACACCTCAAATACCCAGCATCATGGGCAAATCAAGCATTAGCCAATTTACACCAAATAAAAATAGGTCAGGTTCATCCTTCAGTTCACCTTAAAAATGTAGTCATAAGTCATATCTTCAAAGATTTCTAGTAGTCAGCAATACAACCAATCTGAAGAAGCCTCTGACCGAAAATTGTTGCTGTACTACAGCCTTGTGTCATGGTAACAGCTCAGTTTCCCAGCAGCAGAAATGATATTCCACAGCAACATGTCCTGGATGACTTCATGAGCTGTTAGCAGCTCTGATAATCTTTAAATCTGTCTGGCCAGTTGGAAAGATGTTGGAGTCAGATGTGATCCATCCATCCGTTATGATGGATGAATGAGGCGGTTTGAACTTCTGCCTCTCTCTGCATCCAGGAAGTTTCCTATTAAACTCCTCTGAGGCTTGGGATAATAGTTTAAGTATTATTTGAGCTTTTAAGATCCTAATCGGCTGTTCCCGTTTGTAAAAACAATATCTTGTTGCCATGGTTACCCAGGATAACTGTCTCGAAAGCAAAAGAAGTAAAAGTAAAAATTCTTCAGCTGGTCACTCCAGAATATTCAGTGGTTCTGAAACTACTGACATCTTGACCATGTAAATAGAACAGATTAGAGTTTGTGAGAAAATTAGTTAAAAAAGGGTAACACTTTATTTGAAGGGGGTTGAATAAGACTGTTATGACACTGTCATAAACATGACATAACACCTGTCATGAACATGAATAAGCCTTCATGAATATTTATGACTGTTGTCATAAAGTGTCATTCGGTAAATTATGACACTTTTAATGCAAAGTTGACATTATTCAAAATGTCTTTGCTATGACAACTTGACATTAACCAAGAAATCATTACTGATATAAATTTGTTATAAAATTATTACTGATTGCACTTTAAAAATTAGGTAACTTTATGTTAATAAGGTAAAGTTTAAACAGTAATGATTTCTTGGTTAATGTCAAGTTGTCATAACAAAGACATTTTGAATAATGTCAACTTTGCATTAAAAGTGTCATAATTTACCGAATGACACTTTATGACAACAGTCATAAATATTCATGAAGGCTTATTCATGTTCATGACAGGTGTTATGTCATGTTTATGAAAGTGTCATAACAGTCTTATTCACCCCCTTCAAATAAAGTGTTACCAAAAAAAGTTGTTCATTTTTTAGTTCCCTTTGTGCGCTAGTCATCTTCTCTCCAGCTTTCTGGAGACCAATAATTTCTAGCCAAATTATTGGTCCAATTCTATGAGAGATTTCAATGCAGCGACTGATAAATCTCATTGTTCAAAGATCACTTCAGATAAATCCACAACAAATCAACCATGTCATCATAAATAACATTTGTTTTATTTATGTTAGGCATAAGGATAAGTTAAAAATCAGCTAAATTCTATAAACACTTTTTAGTTAGAATACAATTAACAGGAATTTGTTTAGAACATTAAAAGCATGAGACAGTGATGTCAAACAGGATCTATTTGTTCAGAGAAGGAACCAGGAACCTCCAACAGGTCTGAGAGCAGCGCGAGACTCGACACGATGAAGAGAGTCCAGTCTGAAACTCCTGAGTGTCTGACAAGTCATTGTGATGCAGAGACGGGGTGAAAGCAGACAACTGGCAGCTTTAACGCTGCTGCCAGGGATGGAAATAATCAACAATTCTCAGATTCTCAGGGAAGCAACATGGTGACATAAACATTAAATATAGATTACTGTCTTGGTTCAAGTTAAAGCATATGTGAAAAGATCATGGAAAAGACTTAAAACAAAGAGCTTTCAGGTGCTCATCCCAGGTGACCTCCGGCTTCAGTTCAGCAGGAGGACAGAATGTGTAGAATGGATGAAACCAGCAGGACCGGATGAGCGAGACGGATGGATAGTCGTTCTAAACGGCGCCTCTCCCAGTCGGGTGTGAATCAGGCTCAACAGATACACAGGCCACCTGAAAGTGCAGCGTCTCTGCTTGGTAATCAAATCCTTCAACTGAGCAGATTAGGAGGCATTTGACAGAATCGTTGCTGAATCTAGTGATTATGAATTAGTTGTTTTTTTTTATCAATCCTTCGTTAAAAGTCAAACAAGGCTGTTTTTTTTTTGTTTTTGTTTTTTTTGCTCTAATAGCGGGAGCTGTCATCATAGGAGTTCAAATCCATGTCAAAGTAATCCTCCAGTTGCCACTGCAGCGTCTCAAACGTGGGCCGGCTGAATTCCTTTTCGTTCCAACAGTCCAACATGAGGAGGTGCATTTGCTTTGGGCACCTGGGGGGGCAGGGTAGCCTGTTGCCTCCAGAAATCCACTGGACCGCCTGCATGTTTGTCATGGCTGCAGAAAAAAAAATTGAAAAAAAAAAATGAACATAAGTGTTGGTCTAACAAGACACTACTGCAGGAGGAATTATTTGAAGTCTTTATAGAAGGTGTCTGGATCTTACTTGAGTACGGCATCTGGCCAAATGTCATGATCTCATACAGCAAAATCCCAAAGGACCAAACGTCTGATTTGATGGAGAACTTGTTGTTGTGGATGGCCTCTGGAGCGGTCCACTTCACAGGAAACTTCCCCCCGTCCCTGGCCTCATACACACTCTCACTTTCTTTCTACAATCGAACATGAAAAAATAAAGCAAACATTTAAAAAGCTCTTGAGATTTGTTCCTTTGCCAGAAGTATTGAAGGTGTTTTTTTTTTTTTTGTCTTTTTTTTCCCCCACCAGTGAAGTTGGGAAGAAAACCAAGACCTGTTTCCAACAGAATCTGACTTTAAACCTACCATAAAAACTCTGGCCAGGCCAAAGTCTGCCACTTTGCAGACGTTGTTCTCTCCCACCAGGACGTTCCTGGCAGCGAGGTCTCTGTGGATGTAGTTCTGCTGCTCCAGGTAAGCCATGCCAGCCGCGATCTGGGCTGCCATTTCAATTTGGTCCTGCACACGCAGAGTGTTCCCCTTATCCTCTGTTGTCAAGGTAGAAATAAGTGAACAAAATCAGTAACAATAAGCCGTTTTATGGATCAGCCCACTTATATATAACAATATATTCAATGCACTAAGTAGGTGTTTCAACATGTCTGATGAGTAATTTCTCAGTGCCACCTGATGAAACAGTTCAGGTTCGTCTTCATTTTACAGAGAGAACTTGGAAAGAGTTGACTCAGGCTTTCAACCTGCTCTTCCATCTCAGGAATCTCCCACATGCCTCAACAGTAACATTGTTTCAAAGTAGGTTGGAAGATTAAAGTTAAAGGAACTTTTATCCTCTTACAGCTTCAGTGTTGCTTGTTGTGACTCTTCGGAGTGACTGGTTAAATTTGATTTTTCTTTTTAAATGCATACACCTCAACAACCTCTGCTAATATCAATAAGACTGTCTAGTTGAGGGTCAATTCCTTCTGTCTGGAAATGTCAGACACAGCAAAGCTGTAAGCTTCAAATAACCCAAAAGTGACAACATGACTTTACAGTGTTATGACGTTCTGGTCATTGCTTTGCTACAAGTAGCATCACTTTGCTTATGTTAGTGATGTGTGATAGCTGTTAGCTCCCTGAGGACAGAACCAAACTGTGTGTTCTGAAAAATATGATGTTAAGAAAAAATACTAAAATAGGTTAACTTTGGAAAAAGTTTGGCTCTCTCTCTTCCTCTGGATCCCAGGTCCTCTCGGCGGACCACGTGTAGCCACAAGGAAAATAACAATGTGTGCTGACGTCACAGAATTACAGAGTTTAATCCAATATAAGACAATGCATAAACTTACAAGTAAGACAATGCACAAACTTACACCAGAAACTGCAGAACAACGGAGACATACATTCATTTACCTGACATAAATGGAAAGAAGAAGAAAAGCAAAGACGTGCAAAGACATCTTTGGAGAGTTGCAAGAGCAAATCTGATTTGTTACTCCTGTGTAGAAAGTTTTATACTGAAGGAGTATTCTTATCTTTAATTTATTCAAATAAGGCGTATCTTTGCTCATCCAACCAGGAGCTATCTCTGACCCTCTATCTGAAGCCTAAAACCCCTGCCATATTTACGGCCTTTCACAGATGAGTGTGAAAAGCCAGAACTTCCACTGTATTGTTTTCCCACAGACAAAAGGCAGTTCAAACGATCCTAGCAAACCATCTGCTGTAACTACAGGTAACATAAAGGTCAAAAAGTCAGAATAATTACTAAATTCAAAACCACAATTAGGCCATTTGAATCAAGACATGTTAAGTTTTAAAACTAGCTTATTTTAAATTTATTTTCTCAACAATGACAACATGAAACAGCTTAGGATTGTTTTTTTAACATGATCCAAATGTATTCAGTGGCGTTCATGACGCTAACTTTAGCTGCCATGAAACTACAAAAATAGTTGGACAGGGTGGAACATAGAGGGATGATTTGTATTTAAAGAGACAGCACCACAACCGGTTGCTCTCAGTAATCCCTCAGAACAGGTCGGATGTGCCTGTGGAGCTGGAAGTGTTGCAGTTCCACTTGCATAGACTTGCATAAACTTAAATGATTTAAATGTGAAGAGGATTTAAAAGAATGATTCATCCATTTTAAGGGAGCAACTTTCAAAACCAGTCTGAATGTTAATATCAATACCACTCATTTATTAAACATGTAGAACAGCTGTCTGTGTGATTTTCTAACACCTGTTGGTCATGTCATTTCCTGCATTTCCACTGATCATGCATTTGTGCACTTTGACATATCAAAACTTAATTTGCCTAATAAAAACATTTAAATTTTTAAAAGAAACTTGTTTATAACAACCTGGAGCCCTGTAGATTTTGACTCCTCCTCATAATTGAAGTGGAAAGTGTGGCTGACTTACTTCGAAGGTACTCCAGCAGGCTGCCATGCTTCATCAGCTCAGTAATGATGTAGATGGGCTCCTCCATGGTACACACAGCATAGAGCTGGATCAGCTTGGGGTGCCGCAGTCTCTTCATGAGCTGAGCCTCTGCCAGGAAATCTTCAGGGTCCATCGTACCTGAGAGACACAAGTTCTAGGTTTTTGGGTCTTTTCGTTTGGTCATGTGACTGTGATGCAGCACAGGACTCGGAAGCGTTTAACAGAAGTTGAGAAGTAATGTCAGCAGTAAGGTCTCAATGTGCTATATAACACATCTAATATCAGTAAATATTGGTTATTGGCCACAACATCAATATTAAATGTGGATATTGAAATTGGCCAAAATGTTCCTTATGGATGTGTTCCTACTTTGGACTTTGTGGTGCTGTCTCTTTAAATGTAAATAGTGAAAAAAAATCACCAGGTTTGAGGGTCTTCACAGCGACTTCTGTGGTTTCATTCCACATCCCCTTATAGACTTCTCCAAACTGTCCAGCACCCAGCTTGTCCATCAGCCTGATAGAGTTGCGAGGAATCTCCCACTGATCCACCGTGTTGTAGGACAGACCGTAGGTCTGAGGAGCCTCCATCTGCACCGACAGGACAGTTAGTAATGACGAACTAAACATCAGGGATCAGTGTCTACGCTCCTGCATGTTGTAGTTTACCTTCCTGCATGGCTCGCCAAGAAGCACACACAGCCCATCACTCTGTCTGGAGTAATACTCCACCAACTCCTTCAGCGTTGGGAAGGATTTGGTCTTTGACACATAGTAGTGGCCATTATCCAGTTTCTGGAGCTTGTAATGTTTCACTCTCCCTTGGTGCAAAACTAAAAAAAGAATACGAAATCATTTTAATCACCTCCAAAAGAGAAACCAAGTTATACTAAATCAGTCCCCTACCAGTCACACTGCATGTTGGAACCTAAAGCACACCACAACATGTTGTGATGGAGCAATAATAAAATACTAAATAAAATCAAAAACATCTCAATGTTATAAAACAAATGCAAAAACTGTGACTCAAATTTGGAAGCAAAACACATTTATGGTCCAGTTAAAGTCTACCGTCTCAGTCAGAACTGATTTGGAAAAGCTAAAATATTTTCCCTTGAATGTTGTTCCATCATGGTTGCTACGGTAAGCAAACAAAAAGAAGCAAAGAATACAGACCCACTCAAAATGTAAATATTACCGCAAAACCCAGAAGTGACACAATAATTAATTACACAAAGATGAATGTTTGAAAGCTCCATTAATTATGATTTTTCACTTACAGGGAATCATTACATTTGAAATCAGAATATTATATAAACAAAATGTAGATTCCACACTACTTAAAGGATGTTATTTTCAAGAAGTACTTTTAATCTGACAAGACTCATTGTGGTTCTATAAAGGCGATTCTATAAAGTATCTGGAAGGTGTGCATTTTTATTATTCAGTATCCCTGAGTCAATATATTGACTCAGGGATACTGAATAATAAAAATGCACACCTTCCAGATGTTTATCTTTTAAAAATTTAAAAACTCAGTCATGTGATACTTCACATTGGTCTAACATAATATCCAAATAAAACAAAGTTCAGGTGGTAGAAATACCGGCGGTCTCCAAGAGTTGTGTTTTAGTACGTGTAATATATGTGTTTCTGACAAGATTGATTATTGAACAAGTCACCAACTCCAGTGATACTTTGCTCACTGCATTGTATCCTTATTGCATGTCACTTTATGGTTTTAAGCTCTTCCAAGCCATTTTCTTTGTGAACAAGGTCAAGTCAAAAAGCTGCAAATGGAATGATATTTTATAAGCTCATCATTTTTTTAGGTTGGAGTCACTGGAAAGCAAACTGGAATGCTAACCCCAGCCTACTGAATGCTAAGCCCAGCATTCAGTAGGCTGGGGTTGTTAGCTTTGGAAGTTGTTCCAAAGCTAATAACTTCTAGCCTTTCCAAAGCTAGAAGTTGTTAGCTTTGGAAAGGCTAACAACTAGCATGCCGAGGTTGGTGACTTGTACCTTTATCCTCTTAAGAAACATTTTTAGCATGCAATATAATAGTAAAAGTTGCATAAAAGGTCATATTAGTGCTGTCACAAATCAAATAAAAGTTTCACAAATCACAAATTAGGTTTTAAATACTTGTTTAATGTAGAATAAATTAGAATAAATTTGATAAGTATTGAATTTTTTAAAGTAGAGCACACTAAAGATGCTCAAAGTGGAATCACCTTTTCATTATTTGCTGAATGGAAGCTGCAACTGGAAGCCAACATCAGTAAAATATCACAGCCAGCAGTTTGTTCATACTTGATGTCATATCTGAGCATGTTTCCACATAAAACACAAAGGAAGCAATTTTTGTCACGTTTACATCAATGACTGATGATTTCAGCACTTCTGCTGAAGTACGTCGGGGCTTTAAGCCTGCTAGTTCCCAGCCTAACACTAGCCTATCCATGCTAGTAGACAGCAGAATATGAAGCTACACATGCTCACCAGCCTCTCCAAAACAAACACAAGTACAACCCTCCTACTTATTTGCCAGAGCCTGGCACTCAGTTACTAGTGCTGGCCCATCATTAATCAGATCAGTAGTCAGCTTTGGAATGGATGTATCCCTCTGCAATAAGGAAGTAGCCACCACTGGGTTAGCTGTAGTCTTAATTTTGGCACCAATAACGTACCATAGTATCCTGTCAGAATGCTGCTTGATTCACACTGCTGACAGTAGCTCATACAGTGAGCAACACTGGTGATGATTGTGGCGACCAGTGGGTTGCTGGTTCAACGCTCAGACGTCTCTGTCGTGTCCAGAAAGCCTGGTGGCAGCGGTCACTTCTGTCAGCTGACCTGTTATCCAGTAGGTTGCCACCATCAGCGTGTGAATGTAGTGCAGGACATTTACCATTTAAAATGGATATTTACCACTTGATGCGGCCCTATATAGTTATAAACTAAATTAATAAAATAAAATAAAATAAATAAATTGTCTACATCAGCATCAGAGAGGAGTCGGCCAGCATAGCATTCTGATTATTGTTCTGCATGAAGTATAAGATACCAGGTTAGATAACATGAGAGACCTGAATGCTGGACTCTTCTTATATGGTTCTGTGCGTGTGTGACGACAAAAAATAAATAAAATAAACAAATGCTTAAAAAAAGCAAATGTTATTTCCTTACCTGAGAGGGAGTACTCTCCTTTCAGACTTTCAGAGTTTCTAACGAGGAATGCTCCTTCCTGGTTCCCTTCAGCCTGCAGCAACTTCTCTGCATCCAGTCGCTTGGTGTCTGGGAAATACCATCTGGAAGCAATTACAGATATGGTTATTTTTAGGAAACCCTTTTTCCAATTTTAACTTAATTTTAAATTCTTCTATTCATTTTTATTAAATATATTATTTCACCCAGATCTTCACAGCAGGGATTTATGGAATTTAGTAGTTATAAATCTGAGCAAACAAAGCACATCTTCCTGTAGGCTCTATTCTCAGGCCACTTTTATTCAACATGATCCAACTGGCTCAGATTATGGAGAACTACAAAATATCACAAAATAAAGTGCGCATGCTTTTATTTCCTTTAAGTATGCTGCATTGTCTGTGTTAGTGAAAACTTTTGAGCTACGTGGAGATGCGTGTCTGACATAAAGGACAAGGTGCTCATGTGATGAAGATTTAGATTTGAATCCAATATCGAGCATCATTGTGACCGCTGACATTTGCATATTTTACACTGTACTTTAAACATGATGGATAAGAGTTTTATATATACAATAAATTACAGCAGCTGCTGCTCATGGTTACAGCTTCTGGGATGACAGCAGTAATCCTGATGGTGAAGCAGATTGTGTGAGCTTTGATGGACAGGACTTTGAGACCAGCTGCAGGAAGTTGTAGTGTATTTCTGATTTCAGTTCCTCGTAAGGCTTAACAGTAACTTCATATAGTTTGAACTGTAATCTGATACAAGTATTTATTGCAAATAAAAGTGATTTGAAGTTTCATCTTTACTGCAACAGCGATCTGTTGAAACATTTTGAAAAGTAAATATGATCAATAATTTTTGAAAACATTTTCTACCATGAGACTCAGACAGTTTGTTCAGAAAGTCTGTTCTGTTCTGAGATAAACCATGTCAGAGCGGGTCACCACCGCCCTGATGAGGTCTTATGTGAAAAATATTTTTTTAATAAATGATAGCTTAAGAATGAAGATAAATAGCTTCAGCTAGAATCATTTATGTTTGATTTATGTTGCTGTTGAAGTGAGTCATTATCTGCTGCTTCCTGGTTCTGTTTGCAGCGTAACGTTGTGATGATGGTCTAATGGACTCTCACTGGTCCTGGTTCTACATACAATCCAGAGCTGCAGGTATAAACTATAGAGCCTCAGATCATTAGAGGCCAGTTAACCCAGTAAGTAGACAACATTCAACTGTTCAGTCCTTAAACAGTTAGCCAATCAGGACTGCAGACATGACTTACTGCAGCTTATCCATAAAGTTCAGACACATTTCAATCTTGTGTTTTAATTCATCTATATTTATATTTTTATGCAATGATTTTCCTTTTTTAAATGAGATTTTTGTCCTTTTAATGTGCCTCATTTCGATTGTTGTGTTTTCCTGTAAAGCTCCGGACATAAACAGGGCTCTGTAAATAAACTGGCTTCCCCTTTCTTAAGCAGAATGAAGCGACATTCTTACTTTGCCACCAACCAGTAGATCTGGATTCCTGAATCAAACATCCTGCATGAACTGTACAGACCTAGCTGAAAACAAAAATGTCCAACAGAGGCTACAACATTCACCTCCCTCCTCATTTGATGAATAAGACCTCTTTGAGCTACAGGAAGAATCAGATCATTTTTAAAATCAGTTATGACATACTTCTTGAAACAATCTCAAGATTCCTATCTTTCTGGTTTTGACCAGCTGCCTGTAAACTGAGTCAGCAGCAGAGAAATAATCCAGCAGAAGCTGATTAAAAAATAAAGCTTTGGACTGGTGAATCACCCAAACAGGATAAATGTTTATTTTAAGTTTGGTGTATCTGTTGCAGCTTTCAGCAACAAATCAAAGGCAGCCGAGCCTCCTGACATCAACCCTACATAAACTCTTTAAAGGGACTCCATTCCTTTGATCCTTCTTCTAGAAACCAAGACGTAGCCAAGTTCTCTTCAGGCATAAAAATACATCTGTCCTGTGTGTCTGTCTCCAGCCGGGATGCCACCTGACAGCAGAGAGAGCCAATGAGGATTAAGTATTGAAAATAGATGGAGGGATCTTGTTTTCCCCCTCAAGTAAGCCTGAGGCAACAGCACAGAGAAATAATGCTCATAATAGGAAGAATATTCTGGAAGAACCAGGAAGGAGACGTCTCCTTTGACAGCTTTAAGTTGGAATTAAGGTTGTTTAGATAAAAGTGTTCTTTAAAATTGCCTTTTCACTTTATAAACATGAACTATGTTGACGAATATTAACCATGTCTAACATTTCTGTTTCTCCAGAACTGCCACAGATTACACACCATGTTTTGTTCATCAGTGGAAAACTAAAACTGAAAACCGGTCCATGTCAGTGAACGTGCAGAAAACAAAACTAACAAAAAAAATAATCACACTAACCATTGGGACTGATTTACAGGTGATTGTAGTTGTAGCATAAAGCAAGAACATGCATTATGTTCTGATCAAACATCTGAAACTTGTACTGTGGTGATAATCTGATGTTCTTTGCTTTAGTGACAGTGAGAACTTTGCTGCATGCTGGTGAAAATATTTACTTTAATACTTCATATAGAGGTGAGTTTCAGAGAATTTGAAATCATTGACAAAAAGTTCAACTTGATTATTTTATATTCAAAAGCTGAAACTCCTCAAGATTCATGACAACGTGACATGAATCACATTGCGAGATCATAAAGCTGTTTGTGATGGTGATTATGGTTTACAGCTGACAAAAAAATCTATTTTCTTTTAAGTCGGTAAAATATTTTTAATACATAAATCCTGAGTGATGGTCATGTTAGAGGCTAAGTGGGGAAACTTGTGGCTGGCAGACAGACTCTGGAGCCCTTCAGGTGAAGCAGCTACAGATGATTGCTAAAGAAGCTGGTGTTTCATAGATTTTGTATTGGAACATTTTGATGGAAGATTGAGTGGAAGAAAAAATGGTGAAAGAAAAACATGTAAAATCAAGAAAGACAACTGCTGCCTTCAGATGAATGTAAAAACAAAGTCTGTTCAGGAGTTCAGAGCAGATCCACCCATCAGACTGACCTGAAGGTTGAGCTCCTCTGTGTTTGGACACTTACTCCCTCTGGCTTTGGATGCTGTGCAGCTGAAAGGGTTGTATCTTTTACGTTTGGACAGTAGTGATGCTGTCCAAAAGTAACTGATTAGCAAAAAATGCTAATCAGCATTTTTGAGTTGCTGATTAGCATCTCAAAAAATGCATGAGCCGTTAGCATGTCCTGAGTCATGAGACTGATATACACAGCAGCCTTCAGTTTGTAGCCAGACTGACTGCTACAGGCTGGATCCTGCCCACATTGTCACCATCCACAACGACTCTGAAAATACTTGGATGATGAGAACATTTCATTTCTTTGGGATGAATAAAATATTTTAGAGCTAAATTAAACTTTATTGTCCATGAGGCATTGACAACTGTTCACACTGCTAAGAGGAGCAACGTCCATTGTAATGACTAAAGGTGTCACTATGATGTTTTGGTTGGCAAACTAATCTCAGCTTATTTAGATGATGGCTAATGTCCAACTTCAAATAAAAACTTGCAACATGAACTTTCACTCTTCAGGTGAATGCTTCTGTACATATAGTGGTATGAGACTGAACACCCAGGCTGCAGCAGCAGCCAGCCTGCTGCTCCTACAGCTGCATGTCCAAAACATCAGCCTGATAAATTAGCACAAGCCTCCCAAGAACAAAATGAACTGATCAGAGTATCAGTGCTGTTGGAGATTTTATCACCACAGTAAGTAAGGCATAACTTTCTGCCTGACTGAAAAGCAGAAAGGCTGACTACTCATTAGCATTCCATGAGTCAGTGATAAACAGCACAATGGTTGCATACCTCAGTGTCTCTTAGTCATGGAACATTTTTTTCCAGCCTGTAAATCAGGTTTGGTGCTGAGCAAAGCTAAGGCCTGGACTAAATAAAGAAACTGATTTTATTCTTGTAAAAGACGTCAGGATAAACCATTTCACAGCTGGGTAACAAATAAACTGGACCAACCTGCTTCAGTGTAACCCTCAACTTTGTTGGACTTCCAGTCATTTTTCTGACTGCAGATTTTGCACTCAGATTCTTATCACACAGCTTAACACAAATAGCCTTTCAACTGAAACCTGAATTGAACACCATCTACAGTAAATTACAGTTGTTCTCAAGCCAAGTTGTGAACTGTGTAACTGAAGAGTGCAATGTCCAGGAACTATCAGGAAAGTGGTTTTAATGTGCTGTTGTTCTTGCATGTTTGGTGGAACAGATAACCGGGAAATCAAAACTTCCTGGTCTGGGATAATGATCAACTCTTTTCAAGGCAAACCTGAGTCAAACATCTGCCCACAAGAAAGAAAAGAAATATATGGCCCACAATCACATTTTTATAGGCTTATACTGGTGTCGCATGACAGAAATGAAATTTACAGTCATTTTCCATAACTCTCAATATATGGCATAAATAAAAGTCACTGATTTCCACTTACTATATTGAGAATTAGTATTTTAGAACTTTTGCCACTTTAAAATAACCTCCTACTTTCTGTATCCTCTCCTTAGTTAACAGTTTACACACAAAGTCTTTAACTTTGTATGAATGTCACCATAATTCCTGAGTCATTTTAATAAATTACTTTATGACTTCTGGTTAACAGTGAAGATATACCATACCTTAAAAACAACAATCTAAACTCAGACCTTTTTTCTATATATTTTACTAGTTAGAAGGAAGTCTATACAGTGGCTCGTGGGCGGTTCTGATCTGTAGAATAAAACCAGATCTACAGAGCAGAACTGTAGGCCTGATCCTGCTCTAAAGAGAAAACACCAACTCATGTGTCTTATGTAATGTGTGCTGACACAGAAACTGTAACTGGTTCCTTAGACCACTTTCATTTTTTACCTTTACATATTTACTTCAACAGTGAATTAATAATTAAGGTGTTTCTCTTTTAGCTTCAGTTTAGCTGAGGCAGGATCACAGTCTCCATCTACCTGTTAGATCAGGACTCAGCAGCTCCGGAGCCACAAGCATCTCTCTGACTCTGAGGCTCATCTAATGTATTAAATGATCCAGTATTGCCCTGTGTTTTCCCTTTTTCCCTTTTTTTTTTCTATTACGCTGAAGCTTTTGCATTTGTTGACCCTTCTGGGCCATAAGTCGGCCGTAAGTCTAAAAACAACTTAATGAAGGAGAGTTTAATATTTACCATGGCCTGATGAATCAACAGGCGATGTGCTGGTCACAACTGAACCAGCTAATGAACCATTAGAGCCAGCTCTGATCTGGGAGTCTACCGATTGTTTTTTTATGAGCATAAAGTAAAAAGTCTCATCTTAGTAAGATTATGCTTTTTATTTTAACACCAAGCCCATGATAACACTACATTTTCAATCATAACTTTCTAATTATTTATGTGGGTCGGGACTTTAACAAGTTAATTTTGAATAAATAATTGCATAGATTCTAAATGCATTAGAAATTTTAACGCAATTAATTCCCTTTTTGTCTCTGGTACGACCCTAAATCTGATCCACGAGCAACAACATGGTGTAAGGAACCAACTGGAGGTTCCTGAAACACTTAAAGCTGAATGGATAGAACAGCACTTTGCACCAATATTAAGGTTCTTTTAAATAACATTTTAAATGTTTTTGTTGTTGCGTGCATATGTCTGCTTATCAAATAATTCATCTGCAAAAAGCATTTTTGAATTGAGAACGCTGCTTAATTTGTCAGTATGTGCTTTGTGATAAAAGCTGATGGTGATTAATTATGGACTCTGCAATATTTTTATTTATTTTTTTATTTAAAATGTCTCACTCTTAGCTCTGGCACATGATCCAAACTGAAATACAATGACTAAAGCCAGTCTAATCGTTTACACTTTCCTCATATGTTTTTTTTTTTTTTTCCAGTTTTTCATTTAGTAAACATCACCAACTGTTAATATAACCTAATCACATCCTATAATTCATCTACAGTTTATGGGTGTCACTATCAGTCTTTGAAATATTCAATAATAATAATATACATTTTAAAATTTTGACATGTACTGGAACCCTTTATCTATTCATCCAGATCTGTAATAATCAGAATGGGAGCCACTGGAAGTGGGCTCCTAAATAAAGTTTAGTTCAGGACCTAGTAAAACTTTCAGGAAGCCGTGAAAAACACAATGTGCTTTGATATTCCAGGAAATATAATCTCCTTCCACATACCGAAGAATCTGTGCTGAAATACAGATTGTTACATATTCTGGTAGTTACTGCGACTCTACAATAAAATAAAAACATTTATTGGAGATGAAAGAACCTGGTTAGAACCTCAGTTCAATAAACCTATGCAGTTTATTGAACTATGCAGGTTCAATATATTATATGAAACACGAACTATAGAAACAAGATAGTGACTTTGCTGTTTCTCTGCTTTATATATTAACTAATATAATAACCTAGTTTATATTAGGCTTTGCAGTTCCAGGTTTTAGGGGTGAGGGACAACAAGCGAGGCTTCTTCTTTCTCTTTTTTTAATACACCAGCTGGTTTCTTTGGTTATAGAATAGAATATTTATTCCAAAGAGGAAATTGCTTATTGGTTTAAAAGCTACTCATCCAGGTGTTAAATATTAGTTAGTAGTTGATATCAAATTTCTAAAATATATATAGATAAGCGGCCGTCAGTCTGTCCAGTCTGTATTTATAGTGTTCTATGGTTACTGTGCTTCCTTACGTTTCATTGATATTGTGATATGCGTATTATTTTGTAGTAAGTGGGAAGCTAGGTGTCATTTATATTTTCGAAATAGATGTTTAAAAATAAAAAATTTATCACATGTTTTGATAAATTATAAAATACAGATTAAAATATGTGACCATGTGTGTTTTCAGGGCCGCTTCCTAACAGCACCCTCTAGTGTTACAATAGATTGTCAGAGAATTTGGTAGAACACCTGATCTCAGGAGGTTTGTTAAATCCTAGACTCCTTACTGTACAGAAACACTCACGGTTCAGCATCAATGCTCTCCACAGGGGCCACGTAGTTGGCCGGGATGTATCCCTTTTTGTCGATTGAGATCCCGTTCACTGCTCTGGCGATCCACCACTCCCCGGCGCTGGTGTCCAGGACCTCCAGGATATCCCCGGTGTTAAAGGTCAGGTCGTTCTCGGTACGAGCGGAGTAATCAAAGAGGGCGATGTAGCGCTCCGACTTTGGAGGTGAAGGTAAAGGTCTGTTTTCAGGGGGATCTTCGAGACCCCCAGTCATAGGGTTCATCACAACCGTGATCGTTTTGTTCTGGCCACGTTTCTCCTCCTGCTCCTTCTTGCAGGCGTTACAGCAGCAACAGCAGCACGAAGCAACTCTGTCCCAGAGCGAAGAGGTCTTTTCCTGGGTCCCCATGATGCTTTCTGCCCTTCAATCACAGCCTTACACTTTGTTAAAGCTCTCCTGCTGCCCTCATTATGCCATAAAACTCAGCGATATTAATAATGCCACTGCGAGACAGCGGCGATCTTTGACCGCAGCGGAACAAACAAGTCTAAGTGGAGCGACTGAAGCTGTGAAGCTTCCTGGTTGTTGAGCTGCTTCTCTGTTCAGGTGGATGAAATCACCTCCACCTGCTGAGGAATGAGGAGTGGCCCCTGTCACTCTGACGTCACGGGCCCAGCATGTCACTGAGGAAAACACAGGAGGTTCAAACATTATGCAGCCTGCTAAAAATAAAACTGGCAACCATCCATTTATTTGAAGTCGTTTTGTCTGTGGCCTTATTAAGCCTTGACGTCATGTCTGATTATTAAAACTATTCCCTTTCTAAACAATTACATTTTAATAAACTGGATCATAAAGTATTCGGAACTTCCTACTTTCACTAGTTTCCCACAAGGCTGATTCTGATCCCGATGTGTTGAATAAAGTAAATTATATTTCTACTTTCTTCTTGTTGTCTTGCTTTGTTCTACAAGATCTCCACCACTCTGCTACTTCTCATGTCAGCCTGTTAGCAACAGGAAGTTCCAGGTGGCTCGCCTGGTGCTGTAAGGAAGTCCAGTAGGTCACTGCTGCCTTGGACTGGGCTCTTTCTGCATACAGTTTGCTTTTTTCAGATTTCAAATATGCTTTGTCACATTATGTGCAATAAAAATGATATAGATGTCCATCCATTCTTCCATCAGTTGAAGTAATGTTGTACATCATACATTAAGAACCAAACATGAACATTAACTGATGACCCAATGCATCAATCTGACACTAACTGTTTTTTTTAACACTTTTATGTGATGATTTTGATGGAACTCCAGTAATGCTGAAAAATGAGCGTATTTTGAAATAACTGCCATAAAGCTGTGAGGAAAAACCTATTTTGAAATCTCCTTGATCTAGAAAGAAAACCCCAAATTACACATGTGCTCATGATATTCAAACACAGCATGACATGAGGGCACGTTTCTGAAATGGCCGCATTTTAGTTTGAACATCACTTTATGGTGGACAGAGTTGAGGGAATTAATGTGAAACTCTGATCCAGTAGTATATTTAACTTTATACAAACCAATCAGATGCAGCTCTTTGACATACATCAAGTGTTTAGTCACACCATTGAAACCAGTGACCCAGCACTGGGAACCTACTGGGTCCATGGTGTCATACCATCACCTGAGAACATATTGTATGGTTAAGATCTGTGGAATGCAGTTTGGTTTCTTTCTAATCTTTTTGTTGTTTAGAGGTTTGTTGGTCACAGACTGTATTCAATTTTCTGAATACAGAACATGTCCCTGTAGACAAGTTCTGTTTAAATCACAAAAGATTTCACAGCTGAATCCCTTCCCAGGAAATCATTCCCGTCATCTGCCATCTTCCAGGTGAACTTAGATGAGGATCCAGTTTGATTCTTTACCAGTTTGTAAATGGAGAAGCCTTGATCCAAAAGGAGATGCTTTATTTCTCTACCCAACTCCAGCCTATGGTTAGTAAGATATGCAACATGTTAGAAATAATAAGACAAGCAGCTAAGATGTGCTTGTCTGAAACTGAAATCAGATTCAGTGACAAACACAAAACTTGGACTGGACTTTGATCATATTGATAAGTGACAGACATAAACTGAACAATTCAGGATCTGTTTATAGCACAGTTAAAGTGAACAGAAATCTGGTCCATTTCTGTCAGAAATAGAATAGAATAGAATAGAATAGAATAGAATAGAATAGAATAGAATAGAATAGAATAGAATAGAATAGAATAGAATAGCTTTATTGAGCCCCAAAAATAAATTGCTTATTTGTTGACAAGCTGCTCCATCCAAGGTGCTAAATATTAGTAAATAAAGATATAAAATGTATTTTAAAAAATTATACATTCACTCAGTTACAATTGCTTAAGCAATGTCTTGGAAAGATTGGACTTTTAGTCCTAGTTTTACTACACTATACTTTTTGATTTTACTTGTGTAATATCACTACTTTTACTTTACTAAATGAAAATCAAGTTTAAACAAAACCAGACCAGTACAGATACACACCTGGAGCTTTTGCTAAAGTGAGACATCCTGTTTATACACAAGTTTTGTTTTTCTATTGTTGTTTTCTATCTGCTGAGCCCTTTGGGTCACAGTCAGGAGATTATTGTAAATGTTGTTATTGGACATTTGTTAGCCTATTTTAACATATAATCACATTGCCTAATGTAAGTTTTAGTGTAAAAAATACTGTTAAGTAGCACCATTCTTACTTGAGTACAATTTTTGGTAATTTACCCACCCTCGAAAATGACCTTGGATAAACAAACATCAAAAGATCTCAGGAAATCAAAGGAGAGGCTCAAGAAGGAGCGCTGGCACCACCGTGTGGCTAAAATGGGATATTACATCAGTGCAGTTCCAAAGCCACAGAAAAATAGTTCATTTAGTTGGATAAAATGAGTAAAAAATAAGTTTCACAGTCTTCACACTAAAGCTTGTTATAACAGTACTAACAAATATTTATACAGATTATTTATTAAGCAAACCTGAATGTGGATGGTACACCAAATTTGAACAGATAAAAGATTATTGTAGATTCCAACAGAAACAAGAAATTGCCAAACACTACTTCCATGTCAGGAGAGCTGAAGGTGTTGGATGAGATTAGATATCTTGATCTTCAGCTGGACAACCAACTGAACTGGAGACACAACAATGAAGGTACATAGAAAACTGGAATAGAAAATATTTCTTGATTAAGATTAGGCTGTTCAGTGCAAAAAATACAAACACAGAACATTTTCAGTCAGAGACTCTCAGAAATGCTGAGACAGACCATCACTGTCTACCTCATTACCATCTACAATCTTTTAACAAACTTGTATCAATAAATTATTTATTTCTATAGTCATTTACACAACCAATATTTCAACCAGTGCTTCACAAAATCAGAAAAAAATGACAACAGGTTAAAAACAAGAAACATGGATAATGATATACAATGTTTTAGGCATCCTCAGTTTTTAACTATAGACTAGGAACATATTTAAAAGTTTAGAATTGATGTTGCATTTAGCAAAATGCTTAAGTGTGTATGCAAACTAAAATAAATTATAATTGAAAGTTCTTTAAAAAAAAATGAGCTCAAAAAACTTACTTGAATTATAAGATATGCTCTCTGATCTAAGATCAGTGCTACAAAAAATAATTCACAATTAAAACAAACAACAGAAACATTTCAGGTGTTTATAATAAATCTTTTCCATCTTCTGTGGATTTTTTCAACCCTAACCAGAATCAGTTTCCAGCAGCTGGATCCACTTGGGACTTTTCTTCTGTCTTCAGAGAGTTGTCTAGACTACAGGGAGTGACAGAGAGTGGAGGTGAGTTTTCCTGCATCAGGTCATGCAGGGCAACAGGTTTAGAAACTGACATCAACTGTGGAGTGGAGCTACAAATCTAATCCAATCTGGATTAAGCCCAGCGTTGTACAGGCTGGAGGTGACTTAGTAGTATCATTGTAGGCACTGTGCTTTTGTTCCAAATATAAAAATTAGAACTGATTTCTTTTTTAAAACATGGAAATGATAAAATGAGTTCATAACTTAATAAAAATAAAAACATTATCATGCAAACTGCTTCAACATCATCTAAGAATATGAAAATAAATACACTTAAAATAATTTTAAGTACAAGCCACATTTAACCTTAGGAATATTTCACTTGTTTTTAGAAATTTTGTTTAGTTCACTCTCTATTTCTTAGCATTGCTGATGATGGTACTTCAAGGCCAAGTTTTGGTCTGTTATTGTAGATCACAAAAAACTACAGAGGGTTGGATTCCATGAAAATAATCCCGTTCTTCACTCTAATCTCAAATATTGAAAGTAAATGATGGACTCAGTAGTCTATTTATTTATTAACTTGGCATAAATTAAATGGCTTAATAATGTAAAGAACTTATCATAAACTGAATAAAGACTCCTATGCAATTTTTTTTCTCACAGTTGGAAGTTAAATCAGACCAATCATTTCTTGTTTTAGTTTAGATAAAATTACCAACTTAGTTAGAACATTTTTTAGAGATCTTTTTTGTAACTGTACTTCAATTCAAAAGCTTACATACATTTGGTCAGTATCAGGGATAACTGTTTTTTAGCCTGTATCATTGCGTCAAACCATATGAGTTTCTTTCCACAAGTTTCTCACAGTATTTGGTGGCGTTTTTGCTCCGTCCTCCTGACAAAACTGGAGGAACCGAGTCAGGTTTAAAGGCTGTCCAATAAACTTGAGTCAATGAGAAAAAAAACGTGTACATGTTTTTTTATTCAGTGTAAGTAAATATGATATAAACAAATAGATATTTTGTCGTGTACCTCCACCTCTAATGTAACTTCATTGTCTCCTGCCTCATTTAAAAGTGGATATTAAGATATTCGTATTAACTTGGCGAGCTCTGCTTGGACAGACACCAATCTACATCTCTGAACGTTTTCATCCCTACACCCCCACCAGGGCCTTGAGGTCTGTGACAAAGATTTGCTAATTCCACCACAGTGCGCCCAGTTCACTGTGTTAAGTATAAACCTATCTTAAGGGTTCAATTTACCTGTATTTTTCTGCAACAGGTTCATCCTCCTTGGTCTGCTGGGACACCAAACGGGCATGTGTTTCCAGGTGTGAATAGGAAGTCATTCCAGGCCTCTGCTCTGACTGTGTGCGGCGGGTTGAATTCTCTCTTGTGGACGACCTGCCTCGAGAGACTTCCCCCCATTTTCTGGGGAGAACAGAACTTCCAAAGGGCAGGCAGGCCTGGGAATTTTTCAACTCGTTTTGACAGAAGACTGAGCGGGCATCATGAAAGGACATATGAGGAATGATCTGTTCTGTGCTGTTATCATTTGCACGTGTAACTTTTCTTGGAGAATTTGGACGAGAAGAGGATCCAGAGTTGGGATGCTGTCTGAGTACAGGGGGATGTGGAACGGTGTGGTGCACAGAAGGACATGATGGTGGTAAGCGTACTCGTGAAACAGGTGGTGCTATGACGGGCAGACTGCAGGACGGTATCTCATTGCCTTCACATCTTGTAGCTTGAAGGGATGTTAAATCTCCTGACACTGGAATTTGAACATTTTTCATGCCGGTGGATTCTCCTGCATTGCGTAAATGGATAATCTTTCTTGCTTGTTTGTAGATCCTTTTCGCTTTCTCAGTTTGTTCAGACAGATCTGTTTCCAGTTTCAACTTTTGATGTTGCACCTCAGTAACTCCTTCATGCCTAACAGGAGGGGCAGGTGACACAGCCATTGATCTAATTTTTACATTTGCTTTGTTCGGCAGAACTTCTACATTCTGCATAACTATCTTCCTTCGCTGGGAAATCCCAGTGGTCTGGTGGATTAACGGAAGAGTCAGAACCGGATCTTCATGTAGTTTTTCATTTCGTACTTGGTCTTCATTGCGTCGAAACGAATTGTCCATTAGAACTTCCAGGGGTGGCGGTGGTAGATTATCCATATCTAGGTCATCCCTGCCATCTGGAGAGCTGCTGCTGTTGTTGCCAGAGACGATGTCACCTCCTGTTTTATTAACTACTCTGGACTCTAGAAGAATACAACTTTTATTGGGCCTCATGATGTGAGGTGCAGTATGTAAAAGACTCTGTCCAGGTCTCCCATCAACAATCCCTTGGCTAAATGTATTTATGAGCCTTCTGACTGAATAGCACGTTCGTGGTTTATTTGATGGTGAAGATAAAGAACCAGGTAGCCGATTGGCTCTGTCTTGGTTTTTGTGTTCACCAGCTGATCCATCCAAAGAATATCGCCGATGTCCAGCTTGATGCAAATTGCACTGCAGCTTTGCAAAGTCATTTAGTCCTTGCATTTCAGAAATTATATAAATTTTTTCATCTAATTCCAACTGACTCTTTTGTTGCTCTGTTATTAGAGAGTGTTCAGCATTGAAAAGTTTGAAGGCAGGCTGCTGATCTTTCATGGAGTTTTCATACATGTAACGAAGAGCGTGACAGGGATCTGGTGGAGAAGAGTTTGATCTCTTCCTCTCAAACTGGTCAATTTCATTATCTTCTTGATATTTTTCTGCATGCCGCTCTTCATCCTCTTCCTCCTCCTCTTCACTATTTCTAGTATTACTAACAAAACCAGCTGAATAATTTTGATATGTACCCCGAATGTTGACTTCAGACCCACAACTTCCTGATCCAGCACTCCCACGGTGGCAATGGTTCCTTTCAGATCCTGTCAAACTCTCACTCTCTCCTCCAATACCACTGTCCTCACTGTGCAGTGCAGAATCTTCTGGGTTAGACTTCCTAATAGTCACTGTCTCAACCTTTGCAAGTACTTGAGCCAACCTAAACTCTGCAGCCTGCTTCGCCTGAAGCTTCTCAGTATACAGTTTAGAGAGGGAAGAGAAATACTCTCTTCCCTCCTCAAGTATAGTATCGCTCCGAGTCTTCACTGAGCTTTTAACTTGCCTGATTTTTTCTGATGAATCTGGAAGTAGTTGATGTAAAAGATCTGGTGATGGATCAAAATTATCCATAGGTTTAGCCGAGCATACAGCTTGACCAAACATCCCAGAAGGTAAAGTCATGCTGTCCCCATGCTCCTTGAGCATCAGCTCCCCCTCTTCAGCCATCTCCTCTAGTGCCTGGTTGATTTCCTCAAAGTACAACGCCAAAGCAGACATTGGTGTTTGGAGGGACAGCTGTGTCTGGGTAGCCTGGTCTAGAAGCCCCAGAAGAATTTCATATTTGGAGATATTTTGGTTCAGGAAATTGTAAGCAGCCTGGTGAGCTCTCACCATATGTGGTGACAAACCTGCCTTTGTTTGCACTACAGAAGACTTTCTCTGCCTTTCTGCAGATCTCTTCTTCGTGTTTTTCTTTCGGGTCTCCACCTTCTGATTCATAGGCATTTCCATGACATTTCCAATTATTTCCTGAGGCATTTCCTTTACCTTTGTTACCTCAGAATCCATTTCATTTTCAGGAAGTTTTGGATCAGGGTCCAGATGAGCCACTGAAGTTTCTTTTGTGCAGTATTCGTCAGTAAGTAGTGGCAGTTCCTCTTCCTTGTTTTGAGGTTGTAAACAGGTGTCTTCATCCAGTGCAGGTCCACCATCCGCAACCTCCTGTAATTCTTCAGTGACCAGGGCATTCTGAACATCAAATTGATGTGGTTTTGAAAATAACTTTCCCTTTGATGGTGAACAGCCCATGTTCAAAAGCAAAACTGTTACGCAGGAGAAGGAAGGAAGCTCTCTGAAATGAAGAAAAAGATTTTATCCAGTATCGATTTTTGATTCCAGTCTTACAGAAAGTCTCTTGTATCCGTTTTATGGTTTCCTCTCAAAGTCCAGTTGCAAACTGTACTGTAAAGACGACTAGCAGTGTTTACAAAGAAGTGCAGAAGATAAGTCAGATTGTGCAGGTGGGTGCTGGTTGCACAGATGGCCACAGTAAGTGCATTAGCATCCAGGTACGTACAGATACACACACACATGCGCACACACACACACACACACACACACACACACACACACACACACACACACACACACACACACACACACACACACACACACACACACACACCAGAGCATTTATATCTAAGACTTTAATCTCATCAGGTTAATCAGAGTCAGGTTGTCAGAGTGTTTTTAGCTTCATCTACTGGCCTGCTGGTCAAGTTTACAGCCTGCTGGACCTATTTCAGATGATGGCCATTTAAGACCTGAAAAATGCCCAGCAATTCACATGTAGTATTGATATGTATGTCTTATCTGTGTTTTGTTTCATAATCATTTACACCAAGAAGTGTAAATGATTATTGCACTTCTTGGTGTAATATGTTGGCAATGTCTTTTCACCGTCATTTTTAACGTTGTTGAGATGTTGTACCCAATAGTCTCAAAGCTGAACAGTCGCTCAATATCATAGGAAATAAACCACTGAAATAGAGACTCACTAAAGATGCTCAACCATTGTGAAAATTATAAAAAGAAACTGAACATAGAAATAATGCTCCTAATTATCCCATCACCCATTTAATCTTCAAAGTTTTTCTACTTTCTGTTTCACTGCAAAGCTGACAGCTTTGCAGATGGCATCTTTATATCACTTCAGTGTGACAAGGACAAAATCAGAAATTGGGATTTAAAGATCATTCATGCTTTGTTTTACCTGTTGATGTCAGTTGACTTTATTTTTGCATTAATGCAATAAAAAGGTTTTGCTTCCTTGAGCTGGAGAAAGAAGCAGATATGAAACCGAGAAGGCACAGTACAGACATGACTTTCACATCCTTGTTGGTGTTATGAAAAATTAAAATGTCTAAATTAAAATCAAACCAGGTTGTCCAAACCACATTTTATCCCAATTTTTATATTCGATTAGAGCAACCTTCTTAAGCAACATTTCATCGGTCAAAAGCAGAAATCCAAGAAGAAAGTTCACTAGAAAAACAGTTTTTTTTTCTTTTTCGTTATTTTTTACAGACACTTTCTCATATGAAGGTGATTATTCAGCCTCTGCTCAAAATTTGAAATACAGAAAACAAAACATGTACAATTCCTCTTTTTCACTTTTAAGAATTTTTGAACCAAGAAGTTTTTTAAGACAAATAAATAAATTCAGTTCCTCACTACACTATTTATGCGGACAGTCTTTGGTGGTCTTTGAAACTTCTTGGTCCCAGTCGGTGTCAAGGACATCACTAGAAAAGACAGTAAGACCAGAGAAAGAAAAACCTGAAAGGAACGGCTTAGATCCATCATTATTTAGTGGCGGGCTCAGATTAAAGCACTTCCTTTTCCTCATGTTCACCTCACTGTTGCTTACAGGTTTTGCATGTTGGTTTGGAACTGACTTCTTTAGTTCACACTTAGAAGTTTCTGTTTCATGAGGAACTCTTTCCAAATTAGTCTGAGCTGCTGTAGGTTTGGCTGTACAGTGTTGTGAATGTCCATTATTTAGCTTTTCCATTTGTTTCTTTTTCTTTGATTGTGGCATCTGGCTAGTTAAGTCATCGTGACTAGCTGACGTCTGCATATTTATCCCTTTTTCTCTTAACGTTTCTGGTTCATTACCACTGTGGTCAGGTTGTTTCCTATTTCTGGGTTTGAAAATAAAAGCTGACAGTTTTGTGTGCAGGTCTGTCAATTTTGCATCTTCGCCCGCCATCTTTTCACTTAGCAAAACATCATTGTTGTTCTTCTCAGGCAGGAGTCTCTGTTCTTTTTTGTCAACTCTGCTTTGCCCTGCTCTTAGTGCTGATGATACTGACAAGCTATTGTTTGGTGCAGTATTTATGTTTCCTTGGGTTGATGTAATGATGGGTAGGATGACATCATCTGGGGACAGTGAAGGACTCGTGGCAGGAAGCTGGTCCAAACAACTCTTCACTGTTACACAACTCTTTAGGTCACTGGAGGTTTCAGAGTCTGAAACATGTAGTTGATGCTGGTCTGTAGAAACAGACAGGTCACACACACTGGCCTCTGGGGTGTTGCTCCTTAGCCTAGCAAAGACACAACATCCACAAAAATGCATTTTAATATGATTTACAAGTCTAGGTTTGCTAATTGCACTGTCCACTGCATAAGTGAAGAGTTAAAAATATACAGTATTAAAGGTAACATGAACAGCTATAATATCTGATTTATCTAACATAATCACAGGTTCTTTGAACGTTCAGCTGTTTTTAAATAAATTTACAAAGTTAAGCACCCAGAATTTAAAAGGTAACTTTCACAATTTACTATTCACTAAAAACTAATGTAACTAACGTAAACGTAATTTAAAACTTATAGCTAGTAATACCATATTTTAACATGAAAAATTCTTTGCTAATTTACCTGCATATTAAAGAATATTAAGTACTACATTTAATAATAATGCTTTGCTGAGCTCCCTCGGTTATGTACTACTATTTTGTTTTGTTCCTGCACTTCCCTCATCCTCTGGTTGGTTGGTGGCTATAGCAGCTCCTGTCATCATTCAGCCAGGCTCCTATTGGGTGCCTAACTCTTAACTTTTTTTGTGTAACTAAACCATCATGTCAGCAACAAATCTTAAGCACTAAAAATGTGCACATGAATAAAATAAATGTTGAGATTCTAGAGTTGCTCACCTGGCCAGTCGCTCCATCTCACTTTGAAGAAGCTCAGGCAGGTTCAGTCCCTCCAAGAGCATCTGACACTGGGTTTGATACTGCTGAAGGGGGTCGGTGGGGAATGTTGTTAGCAAAGCGTTTACATTTCCCAGCAAAGCACCACCCTAAAGGAAGGATGCACCAGACGGTTAATGACTGCCACAGGACTGAAAAATAAAACAAGACAATACAACATGGGAGCACAGTCATCGCAACATTGGTGTCTGCAATATCCATGTCGCAAATGTGCAGTAGTTTTTGGCTAATATATTCCAGAGTGTTACTGCAGGAAATGCTCACACCAGACATAAAAGACCCTGGTCAAACTGCTAAAGGTCACAGTGATGGAAGAACAGATGAGAAGAGGAGAATAAAGGCATAACTGCAAATGATAATATTTATCAACTTTATTACCATCACTAGATTTTCTAATATTAAGCAGCTCAAACTCTTTACAGTTTGAGCCAACTGAATCCTGGGTGTTTCAGTCTGGCATGAACTCATGACATCACCAGAACAAAACCATTTAATAACTGCTCAGAACCAGGCCGATCTTTCTTAGCAGGCAACATGCCATCTTTTATAATAAGACAAGTCCTTTCAGTTTACTTGAAAGTTAGATTTTAGACGTGTGAATATAATCTCACCTTCACTGATTCCCCAAACATCAGTGATGCATGATCCAAATAATTGTGAACAACTTTCTTCTTTGTTGAAGAAAGTTTTCAGGTTTTAATGAGTTTGAAATTGTCAAATCAATTCAAATGTACATGGCTCAACCAGCCAAACAAATTTTCATTTCTTGAGTCAAAACAAGACTCAGCCACGTCATATGATCCAACCCCCATCCCATTTTTCTGTGAAAACTTTATAATCATAATATTGTATAACTATAAATAAACAAAAACAATCAACAAATCAACTAAGTAAACCACAAAAGTCCTTTTTGTTTTCTGCAGTCTATTCTACTGTAGGGAGAACAAGTATTTGATACTGTGCCAATTTTTCAGGTTTTCCACTTGCAAAGCAGGTCTGTCATTTTTATCAGCTACTCTTCAAATGTGAGTGATGGAATCTGAAACTAAAATCCATAAAATCATATGACTTTTAAGTAATTAATTAGCATTTCATTGAATGACATCAGTATCTGATAAACTACGAACCAATATGAACTCCAGGTCTCACAGGCCTGTTAGTTTTTCTTTAAACCTTCCTGGATTCCTCGTCTTAAAGTCACTTGTTTGAACGTGTTACCTGTATAAAGACACCTGTCCAAAAACTAAAACCAACTCCAATACATAAATAAAAATACACACACTGATATCTACAACTCACTTTCATTATGATATGAAGTAATTGAGAATAAGTAAAGCATCTACAAATGAACAATATAACAAAGAGATGCATAACAGTGTCCCCAAGTGCACCCAATGTGTCTGTAGCTTTTTAGTTTTTCCCGCAGCCTCATTTGGACAGCAAAGTATATAAACTGAAGATGCTACAGCCATGTAATGGAAAATACTGATAAGGATTTTGGAGCAAACCAAAATGTATCTAAAGATAAGAACATTAAAGACATTAACATCCAAAGGATCATCACTTGTATAGTAAAATGGGTCAATCTGTTTTCTCCTTACCTGCATGGAGCACTCCATGACTGACACAGCCGTAACAGCATCTTCGATAGTAACAGTCTCTCTGTACATGAGCCGGGCATGTGCTGTGTAAAGTTTAAGAAAGGAGCAGGTGTTTATCAAATCATTTTCCCTTTTACTGGCACTGTGATGCCATCTGGAAACATGCATATTTTTAAAGATTTTTTTTTCAGATTTCCCTTTCTTTTATGTTCAACTACATTTCTGAGGCACAGCAAGCATCTTTAATCATGTCACATATTTCAGTAGCTAAAGGTAAAAGATTAAAGCTGTTCCCATTTCACTGACAGTCCTCTGAGTTTGAACTTTTGATCATCATAATGTAAAGTGAAATTGTTTTGGACTTCAGTCTGTTCTCACCTTCAGCAAGTCTGCTCAGACTCTCCAGCATGCGGATAGTTGTGCGGGCGGCACTGTGGCCGTCTTGTTGACGCTGCAGCTGGTAATAACGAGTCAGGATGCAGTTGGCTTCTTCGGACACCTGAGGCTGCAGCTGTTTAATCACACTGAAATAAGTTTTCATTTTCTCCATGGACCAGAGCCCACTGGCATCAGCTGGAGTTCCTGAGAAATCATGGGGAGACATGTACTGATGCTGCCCGTAAAGTGTGTCAGAGTAGGAGAAATGTAGCATGAACATCATCAATGATAACTAAAAATGAATTCAAAACTAGATGGTTCAAAACTTTAGTCCTACCTCGGTCCTCAAGAATAAAAGAAGAGATGATACAGTCCCACTCTACGTTTCTGGTGTCCAGCAGAACCAGAACCAGGTCGAACCGGCTGAGCAAAGGACTGGCCAGAGCCACGTTCACAGAGAGAGGCTGACTGGGATCATACTGTCCTTTGGGGTTGGTAGCTGCCAATATGGTGGTTCGAGTATTCAGCTTGCACACCATGCTGTAGAGAGATTAGGAGTCAAGAGATCAAAACAAAAAGTGTAAATAGATTTTATCTACACATATCCTATGATAGCATCATTTGTATTCAACTTTAATTTATACTTCGGTTTAATTAATACATCTATTCTAATTGTATGAGGCCTACATGGAGAAAAGAAAAAAAAGAATCATGATTTACTTTTGCTAGATTCTGCAAAAGCTTCTCAAGGTCCTGCAAAAGTTTTGAGAAATCCCAATTTTTTCTTTTGCAAGATCCAACGGGACATAATCAAGGTGGAAATTGGGACCCGGCATTGACCAAATGAGGATAAATGTATGAAATTACCAAAGACACTGTAACAGGTGGCTTGTGCTGCAGAAAAATGTGTAGCAGATATGTGTTCCACACAAACTTCAACCGCTAGAGCAGATTCAGGAGCAGAGAAGGAGGGAGAATTAGCACTACAGGGGATTTGTCGTCATTGATGGGACATAATAAGAGACGTGACCAGGGACAGAGAGAGGATGAGGTCAGAGTAGCTGCTGTTAGCCCAGTGAGAAAGAGAGGAAATGTTCATGCAGGGAGGAGGGCAGATGTGAATGAGTGAGTGTAAATATACATACCCAGCTTTGGCTACGCTGATTGACTGCTGCTCCATCGCTTCATGAATGCTGATTCGATCATGTTCTTTGATGCTGCTGAATTCATCAATGCAGCACAAACCACCATCAGACAGAACCAGTGCTCCAGCTTCCAGGTGCCAGTCACCTCCATCTTTTACTGCAGCAACCGTCAGACCTTCAATAAGACGGAGAGAACAGGAAGACATCAGGAAATGTTTAGATTGGCAAAGTAGAAAATGTTCTATTAGAAAAATGAAAGCTCTCAGAAACAGCAGTGTTCAAAAGTATGTTTAAAAAAAGGAAGTAAAGCTCAAACTCCTTACAACCACCTTAATGTTCAGACATGCCATTGCATTGTGAGCTCACACACATTCACACACTGATAGTGGCTTGTTACTGGATAGTAGCCACAGCTGACAAAGGCCAGGCAACTTTTCATCACCTCTAACCTTTATTTTTAAAATGTACAAACTTTGGAGGATTTCAGGGAATGGTGGGAACTCTGAAACTTCATGGTTGGATAACATCCTGAAATTTAGCTGGTCATGTAGTCCAACTGATCTATAACCTCTAGCATGTAATAAAAAGTATGAGAAATATTCCCATGCAATAATAGATGAATCACCATGCTTCACAGTCGACTGTGACTGGAAGTCAGCATTCATTTTCCACTGACAAATGGAAAACAGTTCCCTACCACCAAAAGGAACAAGCTTGCTTTCAAAAGGCCACAAAGTTGAATAAGTTCTACTTAGGTCAGCCACTGTGTTATTGGTAAATTATAGCCTCTTCATTTCAACAATGAAACTTTGTGAGGACTTCCTACAAACATCTTGAGAAATCCCAATTTTCTTTTGCAAGATCCAACGGGTCATAATCAGGGGTGGAAATTGGCAGGTGTCATTTAACTACACAAATACTCACAGGTATTTGCAGACCTTCTGTGATCACCCAGGATCTGTCATTAAGTAAAACTTTATCATTTTCAGCATTCAGAAATACTTTATTTATGCCAAAGGGAAACTAAATATGAACTCAAATCAGGCCAGGCTGCCACACACCAGCACCACCAGGGCATCTGACCAGCAGCAGGAAGGCAGGTGAAGTGTCTTGCCCAAAGACACAACGACTGGGGCAGATAGAGCGGGAACTGAACCGGCAACCCAAACATTGCGGGACAAACTCTTACAACCACCACCATCATCATAGCACTATAGCAGCAAAAAAAAAAAAGACTTGTTTCAGTGCTGGTCTTGAATAATCCTCAGGTGCCCCATCCTTCCTTAAGCTCCTATAGAAAACACTGCTCATAGAAAACACTGCTCATAGAAAACACTGCTCATAGAAAACACTGCTCATAGAAAACACTGCTCATAGAAAACACTGCTTATGATTGGAAAAATACTCACCAGCACTGGTTGATCCAATTCCAGCAGTAAGTACGGATCGGGATATTACCTTGGCTGCATATTTCAGAAATTGAGATTTTCCTGTACCAGGATCACCAACCAACAACAAATGGCATTCTCCTACAAATTACAAGAGACATCACACAATCACATTTTGCTATTTTTGTGTTTTTATGATGTAAAGCACTTTGAACTGCCTTGTCACTGAAATGTGACATACAAATAAAGTTGATAGATTTTTAGTTTAAATTATTTTCAATAGTAATGAAATGAAATCAGACTTAAATATGGCTTTATAGGGAAACTCAGACATTTTACAATGAAATAAATCATTCCGATTCACACTCACATGCTGATCATGGCAAACAAAGGAGACAAATACCTCTAACTTTGGTCCCAGAAGAGTCTATTCTCTGGACTCCACCCGCCAGCACCATCGCCACAGCCAGTTTAATTACATACATGCCAAAAACCTGTGGACACAGGCTCAACAAGATCTCATTCCTACCTACAGAAAGAGATGAGAAAATCAAATTACAAAATGCAAGTTATCACAAGAAATTCAAAGATATTTTGTCAAAGGGCTAAAACACTAACCAGCCAGTGGATTCTGCTTGTAGCTGTCCCAGAACTCTTCAAATTCTTTCTGAACATCTTTTACCATCAGAGCAGCAGCAGCCTGCTGATTATTTGCTTCTATGTTGTTAGCTCTGAGGACCAACTCCACATCACAGGGGGAACCATCATAAAGGGGCTTCCAGCGGAGATACATTACACCATAAACCGTTATGTCATCACCTGAAAACATATTTTATTTTAATGAAAAAATCTCTTCTTGAATTTAATAATTATTGGGTTATTTTAGTTGCAAAGTTGACATGCATTTGAACCACCTGTAGTGCAGAAGACAGAGAGGTTCAGATGTATGGGTATCCTCATAACAGCATTGGGGGTTTGGGCAACTGGCTTACTGTGCTACTACTGCTCAGATAACACTAGTTATCTGCTGCTCCTCCACACTAAGAGGAGCCAGCTGAGGATGCTCAGACACTGGTTAGGATGCCAGTGGGGAGCCTTCCTGGTGAGGTGTCTGGGACAACATCCCAAAAGAAGGAGAGTCAGAGGAAGACCCAGGACACACTGGAGGGACTGTGTTTCTCAGCTGGCTTGAGAATGATTTGGGATTCCCCTGGAGGAGCAGGACCAAGCGGTTGGGGCCAGAAAGGGAATCTGAGCCTCTCTTAAGGCTGCTGCTCCAAGAACCCAACGCTAGATTAAGAAAAAAGGTAATGAAGAGATATTTGTATTGGTTTATTAAAGTGCCAAAAGCACTAAGTAATGTAACTATACTGCAGATTTCAACAGTTTCTTGCACTGAATCTGAGAATTCAAAAGCTGTTAGGAGAAAATGTCAGTTTTTTATTACATGTATTTTACAAATACTTTGGCTGCTGATTCATACCTGATTTACAGCTGTCAACCAGGTCATCCTCCAGCACTACCACTAAGGAACGAGGAATACTGCCCACTGACAGCCTCTGAACCTGTTAAAAGAGAGGGTCATTTCATTTTCTAATGGAGATTTAAAAGAAACTTCTAACTTATTTTTCATTTCATTTTAATAGAAACAAAGAGAAGGAGTTATATGAAAATGTTCCACACTTGCTCTTGTATCTTAATTTCCTGGTAGTCCCTGCAGGCAGCAGGCTCCGACCCTCCAGACAGGCAGCTGAATTTAAAGGAATTACAGGCAGCAGGATTTGGGCAACCCACCGGCTGGACGAAGGTGTAGAACTGGTCAAAATCAGCCTGCACCTTGAAAACATGTCGGCACTTTGTGCACATGTAATCACGCTCATACTCCAGAACCTAATAAATACAGAACAGCAGAAACACAAAAAGAACATCCCAGCATTTATTTATGACTCTGTTTACTATATTTGTAAATCCTGCAAATGTTTTAGAGTTGGAGATATGTCAGATGTTGCTTCAATCAGGAGATGACAAAGAGAGATGATTCATCTATGAACGACGACTTTTTTCTATTATTGCAGGACAAAGCTCAGCTTCTTTCTGCATTTTTTGTTTTTTGACATTTAACACTGGATGGTATACTTTCAGTTCTGGATGTGTTACTTATGGGAATCGTTTCACACACGTGGACAAAACTGTTGGTATTTCTGTCCAGGCCTGATTCAACTGATTACCAAAATCAAGACCATTTTGGATTGGATTAGGAGACAAAATGACAGCTCATGAATTTTTCAACCAGCAGCTCAGTTTATTGAACTAAATCATAAACAGAAACCAGACATCCTGCTTCAAGAACAGAGGATCATTAGATGGACTCTATGTCTTAACAGTTAACATGTGATTTCTTACCTTAGCCACACTGGTACGTATGACCGTACCAGTAACAGACAGAAAGTGACCCACATCTCTGGACCTTGGAATGGTATGTCTGGTTAGTTCTGGACACACTGGCAGACCTGGGATTAAATGAGTTCAAAAAAGACAAGAAAACCATAATGGAACAAAGAACATCCTAATTTTCATGAGTGCATTTGGGAAAAAATACACTATATGTTTTTTATAAACTGTCATAAATAAGAATCAGTAATATTTAATCCTAAATTTCTCCATTTCACTATTTCTAGTGCTTTAAAAATCTACCCTTGAATATGCGGAAATATAAATCCAACAATAAGAAAATGAATGAATAGCATTTATGTTGTTCAAATGTTGATCAAAATGATTAAAAAAACACAATGCATACAATAGTGTAAAACAAAACAGCATAAAACAAACAGAGCTCGGTCGGCAGCTGAATGTCTTACCTGTGATGCGGGTGTGATATATCTGCCTCAGACCTCTCTGACCTGCTCCCTGTCCTTTGTCTTTGAGAGAAGCCTCATCCGTTAACTCCAAGGCTTTTTTCTGTAATACTTTATCAAATACAGCCAAGACGTCTTTTGGATATGCATTGAAATAATCCCCAACCTAAAAAAAAAAGGCAGATTAATATCAGTGCAGTGCAGCGTGGTAAGACAGATGTACTTGTTTGCACTAGTCAGCTATGTGACACACAGCTTGTACTTGGTCTCTTTTTGAAACCAAAATCAGTCCTGACACTGAAGGATGGACTAAAATTTCAGGTGCGGTTTCCATGGATACCACAAACATCACAGGAATGTTAACCCAATTCAACATTACAGACTCAGGAAGGTGTTTCTCAGACTAATACTGGTGTCGTTTTTGCAGAGTAGACAGGCCTCTTCAGTAGCGTTAGTTAATTTAGTCAACAGCTACTGAAAACAGAACATTGTAACATTTTGAGATTTTTTTAATCACAAACTTCTGTTCTTTCTGTGCAGAAAAATCAAATATAAGCATAAATAGTAGCTATCAACAAGTGACAGAAAGTGGCTAGGACCAATGCATCAGGTCATCCCAAAAATCACAGCTGATCATAAGAGTCAACTGCATTATATTCACGTTGGACAAAACTGGTCACTCAACGTGTCCTTCTGTTACGAACAAAACATCTAAAGGCCATCACCTCTGCTTTAATCAAAAAACAGAAAATCATGTCAACAGTACCTCCATATTTGCTTCAAAAAGTGTCATGGCGTTAACCACAACAGAGCGATGAGTGTCTTCATTTACATCAGTACTGAGCTGAAGAATGTCACCATGATGATGCTCGGTCAGGTAGTTTTCAAACACTCGACCAATCAGGGCCTCCTCCTCAGGGCTTATAAACATAGTGTTGGCTGAGATCTGAAAGCCAAGCAGATGTTCGTTTGCCATGTGGACCAAGCAGTCAGTAGCTAGAATTCTGATTAATAAGGTACCTTATTAATATATTACATTTATTATTAATGTTATAAGGTATCTTATAGTCTATCTACTCTTGTGATGTTTTAACTTTAAGAAACATGAGTTTTGTTACTTTATCCTTCACTTAACATGTTACAGCAGAAAAGTAGCTTAATATTATTAAAAAATACTAGAAAAGGATGCTGAAGTCCAGTCCTCGAGAGCTACCATCCTGCAACTTTTAGAAGCATCCTTACTCCAACAGACCGGGATCAGCTCTGAACAGGCCTGGTAAAGAGCCATTCATTTGATTCAGGTGTGTTGGAGCAGGGAAGCATCTGAAAGTTGCAGGATGGCAGCTCTGGAGGACTGGACCTGAGCTCCCCTGCACGAGAACGTGTTTGCTTCATAAGAGGATGATCACGTGGGTGTAAGCTTGATGCATATAAACACCAACATTCAATACGCCGTTATTAAGCAAACTGCTTTGTGTTCGTTTCAACGATAAAATACTATTTGCTATCATTGTTTCACATTGTCAAATGTTCTGACTACAACATTCTGAACCTTCTTACTCCGTGAACGCTCCCGAGGCACGAAATTCGGTCGTGGATAATTACCTAAGCACGACACCTGGTTAGACATGACGCGTACTTACTGGTAGTAGTATGCTGAGGAAAATTAACTCCGTAAAAACAGTCAATTAACATTCCGGGATTTGTTGTCGATTTCTTCCTCTTCTTCTTTGTCCTGTGTTATTGGCGGTTGGCAAGAAAACTGAGGGTGTGCATTACTGCCACCAACTGGTAGGGAGTGTTTAAACAGTTTAGTTTCTCTTTTCTAATATTTTTGACATTCTAATATGACATATTCTATTGTTTCATCCTTCTCGGTGATCACAAGTGCAACATTAGGTTTTTGTATTTTAAAAAGTGTATAATAATAAGGAAGAGGATTAGGGCCACTGAAGAAAAATAATCCCGACATTTTTCTCAGAATTCTGACTTTAAAGTAGATGTGAACCTGGGCGAGACCAGCTTCAGTCACCAAGGTGCGAGTTGTGGCGGAGGACTTCAAAATTTCTGGAAGAGAACATGTTAGATTTAAGCCCGTTTTTCCGAGGGCGAGATATCCCCAAAGATACCATTTCATTAATAGAAGAACAAAAAGGCGCTCTTGCCGCCCCCTTAGAATGCTGCCCTGAGCCATTGCCCATGTCGTCCATGTCGGAAACACCCACTGATCCTCAATAAAAAGATGTTGTTAGTTTGGTGTGAGGTATGGCGTACGCAATATATCTAGCGTCGCATCAGGAAATCTGTGATCGATCTCATGGTCTGCTAGAGAAATCTGTGGACGCGCATTCACCTGAATGAAAGCCTGGCTCTGTAGTGGCCCCTTCAGAACCTGGTTTGGTCTTTCTCAGTTCATCCTGGATAGAGCCAGGATGATGATAGCGTTATGCCAAACCTGGCTTTATCTTTTATCCTGGATTTTGTAATGCCATTTTTGTGAAACAACCCTCAGGAGTTAATGGAGTATCATGTTCAGTTGTTAAATAAAATTGGGGGAAGGTCTTTCGTACAGAGGCTGCTGCTGGCTGCCGAGGAGGAGGAGGAGTTTCATGCCTGCGTTTTGTAGAGGACGTTCAGCTAAAAAGCTGCAGACCCACACAAAAACAGGGGGTTATTTTTTGATATATTACTTCTTAAAGAACAATCCAGACGATGGTTTTATTTGTTCTACAAGAAGTCATGTTTGAGTCGGTATTCATGTTTTTTTTCCGGAAGCTGTAATTTCTCTTTTGTCTTCTGATCGGATTTCGGGTTTCATGCTCCCCGACATCAAACACAATGTGGGACAGAAGTGACTTTAAAGCCGGATTTGAAGCTAATAAAGCAGGTGAGAGGCTTGTAAGCATGTACTGTATTAATGCATGCTACCAACAGAAGAGCCTGGCTGCTTGGATTTAAGGACAACGATGAAGTTAGCATCCGACTTACTGCTTCCGATTCGGCCCTTCACTGAAGAGCTATTACGATGCATTTGTTTAGTACCTGTAATCCGTTTAAATGCGAAATCTCAACCACTTTCGATGGTCAGACTTTAAGTGGTTTGTTTTATATAATTAAACGATTACAAAAATATTTGTTTTGATTTATGAAACCTGTGTTGTTTTCATGAAAATGATGAAGGGGTGAGTTTTGGCTCTCTGACATGAGGCGAACTTCATCTCCTGAACAGACTTATTTTACATTATTTGTGGATTCTATAAAACATGATGATATCCGCCTTAGGCACTAAAAGTTTGAATTCTGCACTACAGATACATCTCAAAACACTTTTTTCGATGTATTTGTAAAATAATGTAAAAAAAATTTGTCATTTCTGAAAAACTCATACTCAGAAAATGAGTATGAGTTTTAAATCAATAAAAGATATTTTAAACAGAAATCCCAGGCTAGGCATTGGTACAGAATGAGTGACAGTGATAGGAAGAAGCCCCTCCACCACCACCACCACACACTCACATACACACACAAAATGCCGCCCTGGGTGGTTGCCCATGTCACCTATATCAGAAACCACCACTGGTTTTGATCTTCATCCATCCTCTGTCCAACAAACCTGCTGGCCCTCCTACATGATCAATTATTTTAAGGAGGTTACTCTCTCTGAACTAAGCTCCTGACCCTCTGGTTTCACTTTTAGCCAGATAAAACTGGTATCATTTACCAGTTTTATCGAGTAAATAATACCAGATAAAACTGATATTATTTGCTTTTGTTGCTAAAACATTATTCATAATGTTTACTTGGTCATAGTGTTGAACATAAACCAAACTATGTTTACCCTGAATGCTAAAGCTGTTTTCCTTTCTCATCCTTGAAGGTAAACTTGTCCTATAAGTACAGCAAAATGTTTTTTTCTAGCAACTCTGTCTTCCAGTTGATGCAGCACCAGGGCCGAAGTGGGATTTATTTTTAACACTTAACAGCCTATTATTATAAAAATCATCTAACTCTAATCTAACATGTTAAGTCAACTCTTTCTACCAATAATTGGATGACAAACATTCAGTCTGGTGCATTAGCCTCAAGTAGTCCTTTTTTGTTGGGACATTTTATTTTATTTATTTTTTTTACAGAGACTTCATGATTCATTTTATTTGTTGTTTCTCTTGTTTTATTTTATTTATTTTGGATATTTATACTCATTTCAGCAAGAAAGCTTTCAGTGCTGCACCAGTAGAAACTATTCAGTAGCTTCCTGAGGATCTTGTAGTGTTTAAGGGTCTAATGTGTTACTTTAAGGTCAGGTATTCAGTGATCTATACTTCCAGGAACTTGAAAACTTTGGTCTCTTTCCACTAATGCACAGACAATTCATAGTGACCAGTTAGCTTTTTAATGTTGTTTCTGAATGAAGCTGGAGAACCCAGGGAAAAACTCTGTATTCACCAGAAGAACTCAACATTCCACCATGCAACTCTTATTCAACCCATGTTTATGGGTTGAATAAACATGGGTTTATTCAACCCATGTTGAATAAACATGGGTTGAATAAGCATGTTTATTCAACATAAACCCATAAACCCATGTTTATGGGTTGAATAAGCATGTCAACCTATGGCAGATACATATTTTTGTGACAGCATAAATGCAAGTTATATTAAACAGACTATTATTTGTACAGTCTGGATATCACATAATGTATAGCCCATTTCTAAGTTGGCCCACCATTGTATGTGTGTGAATCTCTGGCCTTTTTGGTTTGAATTTTCAGGGCCTAGTTGTGGCTCTGGATGGTTTCCGGGACATGAATCAAACTGGCACAGCAATCTGCCTTACTCTGGAGGCAGGATCTGTGATGGACGACGACAAAGCTCTGTGTCTGACAGCGGTGACACAGGAATCGGTACCTACTGCTCTGACAGTTTGGAAGGTAGGATTTTCACAGACGTAAAAGCAGTAAGAGACTTTAAGCTAATACCTTAGGGTTTGCACATAGGAGTATAACTTTTTTCATGCAAATTTGTCTTCATGTTTGTAACAGCAGGATCACAAATGCAGTTTTAAAAACCTAATCTGTCAGAGGGTAATCTTTTCCTCGACCTAACTCGATATCAGAACTCACAATGCACACTGTCCACAGCTCAAGGTTTTTTATATTGTCATGCTTACTACACATTTATATTATTATATTATGTTCTTCAACTTGTCATCTAATTATTTTTGCTTTGGTAAAAAAAAAACTTTATGTTTTTTTGTGTCTACACAGATGACTCCTGTTCCAGTGCAACTCCTCTGTCTTCCCTTCTTCTGTCACAGCATAACTTAAACCAGGAAGAGGATGGCGTCCCTTCAGCTCTCGCCATGTCATCTGCCTCGTCCTCACCAAGAATCCTTTTAAAAATGGCTTCTCCTTCCCACAGCCCAGGCTGCTGGAATATGTCTCGCCACATTAGTAAGCAAGCCACATCTTCTGTAGAAGCACCAAGCAGTTTGGACATGAAAGTGCATCAACCCATCAGAAGGTCATCCTCTTTTACCAAGCTGTCGTCAGGGGTTGATAAGAGTTCCACGAAGACATCCAGTTATTGCTACAGCCCAGGCGCTGAGGGCTCGCTGGATAGAGGTGTACTTCATGGTTATAGAAAGAAAAGACGGGATTCAAATATCAACCTTTACCTACCATTGTCTTCTACTATGAACTGCAGCAATTTTCTGCTGAGATCTCCTGGTGCCGAACCCAGCTATCGCTACAAACACAGTAATAGATCTACTGGCTTGAAAACAGACCTGCCCCCTTCCTCATCTCATTCTTCTCCAGTTAAATACAGCTTAAGCTGCTCCAGTTTTCATGAGACGAAAGATTCTGGGAAAGGTCAACAAATATGTGGTCTTCATTCATCCAGCTGGGGTGACTGGCCGGTGGCTGAAAACCCTGACAGAGGTATGCCCATTCAGCCAGCTGTTCGAACCCAGATGTGGCTGACTGAGCAGATGGAGTACCGACCCAAACTGGAGAGTGGAAATGAACCTGGCCAGGCCAGTTCACCAGGGACAGAAGACTGTGGCGTAAACGGCCTCACGCTGTCTCATCAGGAATCGGGACTTAACCAGGTAAGAGGAGAGTTATGCTACTGCTGTAATAAAAGAAATGTTAAGAAATGGACTCTCCTGGGAAGTCACAATGATATGACATGTTTCTGTTCATTTGTTGGAAGTTTTTGCAAGCCTTTCTGTTTGACTACTCTGTTATGTCCAGCATACTTTTCTTTATCTTTAGGTCCTCCAGCAAAACATGCTAAATTGGAGCCTGCTCCTCAACTTTTTTCCTCTCTATGACTGTTCAGCTTCAATGCTGAAACATAAAAGTAGCATGTCATCACAGCTCTATTGAACTATTGTGGTGATTTTATATTTCTCTACCCTTTGACATTAATGTGTGAAATGTGAATCTGGAGTAGATCTCGGTGCAGACTGTCCTCTGTTTTTTCAGGTGAAGAAGCCAAAGGTTGCTCTGCTCTCTAGTCTTTGGGGAGAATGCAAATGGATATTCTCTTGGATCTAGGGCTGAAACGATTCCTCGAATGATTCGAGTACCTCGATTACTAAAATTCCTCGAGGAAAATTTACCTGCCTCGAAGCTTCGTTAATTTATGTTTTATTAGTTAGCGCACCGTGTTCCGGCCGGGACTTCATTTGCGTTGCGCGGAGCTCTCACTTCCGCCTCTGAGTTGTTGACAAAAGCTAAGTCTCAGCGGCATAAAGTCCAATCTTCAAGATTGGCCCGTGGGGATTTTATTGATTGATGATAATGCCCGACTTTTTATCGTTTTTGGGGAACCAATAAGCATCCTTAATATGACTGGGGAATGCCTGGAGTACGGCAGCATTTCTCCTCCGGGGCTGCTGGTTGAAAGCGAACGGCGGGAAGAGCGCTGAGGTGAGCGGATAGACTGAACAGGGCGGGCGGCTGAGTAGCTGATGCTTACCGTGTAAATGTAGCTTTACCGACGAACCGCACAATAAATTTCATATCCCGGCCTGAAGAAACGGGTGGCGGAGCGCATCGTACATGGCTGGTAGATGAGTTTCTGAGTGTGACCAGTGAAGGTGTCGTAAATATCCCGTATTGCTTCCCCCCGTGTTCGTCCCCCGGTCTAACGGTTCGTCAGTCCGCTGGTCTATTTCCTCCCCTCCACCCCATCATAGTTCGTTCATTCGCCCTCTCCTCCCACTCCAGGCGGCATTTCCCGTATTTTCAAACCCAAAGCGT